>NC_134588.1:70036985-70336985 GCF_037038515.1 Microtus pennsylvanicus
GCTTGTCGAGTGGCTTTCTCTGATTTTCCATAATGACTGTCAATTAAAATAACTTGGATTTGGGGAATAGTGTGGAGTTTTTATAATGCCAGGAACAACCATATATTTCAATTCTGCCGCACTCAAAGACACCGACATTGACAGCGGGGAGTACGACGCCCTGACATGGCCCACCCCTCATTCTTTCTCTTTCACTCAAAATCATAAAGGGAAAAGAGGCAGCATAGCTCTCCAAGGAGAGCTCTCTGTGCTCCATCCGAACTCAGACAGCTGCCTGTTAATTCTGCTTTGTATGTTCCCTTGTTCTGTTTTAATAAACCTTTCTGTTTCCAGTGTACAAAAACGTCCTTTGGCGGTGTGACCGATACAAATCTTCACTCCTAATCTTCCATTCAAATTAAAATATTCCATATCAAATTATAGAATGCTGTCACTAGCCCTTGGAAGTAATATCTAGACTTATACTTTGTTAACCTATCACACTGTGCATGAACACATCAATTAGCAATCAGAAGTGCTGGGAAAGACAACACAGGGATGAAGAGATGGCTCTTTGATGGTCTTCCAAAGGACCTCCATCCAAACTTTTGTTGGGTAGCTTTCGCGCACCTTTCTCTCCAGCTGCAGGGGATGCTCTACCCTCTTCTAGCCTATATAGGCACCTGTGCACGTAACATACATGCACATGAGTAACAGGTCTCTAAAAAAAACTCAAGAACAGAATGTTGGCAGGGGTAGCATCAGTATACACATTCTTTTTAAGTACCAAGGCACCCACCCAAAGCAGTATGGGAAGCCCATGGAAACCCTGCCAGGCATTCAGTATACAGAGGCCACAGGACAGTGGGGCTGTTGGCAGTCTAAAGGGAAGGGAACATGCCTCCCACTAAGCACCAGAGAGAAGATTTTAGAGATGGAAGAAACAGAGAAGGGAGTAAGAGTTTAGCTATTTTTGTTTTTACCTCTCCACCTTCGGAATCCAGAACAGTGTTTATAATTACATAAGATGTTTCAAGTGATATTTTTAGAATGGGTGGACACTACCAGAGTGCTTTACTAAAGATGTTACTTTCCACTTGCAGAATAGAACCAGGCTTCTTTGCTCTTTCATTAATGATAGTTCTAAACCATTATATTATAAATTATAGTTCAGGACATTTCCCCGCAGATGCATTTGCGCTTTTCTGCTTACTCCTATCGCAGGGCGAGGTCAGCCTGTAATTTATCCTCAAGGACAGCTAATGCAGCCAGCACACAGAGGTTCTGCGGCACCTTCCAAATTCCAAATCTTGTACTAAAATATTAAGAAGGCTGGTACCGATCCCTGATCCTCCAAAGATCCCACAAGATCACTGGCTGCTCTTCCAGAAAGCACAGATTCAATCCACAGCCCCCACATGGCAGCTTACAACTGTCTGTAACTGCAGTTTGAGGAGATCTGACACCCTCACACAGACATAGATGCAGGCAAAATACCCAATGCCCATAAAATTAAAAATGTAGATTTTTTTAAAAAAATTATAGTTGTTCTATTTCCTCTTGAAAAGTTTAAAAATGCTTTCTAAGTGTAATTTACTTACATCAAATCTCTTTTATTTCCCTCCCAAATTGTGATGCTGTCAAGGTGACCCAAAGGAAACAGTTCATGGTTTGTTCTTTGTGTTAATGTCATGCATTTTCTAAAATTCCTCTAAGTAAAACAGGCATGTCCGTGTATATGAGAGAGCATGGCTCTAACACTTGCAAGGATCAATCTCCGGAGAGGAGTACAATTCCTTCTTTTTCATTGTTCAGGGTTCGCTGTGCCTGAATGTGTAGCTGGTTTGCCCAAGCAATCCAACTCCGAGGGATTACTGATGAAAAGTCACACTGATTTGGGAAACATTTTATTTGCAATGCTCTAAGAAAAAGACTGTGTAAACTGGAGGAAAATATTCTGCTGTCAGACAGTGTCTTAGCCATAAGAGTCTGTCTCTAAAGGGACTTTGCGGAGCCATCCAACTGTCCCCAAGACCTAGATAAGCAGACGCAGTGAGTGTCACTTGCTGAGAAAGACTCTCAGACCTAAAACACCACAACTACTAAATGGGACTGTGCAGAGATTGAATCTAGGCAAATATCACTAGTCAGGGTGATTGGGAGAGTAGCCCAGGCTGTTGAGAATATCTCTTTGTAAAGCCATGTCTTGAATGCCAGCATTCCCCACCAGTTCTGCATTGCCAAGTTGCACAGGAGTCTCAGAAAGACAGGCTGGCAGGGCCCAGGTCCCCACCCTGGCCTTCAGACTTACATGGAAAACAAGTATGTCCTTTTGCATGCATGTAGAAGTACAGGCTGAGGTGTGCTGAGAGGTCATGCTGGTGTCTCTGCACTGTCTTCCTTTAACACAGAGCGCAGTTGATCAGGACTTCAGAGATATTAGTACTCACACACCTCAAATAAGTCGGGTATGGATTACCTGTGGCTCTCCACACCCTAGTCCCTAATGCTTAGGGGTTAGTTTTCCTTCTTTTGTAAAGATGGTAATTAATTTTGAGCCTATGAAATTTTTAACAATTTGATCTGATCAACAACTTTTTCCTGTCCTAGGAACTAACGTGTGACAAGTCACTAGGCAATGAGCAAACTTACAATTGGCTTCCATTCTGAAAATGGCAGTCATATTTAAAATAAATGATATGTAATTTCCTTTAAAATTTTATTTTACGTGTCTTAATTAAAATATTTTTTCACAGAAAAATAATTATAAATATAAGAAAAAAAGAAGCCATTAATTAGTTGACTTGAAAGACTTTCCAGGCTGAAGAAGACTCCCGTGAGGTACAAAGCATCTCACGGATTAGAGGCCACCAGCTGAGTGTCGCCCCGCCATCTTCTCATTTAAGGCATAATTACTTCACAATCAGGTAACAGTTCGCTATCCATGTTGACTCTACTTTAGATATTTGCTCTTTCCAATTCAGCCTGCTGAGAGTTTAAAAGACATTAATTACCCAACTGCTTCGATGCTTGAAACTGTGTATGGGAAATGTTGATGTCTGATGGCTTCCAGTGGCCGGAAGCCACCTAACCCTCAGCATCTCATCAGGAGGCAAGTTCTGCTTACATCTTACGGTCTCCTCTCAAAAAAATGTTACTGTTCCTTTACTGTGTTCTGCTCAGAAATACTTAAGACTCCTTGGTTTTCTTTTATCCGGATGAGCTCAGCATAAGGTAATCACTTTGTACAAGGAGAGTGGGACATCACCTTCATGACAGGACAAGGTGATGTAAGTGTTTGTCCCTTCTATTCCAAAGCGAATGATGATGTCTTAGTTTCTGTCATATGGTTTTTCTGTAGGTAGCAATCACTCCTAGTACTGCTAACTCAATTGAGCACATGCCACTATGAGTAGATGGAGTGATATACTATAATATGCAGTATTATATATATTATATATTTGTGTATATATATATATATATATATATATATATATATATATATATATATATATATATATGTGCCATGGAACACATGTAGAGGTCAGATGACAACCTGCAGGAGTTTACTTCTTCTACCATGTGGATGTCAGGGATGGGACTCAGGCCATCAGGTTTAGTAGCAGGTGCCTTTACTTGCTGAGCCAAATAGCCAGACCATAATGATTAATATCCTCAGGACAAAAGTTAACTGATGAGCTGTATCCCTCATCCCACAGAACAGGTTGTGTAATGGTTTGGGGTGGTTTGGGGTTTGACTCTGTTTCTGTTACACATGTTACATCCTGCTTCTGAGTTCTGGCCATCCGTGTTGAATTCCTATCAGAAGTACTGCACAGATTTGGATGCTTATAAGCTGATAAATAAGCCAGTGTCATGTAGTGTTTGGGGCTCTAGTTTTTCCATAGGTCAGGGCATGTGTGCCTCTTCCGTTGGAAAGCCAGGGGAAAGCCCTATAAAATGGCCTTGTTACATGCAACTATTATTTTGAAAAGTCATACTTTCAAGCATAATGAAGAACAAAGATTGGGACTCAGAAGACAGGACACAAAATAAGCCAAGTTATTCTCGTATAACAAATTTTGTGATATTGAATATACTTGTGGGATTTCTAGGTTTAATTAGAATTCATTATTCTAGTTAATGTAGATATCACATGAAGTATTTGACTTACTGCCTTAAGACAAAATGATTCTACCAAAAATAAGTAATTTGATAGCCAAGAATGGCCACAACTGTCAATTCAACACTAGGAGACTGATGCAGGAGAATTGCAAGTTACAGGCTAGTACGGGCTACTTAGAAAAATCTTGTCTTTAATGAATCATGAATAGATAAGTAGATAAGCAACCAATAAAATTTTGAGCAAGAGAGAGGCCAGGGCTAGAACATTCTTGGTCAAACTACCTCCCTAAGTTTGTAACTGGAGGCAACATGACAGGCCTTCATTTGTCTCTCTAGGTAGTCCTGGGTACCAGTTCATCAACAGAAACACTCTGCAATGGTCCTATTCTGAAGGTTTGATGAATAGTGGTGAGAAAATCAAGCTAATCAAAAGAAGCAGCAAGCCAAACATTCAACATAATACAACACAAAATACCCGTATGCCAATCTCCACTTAGCTGCTCTTTTGTGATTTTGTTAGTCTTATTTATTTTCTACTTTTTTAAACAATCTTTTCTTATTTTACATATCAATCCCAGTTCTCCCTCTTTCCCCTCCTCCTGCTCCCTTCCACCTTCTCCCGACCTCACCCCCTATCCCCTCCTCAGAGAGGGTAAGGCCTCCCATGGGGAGTCAACAAAGCCTGTCACATCATGTTGAGGCAGGACCAAGCCCCTCAGCCCTGTATCTAGGCTAAGCAAGGTCTCTCTCCAGAGGGATCCACTTAGTTTCTTAATCCAAAAACAATCATCTGGAGAAGCCAGTAGTGTTAAGAGGGTCACATTCAACTTTACATTGGCTGTTCACTGCAGTGACAAGAGCCCAGCTGCCTGCGTGGCATCACTAGCTTCAAACCAACCTAGCACACAGCAGGCAGCAGCTTTGTTTTTAAAGTGTACACACATCTGTCCAGTAGTCCCTGAATCCTAACAGGGACAGCAAACTCTCCGTGCTGTCTATAAAACCAGACTTCAATTTCTCTCTTTTCTTGGCATTTTTATTTTCTCTTTCAGACACAGACACATCAAAGACACCATTAATTCAATGTTTTTAGACTAGCAGCTGCTCTACCACAATTTATCAATCCCTAATGTCTGGCCAGCATCTCAAAGGTACTTCAGCCTCCTCACAAAGGATGACCCTCTGCTCAGCTCTCATAAGTGTGTGTGTGTGTGTGTGTGTGTGTGTGTGTGTGCACGCACGTGTTTATATAGATAGATTAATAACCTCTCTCAAGTTGGATCTGTATTTGAGGGCATAGGATTGGATGCTTGCATGGAAAGTACCACAGAATGTACCAGTTGTAGAGAATAGTCTAACTTCTGGGAAGGGAGTCAGGTGACCTTTTCTTGTTCAGCATCTTACTCCCAAAGTAAGCTTCAACAACATCTTTCTCGGTGTTGCTGCTCTCCCAGTGCACTCCTAATGACTACCCAAATACCCTGAAATTATGTCTCATCATATTTGTTCAAATGAGAGTCAATCTTCTTATGTAATCCTCCTTAAGAGTCAAAGAAAATAAAGGAAAGGAGACTTAAAAATGCCAAAGACTTTGATTTCTGTAAATGTCAAAACTTTTAAGTTGTCCTACTATAACTAACTTTGCAAAGATGCATTCTCCTATTGACTAGTTTTTGCTCTGAGTCCCCAATCTGTATGTTGAACAGCTAGGCAATTTTATTGACCCTCAGTTTTCTTTTAATTATTTCATTTCCTTATGGTGGCCATAGAATTATGCTCATGTATGGAATACTATGAAGTCTATATATTATACAATTATCTAATCACAGTAATTGCATACCATCACCACAAACATCTAGCATTTCTTTGTGGTAAGAACATTCAACATCTCTCTTTTGGCTGCTTCAAGATATCCTATTTATAATTGTCGGCTGCAGGATATGAGAAGTTATTCTCCCTGACAGTCATTTGATCCTGGTTGACCAACTTCTCTCATTCCTCCCGCTTTCCCATGATCATAAGCTCTGACAATCACTAGTCTCCCCTCGTCTCTTATGACACCAACACGTATATATTCTTCATGCAATAGAAATCACCCAATATCTGCGTATTGTGCATGTCTGTGTCTGCCTTAGTTCACTTAACACATTGTCTTCTACGTCCTATCCATCACATGGCCACAAAGGAGGCCTTGGTTTTCATTATGCACAATGATGCTGTTTGGTTGTTCTCTCCCAAGATCCATGCTGCTGCAATACCAAAAAGTCAACAGCTGCAAAACCTGCCTTCCTTGCTTCCTCCCACTTGCCATCCACTCTTAGTACTTTTAAGAGAGAGCAAACATTCCGAGTCTATAAATAAGAATTCAAGTATTTTCTTGTACCAACAGTCTTTGTGCTTCATCTGCTTTTAAGGTCTATGTTTGCTCAGTTCCACTTATTTTCTCAAGCCTTCCAGATAATTCCACATGATCTATCCAGCTGTCTGCAGGATTAAACAGTCCTCTCAATGGCAATTCGTACACTTTGCCCCGAGCACGGGCCCCTTCAGGCTAGTGCTAAATCTGCTGGGGTTTATTCTTGGTACCTTCGCCTTGTATCTCAAGAAGCAAATTGTCAGAGCTGAAACTTTGCCCCTGCATGTTGCAGATTCAAAATAGAAAAGGGGGAAAAAAAGAAAGAAAAAGAAAAAGCAGTGCCTATATAAGGTTTTAAAATAACGGTTCTATAATTATTGGTAGATCTCAATGGATTTAGCATATCACTAATTATACTGCATTACTGTCAAATGAATTCTTTTAGCATGATTAATGTTATTATGCCAAATCCCAAATTAATTCACAATGAGTATCTTAAAGTCTCAGCAATGCTTTAAAAGGGAGGGGGAACAAAGATGACAAATTAAGCTGGGCCATTATAGTGAAATAGAGAGAGGGCTGCTCTCTAAGCACTTCAGATATATTGCTGGAATTAACCTATATATTTATGAAGCACCCTTCTGATCTCAGTTGAGTTTTGTGGTAGATTTCCCAGCTGGGAAAATAACGTGCGAAATGAATAGCTCACACACCCTCCTGACCTTTTACCCTTGTCTGCTCATCTCCATTGTTTGTGTGTCTTTTGTTAGACCCCTCAGCAAGTCATCTCCGTGGAAGCAAAGCGGGATGTAAATAAGGAATCCAAGAACAAAGGGAAAATACTATCTCTTTGTCAGTTCATTTTTTAGCTGTATAATCACTGAATTATTTTTCTGATACATTCCGCCTTCTCCAGATTTCCCAGGGTTTGATCATGCCTGGCCAGGTTGACAATGAGAACCTTGAGCCCTGCTCCCTGCCTTCCAGAGGAAGACTCGGGGAAGGGAAAGCATTCAGTCACAACTTGCCCAAAACTAAGTTGTTGGATTCCAGTCTTTGTTCTTAATCTTTGGCACCAGAAGCGTTTTCACAAGATACTCTCCTCCCCCAGGGGGACACCGACCACTGGCACTGACTTTACACTGAGGAAGTGACACCTGGCTGAAACAGGCTTCCATTAGCTCACAGAATTAGACTGTAGAATCGGGAGACCTGGCTACATCTCTTTACCATAGTGACACATGGTAGCAGATAGGATTTGTCTATAGAAATCTGAGAAACAAGCTTTGGGGAATAGGTAGTCTATACCCAATCTGAAATCCCAAAGCAGCACATACACAAATCAGTTAATCCCACAACCAGGGCAGTTGTTGGGGTGGAATTAGAGCCCATACCTCCGGGAGAGAGCACAACCTGGACATAGTGTCACAGACCACTCCTTAATCCTGACAGAAGGGAATCAGGCTCTTGGAAGGTGTTGTCCCTTAAAATTGCTGTACCGTCTAAGGCTGCTTGCATTGGTCACTAGTTACAGAGGTCTCACGCTAAGCACTGACCTGTTTTTATTTCTTGACATGGATGAATCTAGAAACTTTTAAGTCAATCTCCATTTAAGGAAATGGCGAGGATGGGAAGCACGGTGCTATGAGGCAGGGGAAGCCCCTCCTTCATTTGCTAATTGTACTCTTCTCAGCACAGAAGATCAGCAGGCTGAGTATGAACTTATGAGTATGGCAAGATATCACCTATGAGGAGGGAGCCAGTCATGTTTTGGTCACAAATTGACTGAACTACTTAGAATTTTGAAAATTCAGAATTATCTTCCATGTCTCAAGTGGAAGGTTGTGTACCTAGACTTACCATGCCATTTGAAAACACACAGTGACAAGCAGGCCTTGACTGTTTTCCCCGCTGGAGTTGAGGAAACATCGAGGTGAGCCTTGATTTACACACATGGCTGTCACAGAGTGAAGCAGGGGACCGTAGGACAAGGTGTGGCGCCAGTGAAGGCGTAGCAGACCCAATTATGAGTTAAGGGGACTTTATTTTGTCACCTAAACCATAATAGCTGAACAGAATGGTATCACTCAGCCTACCCTATAAGCTGAAACTGTGACCCTTGGAAGATGATTAATAAAACTAAGAAGACCTGGCAGAGGGGCCAGAAGCAGCCGAGCTGTGGGCAGTAGACTGAGTCGAGGAGGAGTTTGTGCCCCCCCGGGGTGGAAGTGCGGGATGGAACAGGCCTTAACACAACCGGAAGTCTAAATCAGCATCGCCCAGTGAGCAGAAGGCCACATTCCAGTCCAGAGGAGTGACTAGGAAGCACTGTGACCCTAAATTCCATCTGGAATAGAAAGTAGATATTATACGCAGTCATTTTAACCTGGTTTTAAACCTTATGAAGTTATGAAGCGACAGCTAGGATGTTTAAATGGAAATAATACAGTGAGTAGGGCAAAGTTGGCCATTTTTGATATAGAATGTGAACGTATTGCTTCAAAGTTTTCCAATTTGAAGTCCCTTGATTATCCTGTTTTGAGTTGGCAGTAATGCAATCTTTCTATTGAAACTAGTTGCCCTACCAATGAATAGGATTGTTAATGATTAAGAAAACATCGGTTCTAATTGGATGTAGCAGTTGTTTTTGTTGGTGAGGACTCAACACACTCCTCACATGCATAAACTGAGCCGAGCTCCTAAATGCCACTCTGAACAAAACCAGCAGGACTCCAATGCGAACACTTGGAAACAGCCAGTTCTCCCTGTCAGCCTCACTAAAAAGTAAAACCTCTGCTTTTCATTGCCTGAGAAACTCGAAATCAGCCTACAGAGTGTGTAACAGGGATGCCTACAATCTCTGTAAATGAAAAGTTGAGTATTACCCAAATACCCCTCCCAGTACCTAGCCCCAATTTAACAACCCCCTGCCGTTTTCCTAGCTGGGGACTACCTTTATATCCACAGCAACTCAGAAAGACATCCTGGGAAGCAGAAGAAAGCAAAGCAGGGTCAGTCTCACAGTTCATGACAAGAGAGAGCATGCAATACAACCTATACTTCCTACTTCGTAGGTGAAGGCCGCAAACCCTCACTTAGCCACCATGTCACAACTGTACAGAAACCTGCTATCAGAGGTCAATAGCACTGCAGGAAGCTAGAAATGAGCAGGCAACAGGGGGCTGCTGGAGTCCTCTTTTCCAAAGGTCTGAGGAGAACAAACAAGTGGCCCATAGCAAAGAGGGAAATAGAAAGAAGTAGGAAATTGAGGCGTGACAATGACATACGGTTATCTGTCTTTTCAGAAATGTCATCTATAGAGCTGGACAGCAACCATCAGAGAACACCCGTGCTTTCAAGGTTATGAACTTTGAGCTGAAAACCAAGAGTAAAATTCTGTTCAGGCTTTCTCCACCGTCATCACCATAGTCATTAAGTTTATTAAGCCCTCGGTTTGTGGAATGCTGGGCTAAATGCTATTTCTCTCATGCAGGTTCCTAGCATTTCTCAGTGCTCACAGGCTATTGTTGCTACTTCACAAGACAGGAATGTAAGTCACAGAGAGTTTCAGTAACTTTTAAAAGTCGCAGGGTGAGGATGAACGAGATGAGGGACTGACTTTCATTGTCCAGTGAGGAAATCATTCCGGGTAGCTTTGGACTGGACCTGTATTCATGTTCTATTCATATGACAAGTGGCTTTATACACCCTTTCAGTGCTAATATCTTGTGATACCAGCTTTCAGTGACAATTCAGTGGTTGTCACCAAATTTATAGAATTGTACAAATATCACAACAATCTATTTCTCAGACGTTTCAATCTCCCACAATAGCCCCTTTTTGCTCATTTTTAGGTTCCTGTTTGCTCATAGGAAACCTGTTATCTATTTTCTCTCTGTTATCTATTTACTCTTTATATATCACAGAGATCATGACCATTTTTTGTCTCTATAGATTTACCCTTTATATACCGTAGAGATAGTGGGCTCCAGGACACAGTCTCTGGGTATCTGTCCTCATCCATCTGCAGAGGGTCAGATAATAATCCATTTCCCAGATGGCCCGCATTCTCATTCAGCACTCCATAGCTAGATTGCTTCTCTTTGTTCTTTGCTACCACTATTATTCTGAGCATTCACCTTCAAGTCTTTCAGCAAATCTGTGTCCTTATTTCTCATCCCATAAACATAAATTTGATAGGTCCCAAGGTCATGTTAGACTTAAAATTCCCCCAAGAAATGAGAAACACAAAATACTTCTAACAGTTTACACCCCTGCGGCTCTGTCTGAGGATCCGTGTGCTCACCAGCACTTGAGTTTTGTTTCAAGACAGTCTTACTAGAGATGCAGTCTAGGCTGACCTCAAAATTGAAATCCACCCGCCGCAGTGTCCAAAGTGTTGGCATTGCCTACAGGCTAGAACAGCCATGCCCTGCTTGCCTCCTTGCTTAGAGCTGTTTTAGTAGGTGAATGGCAGAGGGTGCTTCGCTCTGGAGATACGTGCATTGAGCATGTGTTTACAATCTTCACTGCAGTGATGTTTAAATTACTGTCACTTAGTACTGAGTTTTAAGTTGCTTGATGCTGGGTCCTGTGTCAAATCTGGGGTTTGAAAATATTTTCTCCTACCCAAGCTGGTTCTTTTGTTTCATATTTTAAATTCTACTGTTTTGGCTTATCCGAATTTTCTTTTTTGGAATCATGGCTTTCGGTGTCATAGCCAAGGCCTCTGTTTAGGTCAAGGCCATGAGCATTGTTCCTCCCTGCTCATCCTATAATGTTTATAATTGCAGCTCTTGACTTGGGCTCCATTTTGAATTTGCATAGCATAGGGACCTAATTTGTTTAAGGTGTTCAAGTTTACAAAGTATTCCATGGCCTCTAATAACTTAATGTTGAACATTTTCCAAATACACACAGGTTGAGGAAGTACACAGTAATCCCACACTGCACTTCTCAAGCCTTGCTGTGCTCTCCTGATCACAGGCCCGTCCATATATCCAGTTATCAGCCAGCTCATCCTCTTTCCTGATGTATTTCAAAATCAACTGGTATGCTTAGTATTAGATCTCACTATGGGGTCTTATTACCTTCATCGTTTCCCCTTTGGGCTGCAATTTACATAAAGAGTATAAACCTTAGGGTTTCTTGTAGTGAGCTGCGTGGTGTCACACCTGATGGAGATGTATAATCAACTCCTGAGATGGCTAAGGCCTGACCTATGCTATGATCACGCAATGATCATCAGCTGCCTGCATATGCGTGAACCTATGGGCAGTGCCCACCTGGTAATCCGGGATTGCATGCCTACTTAAGGTCTGGGAGAGGTTTGCCCTGGGAGAGAGAAGAAAAAGGAGTGAGGGGGAGAGAGAGAGAAAGTGAATAAAGTCCTGGAATAAACTGCAGTGAGAAGAGCTCTGATGGTCGCGTCATCCTTGCGGGTTGAGGGTGGCCGCAACAGTTCCTACTTGATAAGTTTGAAACAATTCCTCACTCTATGTCATCATAAGTCTTATTAGTGCCTAAAACATCATCACTCCCAAATCTTACGTTCCTGTCTGGTCAAGACTCCAGCAGCCGCTGTTGTGGTTTTCCCTATGAATCCATTCTTCCCTTCAACTTCATAAACACGCTATGAGCAGGCTGTGCTGAATGTTACACATCTCGGACTGAGCAACGCATTTCTGAGAGTGGTGGTTTTCCTAATGCCGGGTCTCCCCATGCGTGTGTTCTAGAACTTAAGCATGTATTCTGCTGACAGACACCCCACTTGGTTTTTATGGTGAGAAGGTTCTCCTACATGCCTGGAATTGTCTTTTGAGTAGAAAACACGCAGAAAAGAGAGTGGGTCGTAAAATGAATGTCTACACAACTTCCTGAACTGGTACTAGATGTCCCTTTTTTTAAGCGTTCCTATCCAATTGTTCCACATGATAGTGTTGCCCCCTGGGTCATGCTCCATGAGTGCTGTGTTGACACTAGACCTCCAGACAGCACGGCAAGACCATCACCAGAGGAAATAACTCTAGATGGCCTGGGGGTGGTGGATAATGACCAGCTCAGGACTCCATTATGAAAGCAGGAAAGACCAGGAGTTCTCTTCAGGTACTCCTAGGAAAACTAAGACCCCCAGGAAAAGCCCAGGGAGACTACACCACAAGCCAGACACAGACACAAGATTAGGTGAGATGGGACCTTGGAAAGACCACTGTGACCCTTGCCCCAGTGACTAAAATGGAGCATACTGCCCCAGCCTCCAGATCACAAAGACTTTCTCTTTTTTACTATCTTCCTGCTTCCTGGGAAAGCCTCAAACATAAACACAAACATCTCTACTGTGAAGTCAGCCACCATGACCAGGCCTGGTTTTCATTAGCTCTCCTTGTCCACCAGAGCCAGCCGACCTCACAGAAGCGTCTGCACACTTCCCACTCCTGACCTGCTCCATCATGTCTCCCAGGTCTGCTGCCTCTCACCCTGCCCCTCCTCCGAACCTGCGTCTGTTCACTGTCTCTTCCGCCATGTGCCATGGCTCCCTTTCCCATCTTCATTTCCTGGTTCCAGATACCCCGCTCCTTCTCCTGAGATAACATCGCTACAGACTGACCATTCAATTTAATGCTCCACCTCCCGCTCCATCACCTATGTTTGTACAGACCCAGGATCGATACAGAAGCATTTCCAGAGAGCTGTTTTGGTGGGCTCACTTCGGTTAAAAATGTCACCTCATCTCATGTCTCACTTGGAGCAGATCCAGAGTCTCACACAGCGCTGGAACTGCTCTACGCCAGCACATCTATCACAGCCCAACGTGTAATTTCCCTTTCTGAGGGACTTACAAAGCTTCTTCAAGGAACAAAATTTGAACATTTATCTCTAGCTGGAAACTGCACCAGCGAATTAGAAAAGATTTCTTAGCAATTTGGGAGCCTGGCTTTTAGGCTGCTCGAGTATAAAAACCACCAGACACTCGAGAACTGAGATGCATTGCACATAGGAAGCATACACAGCTCATGACACAGAACAAGGGTGTAAAATACGCCAGCTAATTTTTGATGTCAATGGCTTGTTGCAGTATTTGGATATTCCAAGTTCACTGAAATTAGCCTCACTCTGCCAGCGTGAGTGCCGGAAATGTTAAAATCACACATTTGACTTATATTTCTGGACAGCTAGTCTCTATGGGATTTCCAGAAGAAGGATTTCAGAATACCCTGTCCTTGTTCCCAGCTTTAGAGTCTCCTGTCTAAAATCAAAAACAATAATGTCAGAGTTGCCTCTTACGTGGGGATTCTGTTCTGACTTTTCACACACACCATCAAATGGCCACTTCTGTCTTCCAAGCCTTTTCTCTCCAACTAAGAGAGGGGGGCTCCAGAGTGCCCCACACAGCAGCTGGACCTCCCATGCAAGGCCAAGGTCATTTTAGGAACAAAGATCATCTCTGAGATGTCGCTCTCATTGCTGTGACCAAGTGCCCAACAAGTAATGAGGGGGTGTTTATTGGAGCGCATGGCTCGGAAGATATGGTCTAATGGGGGAGGAAGATGCTGTAGTGGAACCAGGTCCCAGCCACGGCTGATGCTGCTTTCTAATGTCCCAGCAGTTTAGAAGGCAGAGAAAGGAGAATGTCAGCTTTAGTTCAATTCCTCCATTTTCCTTCCTTTTTTCAGGCTGCAACCCCAGAACATGGCATAGTGACAGCCACACTCAAGGTGGCTCTCTCCATTCTGCCAGCCTTCTCTGGAACCACTGTCGTGGAGAGTGGACATATCCAAAGTTGTGCCTAATGTCCTAAGCGGTTCTTAGTCCAAACAAATCAACATCAAAATCATACTTCACAGACAGTAATCTGAAATGTCGCGGAAACAGATCAGAATGGGATATCTCTGCAGTGTGTGTGTGTGTGTGTGTGTGTGTGTGTGTATCACTGAGCATCGCAATTACACATTCTGACTGACAGGACGTGCTAGATGCTCCAAATCCAGGGAGCTCGCTAGTTTTTTTTCCAGAAATGTGGACAGGCTTGACAAGACCTTAGGTACTTCCTGTCTTCAATAGTCTTTTACTGCCTCTCATCTTTAGACCCCTTGAAGTGAGTGGACATAATAGCTCAAAAATTCAGGACCTACTTATCACTGAGACGTCGCCCAAAAGCCCTGGAAAATAATGCTCAAGTATCTGCATCTGGGCCACGATGTGATGCTAGAAAAAAAATGCACAGAAATGTTTTGCATCAGGTTTCATCTCAGAACCTTTTTCTTCTAACCCTAGTAACCAGCATCTCAAGCTATGTGGCTCCATGTGTTCTCAGAACTCTCCGCCAACCCTGTCTCCTCATGTTTACAGCCAGCCATCTTCTGGGTCCGGGTGCTTGGGTATTTCTGCTGCATAGCAACAAGATTGGCTTTGAAACCAGTAGAATTTAATTCCTAAAATAATTCTTCAATTCCTTTTCTCCCTACGGTACTGGGCAAAGAGCATAGGGCCTTATTCATGCTAGTCAAACACGCTGCCGCTCAGCTATACTCCCAGCTCAATTTATGCAAGGTCTTACAAAATTACCTAGGCTAATGCTAAACTCTCTCTTATCGCCCAGACTGGCTTTTAACTTGTGATCCTCCTGCCTCTGTCTACTAAATGGCTAGGATTACAGGCCTGTACCACAAGGCTAAGCTATTCAGTTTTTAATACAGTGATTAAACCCCCAAACTTTAGTGGACGGCATATTACTGACTTACAATGCGTAAACCCTAGCTACTTTTGTTGCCTTTAGATTTATTCATAAGTTCTTAGCCTTAAGTTAGTAACCGTAAGTTAGCAACCTCATCACGCTAATACCTTCATCTTCCTTCAAAAGTGGGGTAGAAGGACAAGTACATATGTCTAGTTTAATTTTATATCGACCACCGTATAAGCCCAGATAAGTACGTTTTACTTTAAGACAAGGCCTGGGGACACATCTGTCACCCCAGCACTCAAGACACTGACTATCCTGGGACAAAACAGAAGGCAACTGACCAAACAAAAGTGTGTGTGGCTGTCTTCTGATGGGAAAGAAGTCAGTCACAGACATCACAGTTCACAAGGAAGCCAATTTTTCTAAACCGTGCTTTTTGACAGAGCAGATAAGTTCAACCCTGCTATTCTAGAAAGCTGATGCATACATTTATCATGAAAGTGTATTTTTTCCCACTAAGTCCTTGAGCTTCAAGTTAAGTTCTACTCTTTCCCGATTTCTAACAGGTGATTAGAAAACGCACCACACATTGGTTGTACCCCAATAGTTGTCTTAAACAAATAAAACCCTGTATCAAAAGCTTCTTCTATAAGATGAAGAAATTTCATTTTCTCAAGGCACTGCATTCATGGGAATATAGATTTTTTTTATATTATTAAAAGAGTTCTATGTAATAGTTTTCCAAACATACCAATTTCTTCCTGGAACTGAGAAATTTCATGAATGCCTCTTTCAAAGCAAGTTTTACTTAGAGAGAAAAATGGAAAAATAGAGAAGGAAGAGATATGGAGAGGGAGAGAGAAGGGAGGGGGAGATGGGGAGCGGTCAAGGCATTGCCCGATTCTAACTTATTTATGGGGTGGCTACTGAACACCCCCAGAAGAAGCAGGACTCAGGTATAACAGTTTAATTGCAAAGTTGCTCTCTCACTCTGAGAAGTGGATCCTCAAATCCTCTCAGTCATGGGAGCTCATCCCCTATCCCCCGCTCTGTGTTTATCCTTTTCTGTATTGAATATGGTCTACTCTAGGCTGAGTGGTATCTCAGTAAATCAGATCTGTTGATGTCTGTTCTTCCCACAGGGCCACCCATAGCGCATCTAATCCATCTCACACCTGACACGCTCAGATATTTCAAGACACCAAATAGTAACTACCACTTACGGAGACGCTGCTAGGTCTCCGGTACTACCATAAAGTGTATCATTTAACTTATGCTCCTTCCAATACAAAGAAGGAGGATCATGAATCCTCCCTTTATAGAGCAAATAGAGAGATTCACTCTCCCTTGAGATCACAAGCTGAAGAAGCAGGCTTCAGCCCCCTGCCTGTTGCACCTGAGCCTTGGGCAGCATTGCTGAGGCAGGCTCTCCTGCTCCACCCCCCATGCCCAGGCCACTTCCTCCCATTCATCAGTGTATGCAATCACAGCATGAGGCAAGGCAAGCTCACACAAGACTATCTGTTTAATGAAAATGTTCAAGAGCAGACCTTACTAAAAATGGTTCAGAGGTACATGCCCCCAGCTTCTTATTATTCTGCAATGTCGTCTTCAGGGGCTAAAGACTGCAACCTTTTAAAAGCAACCCTAAGTACCATTGCTTTGGTAATCTTAAACTTCATGCTCGTACCTCAGCACAGTCCAGAACCTTAGTGAGGGTATCACAGAATCCTAGGGGACCCTAAACAGAAAGCAGATCCTTGTTCTGGGAAAGAACTCACAAACATTTCTTAACATATAGCTTGGTACTCTCATAATGCCTCTAAGGCCAACTTGGATCAACCAAACTAAACAAATTTATCCAAAGATGTCAGAGTTCAGATCATACTGCTTGACGTGAGGTGACATTCATGTTTGATCCCAAACTAGGGGGTGCTTCCTCCAGCGTTTTCCAAATATGCATCAGAAATTGGTTCTTTCTCAAGTTTTTTCCCAAACGTGTCAGCCCACTCTGGGTTTGTCATCCTCATACTGCTCTGAAAAGACTGTACCATGTTGAGTTGCCTTAGTCAACATTCTCTTACTGATGGGAATTCTCCTACCATGGCAAAGAAAACACTCTTGTCAGCGTCTCTTATCACGAGGTCTGTTCTTTTCTGAAGGATTCCCGTTCTCATGCGCTGAGCTTAGCTACTGTGAACAAAGCCAAATAGATTCCCTCCAAGAGAGAAGATGGCTTTATCCTAGAGATACTTTTAATTATTAAGCAGTCCAACTTAATTCATCATTAGTGCCCATAATGAAACGCAATAAGGCAGTTTGGAAGGAATGGAGCAGAGGAACCATAAAATAAAATATAGAGTCATAACATTTATCACAGCTTGCTGTAGAGAAATTTATTCTGCTGGAAGCAGTCATTTTAGATGTAGGACTAGAGCTGTTAAACAACTTATGCCAGCCTCTGGCAGAAACTGGCTGGCTCTGCACAGTACCCAGCTCCTTTTCCTTCTAGGCATACAGCCATCCTGCCAGTCTCTCTTCTGGTGTGGTTGGCCTCCATACCGACTTGCAGTCAGCATACGGCAGTAGCGGGGCACGACTTTTGGGTCTCCACATGGAATCTACCATCTACAGTCTCTGCCACTGGCTGCCCACCATGGAGAATATTTTAGGTCCTGCTGAGATTCATGCATCAAATGTGAGATTGTTTAACACACACACTCAAATGCACACACAAACACACACACATGCACACATACACACACACTCAAATATATGCACGCACAAACACACACACACATGCACTCATGCACATACACGCACACTCATACACACATGCATGCACGCACATGCACGCATACACATGCATGCGCTCACACACACGCATGCACGCACATGCACACACACGCAAGCATGCACCTGCCAGGAAGAATAGAAGAGCTGAGAGATAGAAAGGAGCACTATGAAATGTTATCTTCTGGACACAGCTTGGCTTTTGCCCTTATAAACTCACAGCAAGTGAGTTATCTGCACAAAATCAAAACTGTAAAATCCCATCATAGATGCAGACTACTACTTTCAGGCCCTACCTCTTGTTGATGTTCTACTGGCAGCTGGTCGCTGTTGGGGAGGGAAAATTATTTTTTTTATTGATTTTTATTGAGCTCTACATTTTTCTCTGCTCCCTTCCCTATCTTTCCCCTCCCCTTCAACCCTTTGCCAAAGTCCCCATGCTCCCAATCTACTCAGGAGATCTTGTCTTTTTCTACTTCCTATGTAGATTAAATCCTTGTATGTTTCTCTTAGGGTCCTCACTCTTGTCTAAGCTCCCTGGGATTGTGATTTGTGGCCTAGTTTTCTTTGCTTTATGCTTAAAAAATCACTTATGAGTGAGTACATATGATAATTATCTTTCTGGGTCTGGGTTACCTCACGCAAAATGATGTTTTCTAGCTCCATCCATTTACCTGTAAAATTCAAGATGTCGTTATTTTTTTCTGCTGTGTAGTACTCCATTGTATAAATGTACCACATTTTCCTTACCCGTTCTTTGGTCAAGAGGCATTTAGGTTGTTTCCAGGTTCTGTTTATGACAAACAATGCTGCTATGGACATAGTTGAGCACATGTCCTTGGAAAATTATTCTTTTATGAGGATGTGACTGGTAGTAGGTGTGTCGTGGTCGACACATACAGAAGCAGAACTAACTGGAACTAGAGAAGAAGAAGAAGAAGAAGAAGAAGAAGAAGAAGAAGAAGAAGAAGAAGAAGAAGAAGAAGAAGCACACAACGCACATAACTACTCAACAAAGAGCGGTGTTCATTCTGTATACAATATGTAGAATTGGAATGATATATTATGAAAAGGCACACACTAAATTAAGAAAGAACAGAACAAAAATAGGTTGGGTGGACCATTTAATTTGGAGGTGCCTGTATATATATTCTTATTGGGGTGATGATTTTTGTCATATATACATGTATATGTGATAAAAGTAATGTATATATGATAACTATGATGATTTTTGTCACATATATATGTATATATAGTTATCATATATACATTACTTTTATCACATATACATGTATATATGACAAAAATCATCAGTCAAATAAGAACACTGGAAAGCCTAGAAGATAGGAGGAACCCCTTACAAAGAAAATACTCATATATAAAAATACTTTAGTGCATAAAGAGCAGGGCTAACTTGATTGAGTAGGTCTGGGAGAAAGTTACGGTTGAGTCTTGGAAGAAAAGAAAAAGATGAAGAGTTTCAGGCCATGAAACATTCCCAAAAGAAAACATTTGTCCACATAAAGACAGAATGAAGAAAAAAGGCAGCAAGGGCCATCACGTGCCCGGCTCTCCTCTTCCTCTACCAGCATGTCATTGTACCATGAGCATAACAATGTAAGGCATGGATGTAAACAGAAGAAATCAGAAGACCCTCGCTTAACGAACGTTCTGTCCTATTTACTGATTCCAACTCAGATCTACGCCTGTTATTCATTTCTTTGAACTTCTTGAATATTTGGTTCCTTCCAACGGGGTTATCATGATAATAATTTGTCTTGAGGAATTAGGAGAAAAAAGAAGCCCTAAAATATTTTGCCATTTCTAGTGTATGATAAAAATGAGAATTATCAACATTACTAGTTATGTTCCTTCCTACTGAGGATTTCTGAAAATTAATACTTCATCTGGACAGCAGTAGAGGATGGAGCCTGGAGACCTGTAGGATGGGAATAATCAGCATGTCAATCATTGCATTGTAAGATAGAAACTGGTTTCTTCTCAAATCACAGCAAGTCAACTATATTCATTAATTGCAACGGTTTAGAGAATTTAAAAAGACATGGTTAATCTTCTAAGGGCCAATGCAATAGGAATTAACTTTATATTTATTTCAAACAACAGAACTGCTTACATCAAGAATTATGACATTTTAGAGCTAGAAAGATTTTGTGTCTAGATTGGCAGTGTGTCTTTTATCCTTGGTTTTATCTTTTTATTGTCCTTTATAAAACATGTCCCAAACAAAGCAATTGAATTTTGTACATACATTAAGTTAAGCTTTATGTAGATGCTCATGTTTTTGATGGGGACACTGTAAGTGTAAAGATCTTTGCTTGATTTATTTTTCTTCACCAGAGCTGTGGAAATATTAGCTTCCAATGTATAGCATACTGGTGCCCACATCTCTTCTTTGAATATAGATTTTCTTGTTTCACACACAAAAAATAATAGGTTGTTTGGGGGTAGGGAAAATTGCCATAAAAGATTTTAGTACTATACTTTCAGAGGGGCTATCTTTAAATGTAAATGAGTTTTGTTTCACTTTGTTTTAAGAGAATTATAAAATCAAATACTTTCAACCAATTACTTTGAGGATAAAAACTAAACTAAGCTCCCAAAATATCAAACCCACAGGCAAGAATCCATATGTTTCTTTGGTTATCTAAAGACTTGGAATATATATGTTGTGGTACTATACAGCTATGAGGCTTGGTACCCATCACTTAGGTTTAGTCCTCAGATTGGAAAAGAATGCCTTAACCCCAAAGATTCCTGAGAGGTTATTTAGAATATGAGATGGTCCTCTCTCAATTTAGAATTTCAGAGGGCACATTTCCAAAAGTACTCCTTGGACCACTTCCTTTCTGGAAGCTAAAGAATGTCCTTGTTAAACAGTCATGATGATCGTTGATGGATTACCCTAGTAGTAATTCACAGAGTTAACTTGTGTGTTATGAACAAGTGTTATGGAACATCTTATGGTTCTACATAGAATGTGGTTGACCAGTTATCTACCCAGTGAAAGTTTTCAACTATAAGTTACATATTTCTTCAAAAATATTTGGGGGCAAAAGGATTAAAAAATGTATTTGTTTAGGAGTAAAGCAAATAAGTTAGGTAAATATGTCATCCCACATCCCCAGTATTTAATGCTCACTCTGCTTCAGCTCAACATCTCTTCTTCAGTTTACTAAATATAGTAGACGGTTTGTTCCTTTAGTTTGAATCCTCAGCAGCATGTTTCAGATAGACCTATTTCTTCTTCTACAGCTCACCTTCCTTTGATTTTTCCCTGTACTCCTTTAGCTCTTATTTTGATTTCTTGATGGCATCTCACTGCAGTGAAGTAGCATGCTATGTGTGACTAAGACTAGTTCATCAGCAATGTAGGAAGATGGTCAGTACCCCCTTAGGCCTACCTTATCATATCGCAAGGCCTAGCAAATGTGTTTCACAAGACCTCCAGGGATCTCAAGACTGTGATCTGAGAACTATAGTTCCCCTCTCAGATATTCTAGTGCTTTAGTGCTTTCCCAGGTTCTCTGATCCTGATCCCAGCTCTAAAAGCTCCCCAGGGTCTGGCACAGTGCCTATGGCATGGGTGCTCAACACTAGGAACTAAATGGGCAAATAGTCCCGCTGGAATAGCTCCAACACATCATGATCCACTTTCGGGTTCACGCCAATTCTCTTCTTCCTTTTGACTGGATCCGCAGTAGTAATTAACACCAAACATTGCTGCATGGATCCAGCAACAGTGATCAACATCAAACATTGCTGCATGTCTCTGGCAACAGTGATTAACATGGAACATTGCTGTATGGCTCCCGCAACAGTGATTAACGTCAAACATTGATGCTTGGCTCAAGGATTTATGAGGAATTGTTTCTTTT
This sequence comes from Microtus pennsylvanicus, assembly GCF_037038515.1. Lineage (NCBI taxonomy): Eukaryota > Metazoa > Chordata > Mammalia > Rodentia > Cricetidae > Microtus > Microtus pennsylvanicus. Next base: position 70,058,815 of record NC_134588.1, read on the forward strand.
GTGGCTAATACAGCCTTCAAGATAGGGATCTTGGAGATTAAAGTAAGCCTTCTCCTGATTATGAAGCTAATATCAGGCAGAACTCTAATTTACACTTAGGGATTTTTTTTTCATACAAAGGTCTGAATCATGTATTAGGCCTTTATTTGGGACTCATTTAGTCAGCCATTGGTTATACCAATTTTGCTTAAGCTGAAGATCAGAAAAGCAGGCGAGATTTTCAGCCTGTTCATGTCTTCTATACCTAGTCAACCCAAACACTAGGTTCCATCCTCCCACGGTGCCCCAAGCTCCACTGACTCTGCTAAGCCTTACAGGCTTCTCCCCATCTATTGCTTAGCTACCAGCCACAGTAAGCTTTGTGAAAACAAAGCAGAGTCCCACAGCTCCGTTGCCCTCTTAGCCCTGTGCCAAACTCAACTCTTATCTCTGTCCAGAAAACAATTCTTCACACTGTCCGTCATCATTGCCACCCAGCAATGATGACTATCTTACAGCCTTGGGGGTGTCTCAACACACTGTGCCCCTGCCCGTGGGTACTGGGGTCTTGCTCGCTCTTAGCCACCACTGCTCCCACTTCTGCCATCTGGGCCCAGGATCTGCAAGCTCTCACCACTCTGTGTAGATGGAAGTTTCTGTCAACTCTCACCCTCCACCTTCCAGCTTTGGATACTCAATTTGGTGATGAAACATTTTCTACCTTAGGAATTCTCATGCTGGAAGCCATCTCAGCGTCAGTCCTGTGCTCTCATTTTCCCTGGTGACTGTGTGTGTGTGTGTGTGTGTGTGTGTGTGTGTTTAAGAGAACTGAGGCTCTTCATCGTTATCCAGTGGCATAGTTCAATGCCCAAAGCATAAAAGACTGAGGGAAATGTTCAACATAAAAATGATCCTGTCTTCTCAGTTTAGACAAGAAAAGCGGGGATTTAAGCACCAAGCCTTTGGTTCTGTGTCAAAGATAGGTTTTTGACAAAAAAAAGTCAAAAAATATGACACTAGTAAAGTAAGTGTAAAGCTATATAAAAGATCTACCAAGATCACCTTTGACTAACGCACCTGCAAAGGGGTGATCTCAGAACCTCTGGCTCTGCTATCCATCAAGATCCCTGTATAGACTTGCTTGTCACTCAAGAGTCAATCATCTCCAAAAGGGACTCACTGGCCAGAATCCTGTCAGTTGGCTATCCTTAGAAAGACTAAAGGCATCAACCCAAAGTTCTGGAGCAAGAAGATGAATATGGTGGAGAGAAATATGTTCTCAAGCCTTGAGGAAAAGGAGGTCTTCACGTGCTGTTTAAATAATGCATTTGCCTTTGAAATTTGAAATTTGCCTAGGTGAAAGACTGGGAGAGAGAGAACTGGGTTTTTATGTAAGAAAATTCATTCTTACTACCACTAGCACTATAAGTGAAACTGGTTTCTCAGGAAACGTTGCCAGGATCCTATAGGAGGAAAACATGGCCATCCCCTCTACTGACAAAGACATCACAGGATCAGAACTGCCGTTCTCTAGACCTGTAATGAAGTAAAGAGGAACACAATTTAAGAAAATAAAGTTCAGGGCTTGGATTGCAGGTGTAATCATTGGGGTTGTGCCACCCACAATCCCTTGTTCTCTGTAATTTGACCTGTTGTGGGGCTTTGGCATCGACCTGTTATAAAAGGAAGCTACTTTGGTGAGGGCTGAGAATTAGAATTATCTGTGTGTATAAGGATAGGGTTTTAGATATCTGAGATGATATTAGTTTCAGAAATGTCAGTAGTAAGTTCTTCAAAGCCAAGGGAAATTACCTAGTTTTACTGTACCAGACATGATTTCCCTCCCACTGAATCTGCCTTGTGTCCAATAAGACACTTGGGTTTCTGCCAAGATAAAAGTCATGGCAAAACACCTATGTGTGGATGTGAGGCCAGAAGGGGGAATCAGATTTATTCTGTCCCAGAGATGTGGGTGTTTAGAGGATTCTGTGTTTGTGAGGTGGGTGGGATGATATGAACTTTGGTCTTCATGGTTGTACAGCAAGTACTCTCTACAGCTGGGTACCACGCCAGCATAGTGAACTTTGACATGGAGGTATGAGAATTTGCTTTCCCTTCACTTTAAGGGAAAAGACTGACCTTGAAGGTTGTCTGGACATGACATCAGGACCTGGAAACTCTATTCATAGCCACTATTCTGTGTTCAAACTGGCAAGGTGCTAGCTAATTGGAGGGTGATTTTGGAATGTGATGTTCTTGTGAGTCTGAAAACACCTACACAGCCCCACACAAACCCTTTGATAGCAAAATGAAGGCCCTGAATCCAAATTTAACTGAAGATAAACTATTCTCCATTCATAAATACTGGCAAAATTAAATATATTAGATTTTGATCCTACTGCACGTACTGGCTTTGGGGGAGCCTAGGCAGTTTGGATGCTCACCTTACTAAACCTGGATGGAGGTGGGCGGTCCTTGGACTTCCCACAGGTCAGGGAACCCTGATTGCTCTTTGAGCTGATGAGGGAGAGGGACTTGATCGGGGGAGGGGGAGGGAAATGGGAGTTGGTGGCGGGGAGGAGGCAGAAATCCTTAATAAATAAATAAGTTTAATTAAAAAAAAGAATTATAAATATATAAATAGAAATAAGAGAAAATATATGTAGTTAGTATAGTCTACATACTGGAGGGATTTCCTATCTATATTTGTCATTTTCAAATACATAACAAACGAAAATATTATATTATTAATTTTTCTTACATTTTCCGTCTTCTAAATCTATCTTGATGTATTTTATACTTATTTTCATACCCTACCACTATCCCTTACTACTTTGTTTTTCTCTATATTTTCTGTGATAAAGAAGGCTACATAAAAACTATATTAATAAGTTCATGTTATAAAAAAATTTAAACTATGATTATGTCTTAGGGATTTTGCTTGCTATGATAAATCTCCATGACCGAAAGCAACTAGGGGATGAAAGGGTTCATTTCATCTTACAGGTTGTAGCCCATCATCCTTGGAAGTCAGCAGGGACCTGAAGGCAGAAGCTGATGCAGGAGCCATGTTTTCTTTTAACACTCAGGACTACCAGTCCAGGGGTGGCCATCTAAAAATGCCCTACAGGCTTGCCTGTAGTCTGATCTTCTGGAGAGATTTTCTCAACTGAGCTTCCCTCCTCTCAGATTACCCAAGCTTGTGTCAAATCGACATAAAACTAGCCAGCACAGACAGCACCTAAACACAAGGAAAATTACATTGGTAACGTAGCTGACTGAGGAGGGTGGAACTTTCCCTAAAATTCTGAATAAACTTTAGTAGCATACCAAAATTCTCCTAGGATTTTTCAAATGCTTATTAACTATGCCTGTTATTTTTCTTAGCTGTAGCTTAGACATATAAAGATACTTTGAAAGGATTAAAGAAGTCAAAACCTTCCCTTAGACAAACATAAAAATGACTAAGTGTTGTGATCTGGCCATGCATTCTTTGGTTTTGATGAACCATTTGAAGCACAAACTCATTGTATACAACTAATACAAAAACATCTACCCTGTCTTCAGATTAGACAGCCAGTTCTCATTTCCTTAACAACCAGCAAAACTAGACTTACTTTATCGCAAGAAGCTGGCTAACTGTATCATTCTTTGAGAGACAGACGCCATCAAACCACCCTTTCGACATCATCCAAGCTGCTCCAAATGGAGCACAGTTAACTTTAAAGCTCAACAAATGACCACCGGTCAGATAGGGGAGGGTGAGAGGGGCTCTTGATTCTCTAAGGTGGAAAGCAAGTAGGAAAGATGTGGTCTCAGCTGAGGCAGGGTGGGGATAATGTGAGCTGCTTCCCTGACTGCTTTTCCTTCCTGTTGAGTTTATACCTTAGGTAGAGGAGTATGTAACATACTTCCAGACTACATGGGAATAAGGAGGTGTTCTGGAAGCCTTTGATAGTAAATGCCTGGTCTCCAGGAGCAGGCAAAGCCTGGAATCAAATGCTACATCTTAGGAACATGTACAAGCTGATCGATCTACCTTGAAATTCTAAAAAGGATAAAAATAAAATCTGTCTCACACAATGGCTGGGTATTAGAGGAAACATGTATAAACACACAATCCAGTGCCAGTTACCCATAGGATTGGTGTCCATGCAGTGAAAGTTGCCATTCAGGTAAATAAGACCCCACTGAAGAGGCTGTTTCCTTCTGACAGTCAGAACAGGATTCCAGAAGGAAGGGGAGCTGGGCATCCCTGGGGAGATGATAGTTGGCAGTCTAGACTACTGTTTCGAACATATTCACTAGGCGCAGACCTGAGGATGGTCGGTGTTTATGCATGTTCTCAAAAAGAGCTGACCACAGGCTTTGACGATGATGGCTTTACAGTTTTCGTTGTAAGAACGTTCACATGTTTCGGAGTGAGGGTTTGTTCAAAACCCTCTCTGATACAGAAGCCCACAGTGACTCCTTCCCATTGCTTTTTGTTTTTTTTTTTTAAAGAGATTAGTAGTTGGATTGGTTTGAGTCACACATAATGTATGTGAACTTCCTTAAATATCCTAACATGCACTACATCCTCTAACCCATTTTCCCAGGTCAGGACATAGATTGGAACATGTGACTGATCAATAAAGCCATGTTGAGATCCATTCCATTCTTTCTACATGTTCTTCCTCACTTATAATAATTTTATCTAATTTTTTACCAAGTACTCTACATCATGTATATAACTATGTCATTGAATTTCTACCAGAGCAAAAGGGAAAAAATTGCTGGGTGTAAGTATCTCTAATTCTGATGGTTGCTTGTAACTGCCACATTGTCTTCCAACATAGCATCCATGAACTCTGTATGTGTTCCTTCTAGAATCCATGAATGAATTCTGGCTATTTTCAACCCCAAGACTTCCATGACTTATTCTTTCAAATTCTTTCCTGATACAATTACCAAAGATTTCCCGATAATTTTGTAGTCCATTGTTTCCCTGGGACCGCTGTTCTACCTGCAGGTTTACCTTGCTGGAATGAGGCAGGCTCGAGAAGGCGTTTAAAAGCTCAGACTTGGCCTGCGTGTGTTTCCACCCGCCTTCGGCTCCTCTCCTTACAGAAACAGGCGAACAACTCTATTGTGCCAGTTTTCCAAAACCGCATTTTTCCAGCAAGGTCTGGCAAATTAGATAATTACTAGGCAAAACCCTGCAGTGCCTAACATGATGCATTAACAGTTTCTAATGTTATTGAACCGAACGACAGGCGAGGCACTCTGTTCTTCCTCGCTTGGCAGACGATTATTCTTCGCCGCAGCCATACTTCATGTGCATACTTCCAAGAAGACTCATGAATGCAAAGGTTCATTAAGGGAATGAGAGAATCGATTGTAAAATGGAAAAGGCCGGGTGAGGTCATATTTCAAAGAGATGAATATGGTACACTCCATTATGTTGTAATCAGCCCCTCTCTCTCGTTCCACAAACTCTAATAGTTTATTCTAATTTTTAAAAACAGAAAAACAGTGTCTGCAGCCTTCCAACCACCCTCATCCTAAACCCAGGGAAGGAGTGAGTTGTAAGCATCTTCAGCCTACGGGAGCCATTGGTGACCACCAAACCTCACATTACTGACCATTTTTCTCCTTAATAAGAAAAACATTCAAAGGCTACTATTATTGCTGCCCTGGCAAACTGCACTTAATAAATGGGTCTTGCCCTGTACACGACACTTCCAGCATCAATCAAGACTGAATTTTATTTCAATTTATTATGGTTGCTGTCCAAATGAAAAAATGCTTATATCGTAAAAATGTCTTGCAATATAAATGCGCCAATGATGTAATCACAGATTTCAAGCAAAAAAAAAAAAAAATCCTGATTTGGGTTAAACATTTGCCCATCCTTTCTCCTAAATTTTTCATTGAAGTTAAACATAACAAAATAATGGGATCATTAAGAGGTGATGTTGGTACGAAACAGAAGTCACACGTTAAATATTTTATATCTTTATGAGGGAGCTTTATTATATTTTCCCTCTTTAAGAAGCGAGTTGATATCTCCAAATGATCTGGACAAATGACTTTAATTTCACTTTCATTGAAGGCTCATCTGCAATTTTTTTTTTCAGCAGGAAATGTCCATTCATCAGGAGTTCAGTCCCCAGCTTATTAGTTTGGGATTTATCCCTGGCCACAGCTGTTGGCCTACAGACACTCCTCTGGGTCCCGTCTCCTCCCACCAGGCTTTCTTTCCCAATGAGGGGGAGAAACAGATGTCAATAGATGCTTTTCACCAGAGCACTCCAAACCATGTTTGTGCCTCTCATGAATGATCAGCCTCTGAGCCATTCCGCAGTCTGCCCTGATTTCTCCAGAAGCTTGGGTGTCTAGATGTTGGCTATGTCAGGCAGCCAGGCTGGCATCTTCAATCCTTCTGGAGGCTGAATTCACCTGGGAAGCTACGAACCTCACATCTTCAGAAGTACGGCAAACTTTATGAATGTGAAAAGGATTGTCACAGGGCAAGCTTGGTTTAAAGCTCTGTTATTATGCTGGAATTCAGCATAGTTTCCAACCTAGGGCTCTTCAAATTAAGTAGCCAATAGGAGAGCAGGGTAAGGCTTCAGAATTTGTGTCTGAAACGAGATCCCTGAGTTGTGTTGTTCCTGGAGATTGTGTCCCTGAAATGTGCCGTACAGGAGCTACCAAGTCACGGCCAAGGTCATGAAACAAGACTGGCAATGACATAGACTCTGAACTTTAAAATCAGAACCCGTCCTAAAAGCAGATTGACTATCCTTCCCAGAATGCAATGAGGGTCCCAGTGGTGGAGCAGCCAGTTTGCAACAATGACAGCAACTCGTCAATTGCTTAGATGGTTTCAGAGTACAAAGCTACTCAGACTAATATCTCTACCGAGCATAAAGGAGGAGTTCCTAAAATTGGGGCCAGCTAGAACAGCATGTCAATGTACTAAACTATAAAACATTAAAAACTTAAGAAAAATGTTCACTCAAAATTTGCCATAACAGTTACTAACAATTGCATGTTGAACCTTCTAGTACCTTCTAGTGTTTATTCTGGACACAGTTGTTTCCTGACCAGTGCTGTGAGCATCACATAAAAAAGCTTAGCTGGCAGTGGTGGCACATGCCTTTAATCGCAGCACTTGGGAGGCAGAGGCTGGCTTATCTCTATGAGTTCGAGGTCAGCCTGGTCTACAGAGAGAGTTTTAGGACAGGCACCAAAGCTTCAGAAAAACCCTGTCTCAAAAAACCAAGAGAGAGAGAGAGAGAGAGAGAGAGAGAGAGAGAGAGAGAGAAGAGAAAAACTTCTATCTTGAAAAAAATCGTGATAATGATATATATCAATCCCATTATCTCCTGCATAGACCAGTTTTATAACAGGGCCCTCTGGAAAACCTGATTTATCAGTTGGCAGGGCTACTTCAGTGATATCATCTCATGTGTTGGCGACACGCTGTGAGCTAGAAGGGGAAGCAGGGATGTCCAATGACAGAGTGTTGAGTGCGGAAGAGTTTCAAGCCATCAGCCATCCAACAACAGCAACTCAAATGGTGACACTGAACCTGCCCTTTATTCTCCAAAGGAAACACTCAAATATCTTCAAGATGCTGCAACTCCAGAGAAACACTGGGGTCTCCAGTCTCTATTTCCTCCATTTTTGTGATGAAGGTAGGTAACTAATTTTTCAAAGTCTATTGGATTTTTTATAATTGGCCTTCTCTTTTATTTTGTTTCGGTTTTTGTTGTTGTTGTTGTTGTTTGTTTTTGCTTTTAGGTGATAACTCTTGGAAGGTTAGGCTCTACAGCAAATAAGCTTTGAACTTTGAATGGTTGACTATCACCATTTGTTTCACAATCTGAAATGTGGATTAGTAAAGTAAAAATGGTTAGAGGTCCTGCAGGTTTTTGTTTGTTTTCTGAATTTTGATTAAGCTGCAAAGTGTTAGATGTTTTCTTCCAGGAAAAAAAAATTCAGTTTTATTTCTCAGAACATGATGTTCTCTAGAAGGAAGTCCCTTTAGTTTTCAGGCTTCTTTGAAGACAAAGACAACAGAAGACCCAAGAGAAAGGCAGCTGCATGAAGTCCTTACAAGACCAAGGGCTCCTCTCACAGCCTGCAACACATGAATCAGAGGCTTGGAGCTTACAGGACCCAATGTTCTCTATGGTTCATTGTTTCCCGCCGTGGCATTTGCAAGGAATGAAAACCTTGGTCACTAAAAATCAACGAAACTTTAGCTAAAATGGAAATGGGATATTTTAGCACCAGAAACCCCCACCCCCGTTAAAGCATAATTTGGAAAGAATAAATTTCTTTTGTAAGCTATCATGAGCCTCAGCTATCCATGGTGTTAAAAATTAACAGCCCCAGCTTGAATGGTAGAAATCATACCTGAGGGCATCTCACTACACGTATTTATTTTACTATTAGGGTTTTCAGCAAAGTTCATTTTGGTTGCATTTAATTGAGTTAAGCAGTTATGCCTAAGGTTAGAAATTATGAAATGATGGAGACAGACAACTTCCCAAAATGGCAATGCCCTGGCTTATGAAGGAGGACAGAGAGGGCATGATGCTAGCTTCACATGGTTATTTAATTAGCAGAAATCTAATTGAGATATAAGTGTCAGAGACAGACATCACGGATGCCAAATCAGACAGCTTCTGACTTGCAGCTGCTTTCTGGGAGCTAAGCTTGTAGACAATGGCTTCCCATCCAGACAAATCAAGACGTGTTAGTTCGCCTGGCCAGTGGGCAGATGGGAAGGGTTAACTTCTGGGCAAGTTCAGCATACACACCTACACACAGAGTCTCATATATATATATATATATATATATATATATATATATATATATATATGTGTGTGTGTGTGTGTGTGTGTATGTATGTATACACACACACACGACTGTTGTGATTCCATTTCAGTAAAAGAGCAAGTCTTGGGAAGAGACGTTAAGCTAAAGTCTATCGTTTCACTGTAGGAGAACATATTATTTTCCTACTGCAACTTAACACTCAGTGACAGTCTACTCTAAATTGGTAAAATGCTGGGAAGAGGAAAGGGAAGGTGTAAGCATGTTCCTTTTTATGATTTTGAGGCTGGTGTAACTATATAGTCTATGCTGGTCTTGAAGCCTGTTTCTCATGCTTCCTCATTCCAAATGCTGGCACTATAGTAGTGTAACATTTCAATGAACTAAGAATATTATTAGACAGTCCTTTTAAAAAAAATGTAGCAACTAATACAAAAAAACAATTCACTGTTCCAGCCATTCTAAAGGCCCTGCTCTGGTATGCTCATGGGTATTACAGAAGCATCAGCACCCTTCACCTCCCAAACTGAAATTCTCCTTGACACCCTGTACATGACTGCTGTGCTCCCTCCCTCTACTTCATCCCACACCCAAAGCAACCTCCATTTCCACTTCCTGTCCTCAGATCTAAGAATCCCAGGGGCCTGATAAAAGCAGAGCTACCTGATGCACTTCTTTTGAGTCTCATGCTTGTTGCTTACCAAAATGTAATCAAAACTGAAGGCTTTTCATAATTCTATCTCCAGGTAAAGATGGAGAGTTCCTCAGTGAATATACAACTCACATTCTGTTGAGCCCTCCATCCATCCACGGACAGTTGGTTTTGTCTTATTTTTGTTTTGGTAATTGTTTTTGATCCTGGCTCTTGACAATTGTGACTAACATTGCTATGAACAGTAGCATACAAACTCCTTTGACCATCTGCTTTTGATTCTTCTGAATATTGACCTATTTGGATTAGTGGATTATAAATTGGTTCTGTGTTTCTTGTTGAAATTGACTTTTTGTTTCTTTTCACCAGACGCACTATTGAATGCTCCCACCAGCAGTGCTGAGGGACTCCAGTTCCTCTGGATTCCACTAACACTTGGTACTTTGAGCTCTTTCATCGCAGGCATCCTAAAGCATTTGGCCTCTCTCAAAAGGTAACAAGTGAATGGGAAAGAAAGAATGCATACATTTTACATTCACCCTCATGCCATCTCAATATCAACCATTAATTTAGAAAGATGAGCAAACCTTTAACATAGAACACTAGCTCTCACAGGACAACCTTGTCAGTCTCTCTCCTAAAACTATGAAAGCAGAAATTCAGGAGGCAACATCTAACAGTTGTGTGCTTTGACACAACCTCCAGATTACTTGACAGCCATAGATTTGGAGAACTACACTTCTGGACATCAGGATTGATAAGAAGCAATCCAGGTCAAACTTGGCGTGTCTATAATCCGAATATATTGGTCAGATCCAATTTTACGGCTCTTTGTTGATGACTCAGCTATTTCTACTTCTAACCTTCCACGCCGATGTGCAAAGGTGGTTTAACCACCACGTTATCTCCCCTCGGGCTCTTACTCTCTGCCTTGTTCGCTTGCTTCCATGACTGTAGCTGCAGAATCAAGCCTGGCTTGGGGAAGTTGAAATCAGAGATGCAGCACTCAAACCCTGCTAGGTGCCTCTCTGCAGAGCCCGTCATATGTAGGCGATTTTTCATCTTACCTGTTACAGAAGGCCCCATCGCCTTGTTCTCCCCGGCTTTCTCCAATTTCTTTCTTCCTTTCTTTATTCTTTCTGTCTCCCCCCTCTCTCTTAAAGATAGGGTTTCTCTGTGTAATAGCTCTCTCTGATTGTCCTGGAGCTTGCCCTGTAGATCAGGTCTCAAACTCACAGAGATCCTCCTGCCTCTGCCTCTGCCTCCTGAGTGCTGGGATTAAAAGCACATGCCCGGCTGCTTTCTCCATTTTTTTATAGGGCAGAAAATAACCTATTCTTTATTTTCCCTGTACCTACTTATGTGTAATTGACGTTATTCCCGTGTTACTATCAAGATTTCGTGTAGCCACGGAGAAGAATTCTGTTGAAAAGGCACACGTTCACGTGCTTACAGGGATGGGTGTGGGTAAGAGCAGGTATGTTAACAGAATATTGGTTATATACAGCAAAATACAAGTGTATTTCAAGAAGCACTACACATCCAACTCATTAAAAAGAGTTATTATTCTTTTCAACTGGGAGATAGGAAACAGAAGCACAGTGAGGCTAAGAAACTCTTCCAAGAAAAACTGACAAAATTCCAGTGGACAGGTTGGGTGCTAAACTCCTGCCACCGACACCAGCACAGCTCACAGATTAGCCAGGAGTGTAGGACAACCCAAAGCAATAAAGACATATACATAGATGGGAACTCTAGCGATAAAACCTTATGAGCTATTATCCATAACTAACATTTACACATCTCTGTAAAATGACCCATGTTCTGAACTTCCTGGGCTATAAATTAAAGTTTTAGGGCTGTGCCGGTTAGAGTGTTCTGGAGAAATTTTATGAATGTGTTAAACCTAGAGGCTCCTTCACTCACAAGTATTTCAGGAGTGTTAGCCTGGGGATTGCCACCACTCACCTGCTCACCATCCCAACTGTATTAGCCTCGATGCTCCTTCACCAAGGATTTTGTTCCACTTTTCCTTGGCTGCCAATTGGTATTTCTCAACCAAAGCCCTTATCACGCCTAGTTCACGATTCAGAAACAGAGGCTAACAGTGCTGTTTAAGCAAAGATCACACAGCAACTGAAAGCACATTGACTCCAAAGGACAGACTCAGCATCCAGACCACCCATCTCTACCCACAGGTCCCAGGATTCTGCTGAGTGTTTGGGTACCAGCCTAAACTACTCACGACCAGAAGCAGACAGAATGGAGACCTTCTACTCGGTGACTAATTTCTTTAGGTCCCCGCATCTTTCAGTTCACCCAGGTTTTCCTGAATCCTGTGGGTGACGCTTCAGGTTGAAAGTCAACTAGTAACTTGACAGTCATGGTTTTCCACGGTGTTAGTCAAGAAAACATATGCCCAAACGAGCAGAAAGCTGATAATATTGTCTAGCCAAAAATGGGCCTGGAGTTTCCTAGATTCCAAGTCAGCAAGTAAGGAGATGTCTAAAGGCCATGAGTGCCAGCCAGGGTCACGAATCTCCAGGTTAGAAGAGTATGCTGGCTGAGACTTCTACACCACCTGGGATAGATGAGGGGCCACCTCACTTCCCAAGGGGGCATCAGTAAGGCCAAGTTTAAAACCAGAGCTTTAGAAGGACAAGAAAATGACAAAGCAATTTCAGGTGGCAACAATAGGCACAGCAACGCAGGTTCCCAACTCCTCATCATTTTGTCTGGCAATGGAGCCTTGGTATGAGGGTGGTTGCTACTGAGCAGACCAGAATAATGAATGGACTATAGAGATGTTCCTGTCTAAAGGTCTCTTGAAAGGCAACCCAACATCTTTGGGAAGGTTCTCTTTTTGTGGTACCTTGTCTATCCTTAGTTTGAAAGTAGTTTCTTTGAGTGGTCTGTCAACATTCTCACCAGTTCTATAGTAGTAGTAGTAGAAGTAATGTGAATGACACTGCTTGTCTGGAGAGTTCTTTGATATCTTGAAACACATTAAATAAAAAATACATACACACATTTTGTAAATTAGAATTTGTGCTCTTCCTGAAAATACCTTTAAATGTATCTATCTGTGTGTGATGTCAGTAAGCTAGGAGATGTAGACATGTGTGTCAATGTGTGCATAGGAGTGTGTGTATGTATTAGGGATGGAGTACAGGTGTGTCCAGGTAAAGAATTGTGTAGGTGTAAGAATATGTAGGTGCCTGTGGATGTTTAGGAGTGGGGTTTGGGTGTATGTAGCTATGTATGTAGATCTGTGTGGAAGTGTAGGGGTGGGGATATTGATGGGTGTAGATGTTGATGGGTAGGGCATAGGTATATGTAGATATATAGGTGTAGAGATGGGGGCTATAGTGGTGGGGGTTCTCTTTTTGTGGTACCTTGTCTATCCTTAGTTTGAAAGTAGTTTCTTTGAGTAGATGTGTGTGTGTGTGTGTGTGTGTGTGTGTGTGTGTGTGTGTATGTGAGGTATGTATATATGTGCATAGACATATGTGGGTATGCAAGAGTGAAGTGCAGGTGTGTGCAAGGTCAGTGTGCTGGTGGGTTGGGATATGGGGGCTTAGGCATGGGGGTAGATGCCAATATAAATATTTCTAGAAGTAATTAAATGAATTTGGAGTGGAGGAATGAGACAATATTCCAACAGTAGTAGAAACCGAAGAGAAAATATTTCTAAGCAAATGCATGCCTTGAAGATTTAGAAGCACTAAAATTGCCAGTGACTCATACCATATAATTTCATCAGCATAAAAATGCCTTTGGAAATAGTAAACTTTAGATTTTTCTTGCTATTTCCTGAGGTAATTTTATTCTCCTTAAGAAGCATAAGGTAATAAAACACAAACTGCAGCAACTGGAAATTATAAAAAGCAAGTCAGGATTGTCTCTCTTGCCTCCGTTCGCTAATGAACAGCTCAGAGTTAAAACCACAAGGCTGACTCTCAAGTAGAGGAAAGCTCAGTCAGGGGTGGCACATTGCAGCAAGGGCAACAGCTATAGTCTGCAGTGACAGCACCCTGGTTGGCAGTGGCACCAATCCTCCCACTCGTGGGTGGGAGAGCACAGTGAGCCTAGAGGATGACATTGTACCATCACTTCCTGACCTCTCCTAGTTGCAAAGTTCCAGATAATTCTATTAGCCAATTAGAGAAGGAAATTCACGTTATCAGGAGGAAATTAGTCTGAGCGTGGCTGTTTTCCAGTTCAGTAAGGTCAGGACTGTCAGTTACAAAGTAAGGCGAACTTACTAAAAATGCAGGAAGTTGCAACACAAGGGTGAGACCAAGCCCATCCAGGCTGCTCCACCAAGCCGTGGGGGAGAAGAAACACTGGAGTCAGACCCTGCTCAGAGCCCCTCTCACTCTTATGCGCTCACCCCTGTCACGTGACACATTTATAACACAGAAAATATACACAGAATCAGTAGACACCTGCTGGTGGAGATCCCTTGAATGCCCACTACCATGAGTAAGAGCAGGCAGATTTGCTAGGGATTGCACAACTCCCAGTGCAAAAGGAGAGAGAGAGAGCAAACTTGGGTATTATCCCTGCACTGTGGATTAATTCAAAATAATAAGCACATCAAAAGCATGGGTATCAGGTAATATACAGCATTTCAGCCAAGGCCCTCCTGTTCACAAGCCAACACTGTTGAAAGACTATCTGCAATGAAAATTCAGAACGGTAATCGGCTGGTTCAAAGCCCAGTTCCACCAGATATACCTGCGGAAGATCACCTGGAGTCTGTTCTCAGTGAAATGCTATATCTTACAAACTAATGTGTATGAAATGTTTGTCTCACATGAAAGACTACATAGCTGGTGTCATATTTATTGTAGTTAAATATGAAGCTTGATGGGGAGGAACCCATCCATCAGGCTATGAGACTTGCACGAAGGCTGTGTCTAGCTAGCTCAGTATCTCTCTGTAGCAACTATGGATTTCTCAGCCTTCCCAATGGAGACCTGATGGAGGAAGGTCATTGGTTAAAAAAATAAAGAAACTTCATGGCTGGCCCTAATAGGTTAAAACATAGGTGGGAGGAGTAAACAGAACAGAATGCTGGGAGGAAGAAGAAGTTAACTCAGAGAGACACCATGCTCCCCTCTCCTGGGCGGATGCGATAGCTCTACTCTCTGGGACACATGCGATGAAGCTCCGACCCAGGATGGACGTAGGCTAGAATCTCCCTGGTAAGCCACCTCGTGGGCTACAGCAGATTATTAGAAATGGGTTAGGTCAATATGTAAGAGCTAGCTAATAAGAAACTGAAACTAATGGGCCAGGCAATGTTTAAAAGAATACAGTTTCCGTGTAATTATTTCGGGTAAAGCTAGCCATGTGGGCAGCCGGGTGCCAGGGATGCAGCCAGCTGCTCATATTACTACAGAGACCCACAGTAAGTTAAGCAGTAACAAGGATGTACATCATCACAATAGTGAGCCCTCATGGACAGCATGCTCTCATCTCTTCCTGGCCTCCCTACCACATTGCCCTTGGCCCAAGCTGGTAGCTTCTCCTCCTGCATACAGGAACACCAACCTCACATCAAACCACAACATCAAACCAAACAGCCTCACCCACAGAGGTACTACAAGTGGATAACTACCCCCAATACAGGTACCCACGGCAGAGACAGGCCACCAGGAAAATAAAGTATAAGCCTTCAAAGGTCATGATGTACCCTCAACTGTAGCATTGAGCATGGTATCTAGTAATGTTGACTATGCAAGTTTTAGGGTTGCTCCAGAACCTGTCCACAGGTAGCTTTTATTTTTTAGTAATGCTGGGTACTGAACTCAGGGTCTCATGAATGCTAGGAGCCCTACAACCCAGCTATTTAACAGCCCTCATACTATTTTATTGCAAACGAAAACAATTGTTCATTTCCTACTGTCTCTTCTACCCACATGGTATATGCCACATCTAAGCAAAACCACGATGGTCCCTCATGCAGCAGTGATAACAAGTTTCACAGGGGAAGTTAGGAAACCTAGAGAAGCAACCCTCAGCATTCACATGCACAGAACATGGCTCAGAGTCCAAAGCAGAGAGGCGGGAAGAAGCAGGTCCCAGCTAAAGTTCATCCTTCAGACTTTGGCAGATGTAAAATTTTAGTTGAGGCAAAAGCTCGCAAAATTTTAATTTCCATTGCATTCAAAGTATCCTTCTATCTCCCCCAACTCCCCAAGAGTGTTTTCTATAAATCATCTCTTCTCATGCAGATTGATTAGTTAAGAGAAGAAATGTGATGTTACGTCCCCTGCAACCTCATTACTTATGTATTATTTGCAATCAATGTCCCTTTCTTATGACACCTGAGTCTGCAGGTGAAAAGAACACATTGAATTTTATGACTCCATGATATTAACCCCCAAAAGCAGAGATGGACAGAGAAGCAAAAGACCATGGTCCCTTATTAAAAAACAATCTTCAGCCGATGCTATGGTCTATATCAAATGTGATTCTCAAATATGAGTGTGTCACCATGCAATCAGAGTTGCGTGTATGAAACTTCCTAGAGGGAAACAGAATGTTCACGAAACAACTCAAAGCTGTTTGAGAATACATAGTCTACAAGTGAAAGCACAAAATGCTTACTATAGGAAAAGGAGCTTCTAGAGACTCTAATACAGTTCTCGTTTATGTTCCTGCCTTTGGCAAGCATCTTTGTGTGAGGTACAGTGGGCTCATCTTCCAGTGTGCGTGACCGAGGGGTGGGGCAAGTCATCCGAAGCCACTTTTCTTCCTCTTCTACTCAGAGTGAAATGAGCTCTGCTTAGCTGATCACACAACCACAGTGTGCAGGGCATGGAGTTCTGAATCTACTAAGGGGCATACTGTCTGTCTGGTCAAAAGTGAGACCCCAGCCCCCTAAAACCCCTATATCCAAAGTGTCTGCAATGTAATATTGAGTTGCAAGTGTCACCCCAGCCCCTGGCCTGGGAATTGCCAAGTACTTGGACTCCAATTCCCAGCCCGCCAATTGCTTGGACTCCAACTCCCAGCCTACCAAGCACTGACCCCTCCCAGGGAGGGCCAGGACCACTCCCACAGGGTATTTAGGCTTGTGGTTTTGGGTTTTGTGTGTGATCTCCCTCTGTCTCCCTGCCCCCCATCCACCTTCATGCTCCCAGCCACCCAAGAGCACAGCATTCATTAAACGTGGGCATTTTTGATTTGGCCTAATCTGGTTTGATTGGAGTTCTTTGCACTGGCAGAGAGGCTTGGTTAGGAAATATTTCTAACACTGTCTACACAGAAGGTCATACATAGTCAAGTTACAGCAGGGACCAGTATAGATATGACTATTTTAATGTCATGATTTGCCTTGTAGACAAGACTTGCCAAAGGTTAAGATAGGATTGCTCAACCATGGCTATCCCTGATTAGAGAGACTTGATAGAGCAAAACGTTTACAATAATATGGAGAAAAGAAATTTCTGGAATGTTCCAAATCAGGATCAACCTAGAGGGCAGGTACAGATCTCAATGAGTGAGTGAGGTCACATTCACAACCAACATCACCCTTGAAAATGTCCTAAGATATAATAGGCCATATAAGAAATTGCTGGGAGGTAAGGCATCCAAATAGGGTTTTACAGCACTACTTAATCTGTGCTCAATTTGCCTAGAACAAATTCACATGTGAAATGATATGTCTTCACTGTAAAGAAAATGACCAGTGTAAGACATCATGCTACCCTCCAAAAGTCCAGCAGAGAAGTTTCCCACAGGATCATAGACCTACTTCCAAGAGAATTGATTTTCAAGTTCTTAGGTCTCCAACGTATATATTATTAATGCCTGAATTTGTCTTCCACTGCAACCCAGGGGTACTAACATTGAGCCCTAACAACTAGGATGGAGAGTCTGAGGCTTCTCAGCTCAGACTGGAAGTTTGGATTCATTTTGTTTCAGCATTTTGTAGTCACTCGTCACTGCATTACAGTCCAGTGTTCCAGAACACAATTCCATGAACAAATATAAAACACCTTGATATAGAACTTACAGCCTTCCTTAGTATGGTGGTTTGAATAAGAATAGCCCCCATGGACTCAAATATTTGAGTCTCTAGGGAGTTGCACTATTTGAAAGGGTCCGAAGGCTTAGGGGGTGTGGCCTTGTTGGAGTAGGTGTGGCCTCATTGGAGGAAGTGTGTCACTTGGGGAGGGCTTTAAGGTTTAAAAGCCTGTTCTAAGCACAGGCTCACTTTGCCTGCAGATCAGGATATAGCTCTCAGCTATTGCTCTGGCACCTGCCTGCATACTGCCATGCTTACCTCCATGATGGTAATGAACTAAACTGTAAGCCAGCCTCAAGTAAATGATCTCTTTCATAAGAGTTGCCTTGATCATGGTGTCTCTCCACAGAGACAGAAGATTGACCAAGACACTAGAGATTCTCCATATGAAGCTGAGATTTTCAGATTTTGTGGTACCTTCAAGTTCACCTGGACCAACTTGAAATTGGATGCTCACATTTCCCTATGGCTCACTTGCTGCAGAACTCGTGATCGCCTGGACAGCTCGGACATTGTTTAACCCCTTAACCTCACACTGGACTCTTCTTTCTTCTCCCCTTGATCCACCTTAAATCCTGTGGGGCGGTAGTCTAGCTCTCTTCTTAAAGCTAAGATGGTCATACTGTCAATTTGTTCAGCATGCTTTTTCTATATTCCCCCTCTTCCTCCCAAAGAAGTCCCCTTTATAAATTACTTAGTCATTATAACACCAAAGGTCATGGTCAGCTGTTAGAAAACCAGAGTTAGAGTCTGTCTTAATTCCAGCCAAAACTTTCTCAGTCATTCAAATATCTCCCACAAGGTATACATTATGCCTCTTACCTGTCTGCTTTTTTTCCTGTCTGGTATACACAGTGTCTGTGTGGGTTTGGGGAAAAGATATCATATTTCCTATATCTTCTACATGCTGTGAGCACACGGCTTTATGTCTGATAAACATCCCACTGTGTGCATTGTTTATATCTTACAACAATCCCTGTTTCTGATTCACTGAGACCATTTGCATATTCCCCCTTTTCAAAATTAGATTCCTTGAAACAGTTGCTCACTGAGCCCAGAGATAACAACAGGTAGCCCTCGACCATTCGCTCATGATTAAATGTCATAACTGCCAAAGAAGTTCACGAAGATGATTCACAAAAAAATAAGAAAAAAAACTAGGAAAGATCACAGTAGTTAAGATATAGAACAGAACACAGTCATGGAATTAGAGGCACACCTATAAATATACAAATCAAGCTGAAGAAGCCAGTACCTTTACATCGCTGGGTTTTTGTTTGTTTGCTTTTGCTATTTTCTTTTGTTTGTTGCCTTTAGTGAACATCTATGGGAAACACTGGGTAATGAAAGGCTAGTTTGCAGCTGCCCTCAGGGTATTTTATTTCTACAAATGTCCCACAAGGAAAGAAGCCACACCGCTATCCTCACACCAGCTGAGTGTAAATCCCACTGTGAGTAGAGCCACAGCATTCTATTTCAGTGGACGAATCATGGGGCAAGCTCTCCCAGCCTCCTCTGCTGGAGCACCACCACAGCTCTGTAGGCATGCCTTCGTGTCAGGAGGCTCCGCACATGGGGTTCACAGGGCAATGACATCAGCAGTAGGGTGTGTGGGTACAAAACACTCACATGGACACCCGATTGTGAGCTGCATGGTCCTTAAAAATTGTTAGTAGAGCCCCGGCATTTTTCTTGGCATTCTATGAGGCTTATTGTAAATGATGGCTGTGTTAAATGAAACAAAACCATCAGTGCCAGGCATCCAGGACGGTCTGCGACCAGATGCCTTCATCTATTTAGAACGCAGGGAAACACATCTGAGGAGGCATACACCACCTGGGTTGCTGGGGACGATAATGAAAATTAAATAAGCATGTAGCTCCTAAAAGGAGAAATTTGATATAATGATGCAGAAATACAAATGAAATGTTAAAATACTAACGACTTACACAAAGCCCATTGATTTCTTTCCCCGGCTTCCTATTTCAGTGATCAGAGTGTATTAGGGACGTGTTTGCTTGCAATGTGTTTTATTAACGCTCTGTTTCTGACACCCAATTTGGAAATCAATGCTTATTTCATCATCTTTCTCCGAGGGGTTCTATTATTTACAATTGATTTAACAGGAATGAAAGACTTACCATTAACAAGACCCCGCTGCTGACACTTCACAGATGAATTATTGAACTTAAAAAAGTGAATTAACTTAACCATCGCCAAAACTGATGGTTTGATGATATTTTGCACCGAGTCTAATGTATTAATAATTACAGTGTCAAAACAGCAGTGTTCCTGCTTGCTCCTCTTTCTCTCTAGATTTCTTGGCTTCATACTATTCAAGGCATTTCACAGACCACCACTCTGGGATTAAAACTGCTCCTACTGCCTTAAAAAAATGCCTTGTAAGATGACTTTAAGTCTAGCTGAAAATACGTTCAAGTAGATATAACCCTTTTGTCCTTGAATGTTAAATGAATATAGCTCATAAAAGCAACTTGGAAAAAACAGCAATTACAATTACTTCGGTTTGAACCAACAATAGCAGCCATCCAGATTCCATTGGCTATCTTG
Source organism: Microtus pennsylvanicus (assembly GCF_037038515.1). Classification (NCBI taxonomy): domain Eukaryota; kingdom Metazoa; phylum Chordata; class Mammalia; order Rodentia; family Cricetidae; genus Microtus; species Microtus pennsylvanicus. The sequence continues at coordinate 70,078,890 of NC_134588.1, forward strand.
AGTAAACTGGACCTTAAAAATATGTTTGTGTTATCTGTTCTTTTAAACACTTCAGTGAAGTGATGGATTGGCCCTGGCACACTCCACGACCCCTCATGCTATGGAGAGTTCTCAGTACCACACCTAATTCCAGTGGTGCCCTTGATCTTCTCTTGTAGTAAATAAAGTCATATGTCCACACTCATATCATCACCCCCTGATGTGGGAGAATAGCCTGTATTCTGTCAATTATAGTTTAAATAAATGCTGATTGGCCAGTAGCCAGGCAGGAAGTATAGGCAGGACAATCAGACAGAAAGTAAACAGGTCCAGGAGAACAGGAGAATTCTGGGAAGGAGGAAGCTCATTCCTCTGCAGCCCTGATCCATCCATAGAAGAAGCAAGATGTGACTGCTTCACTGAAAAAGGTACCAAGCCATGTAGCTAACATAGACAAGAATAATGGGATAATATAAGTTAATAAGAGTTAATAAGAAGCCTGAGCTAATGGGCCAATCAGTTTATAACTAATATAGACCTCTGAGTGATTTCTTTGGACTTAATGATTGCGGGAATCAGGCAGGACAGAAAACTCAGACAACAACCCCCAGTGCAGCCAGACTGGTCACAATTCTGCCATGTTGGCATTCATCAACCAATCAGGGATTGCAAGTGGTATTTCCAACCCTAAGCACTTCCCTGGAGAGGAGAAGAGTTTATAAGTGCTTGCAGGTCCACAGTACATGGAGTAAACACAGTTTTCCACAGAGTCGACTGTGCTGGGCCAATGAAAACATTGGCTTTTCTGTTCTTCTATCTAACACCAAATGTGATTTAAACTTACCAAGAAGACACTGACATTGGCTATTCATAGATTATGGTAAAAATCAAATAATCTGTTATGTTTCACAAACTCTTTTCCAGTCATTCTTTTCCTATGTGATTATCAAATCATGCTGCTCTTGAGCTTCCAGCTCTATCACTGAATAAGTTCCACCTGTTGCCTGCATTCTTCCATCCATCTATATGCCCTCTCACTCTCCAAATATAATATTCACTATTTGATTTCCTACTATTAATGGCTGCAGAAACATTAATAGCTCAATTATGTGCCACAAGATACAGTTTTCTCACACACAATTTTATTTCTCTGCAGTAAAAAATTTGGAGCCAATATTTTGGCTCTGTTAATTCAAGGTCATTAATTCATTTACAAGCTCTGAAGTGCAGTCCCTCCCTACTCAAACAATGTGGGAAAACGTGCTATTTCATGACTCTGCACAACTTTACTCCTGGGCCCCCGTTTTCCTACAGTCTCAACAGAACCTGGCTGGCCACTGTGTCTTTGCACTCGCTCCAGCTATCTGGGTTTGGGACTCCAGTTACCCTTGGGATTCTGAAGGTATCGACCTTCGTCTTCACAACTGGCCTTTAGAAGGTTTGGTGTGTCACCATGAGTCCCAGACACATATATGGGGTCTTGTTTTCTTTATAAAACCATCCAGGATTGTTACTTGGTCCCATGAGCTTTGAGATGTCATACTCTATCATACATGCAAACTAACATGTTCCTCTTTACACTGGGTTCACTCAATCTGGAAATTTGTCTCTCATGATCAAGTTGTTCTACTGAATTATTTGAGTTCTGAAACACTTGAATAATTGTCTTTCCTTTACTCTCAAGTTCTCTAGACCAGATGTTGGACCACCTGTGCTAAATGAATAATTCATCAATTATCAAACATTTTGAATGCAGACTTTTCACATTGTAAAAATGAGGGTCTGGAGAAGCTAAGGGTGGTACAGATAGCACTATACCATATTAGGCCAAAAAATTAAAAATATTCATTTAAAATAAATGCTTTATATGTTAATGTATAGTTTTACAAAAATAAAGTTCAAAGAAAAGATGAAGATGACTTTTTATATTTTTTTGGTTTTTTAATGTCTATTTTACTACAAGCCATTTGGATTTTCACATCTGCTTCCATATTCAAATTTGGGGTTGCAACTCATTAGAGTCTTGGAAAAGGTTTAGTTTTGCACTGATATGGAAACATGACTTCAGCAAGCTTCTTCTGAGACTTTAGGAACCATACCCTCCTCTCCCAGGTCCTCAGATCCCATGATGACAAACATCGGATAAACATTAATACTTTTCTCTCACTTGGTATCTTCTTATCCACCTGTTTTATTTAATGATTTGGCTCTTCAGCATCCTTCCCCAGGTATTTAATTCTGCCTACAGCTTGGGAATTCTTTTTATTTGTACATCTGATTATCTCATGGACGCATTATCTTCTCTTATCTTTTCAACTGTGTTAACAGTGTGTTTGGGCTCCACACCAACACTTTTCCTCTGTAGGCAGTGGGATCCCTTCTGCTGTCTTCTTTTGGCAAAGTCTCTTACTCTGTGGGCATTCGTGGAGTGTCTGGTGGTCACACATATCTGAATCAGTTTTGCCAAATCAGCAAACAATTACAAACTCTAGAGAGCTGGGGTTGTGACATGGAAAAAAATGTGTGATTGACTCTTTCACACTGGGAGCAACTAAAAATAATCTAAAACGCTTTTGAAAACTAAGCATTTGTAAGTTGTCAAGGAAGCAGTAAACACCAATCAGAAAAGCGGGTGCACAGTGCTGAGCAGGCATCTCAAGGCTGTGAGTCTGCAGAGCACTTCTGCTTCCTCGCAGTACGGATGGCTGTTGGTGCACAGAAGGCTGAAGACAAAGCTTCAGAGCTCCACACTCCTCAGTGTAACGGCAAACGCAGATGAAAACCCAACAGGGTATGCAAGGAAACCCACCTGTTTGGAATCTTGGTGAAATGAGAAGGCTTTAAAAACATCAGACCTGGAACTGGCCCATCTCACAGTGTTTCCTGTTGGCCTCTATCGGAGAAACAGAGGCAAGAACTTAATCTCATTTGTAGATTGATAACTTTTGGTTTAAGAGCGGTAGACTTGCATACTCAAACAGGATAGAACTCAATTTTCATTCCAACATTCAAGATTACTCCCAATTAGATCCAGAGATATTTAAGTCCACTGCAGAGAAGAATTATGAAGCAGAAAAGAAAACTGTCATGAGCGCGCATGGATGTAACAGGCGGCAACTCCTCACGTACAACTGTCAGATCCACAGTGCAAGCGTTCTTACATTTCTAAGTCACCGCAAGTGACAGGGATTAAATAAAAGAACAAAGAGATGTTTTAAAGTAACCAAATTTAACAAAACCATCTTCAACCAGGTTTTTCTCTCCAGGTAGAAATTACAGCTTTTGTTTTGTTTTGCAGGGGAACCCTATAGCTTCTGCCTTCAGGGATTCCCTATCAAGAGGTGTGTACAGACCATTCTGAAACAGTGCTTATCATCACAGCGAGCCTTGGGCCCACCTGTGATATAAGGGAAGCTCCAAATATGCAGCCTCTCTGACATGATAGGGACCTTTTTTTCTCATTGTCCCATTAATCTGCTACGGCATCGTCTATATATAGATAGGCAGGTGACAGTGTGCACAGCTGCCCCGACACCCAGGGAGTCTCTGGCCCCAAATGTCCATGGGCTAACACTGCCATTCTCCGGGAACACCCTCCCTGACTTGTAGAATCGCCGGGCAGTTTTATTTCCCAGTCTACTGGATGAGCAGCCAACCAATAGTTGAATGGAGAAGAATGTTTGTGAAATAAAAGGCAGGAAGCAAATATCATGTGAAATTCAGGAGAAAAACAGCTTGGAAGCTCCCTATGAGGAAGAAGAAAAGTCCAATGTAGAATCTGCTGTGTGTCATGCAAGAGCCGAGCACCAAAAGCAAGGGGAAGTTTCTTTAAAATAAAACAAAACAGGTCAAGAGACCCACATGTGGTGGCTCATAGCAGTAATGCTAGGCCTTGTAAAGTGGTGGCAGGGGTCTGAAGCTCACCGTCATTTTGAGCTATAAAGTGAGTCTAAGGCTAGCCATGCCTTCATGAGACCCTATCTCAAAATAAATAAATATACAACAACAGCAAGAGAAGAACAAAGGCCTCTTGCCATTCTGAAAGGAACATCGACATGTCAAGCCGCTTGTCAGTGCTCAGAGAAGCCAGGATGTCAAGGCCTCTCTTGCCGCTACATGGGTTTTCTTCAGATTCCTTCATCTAGGTGCCAGCACCCAGTGTTTCAACTGGACTTTTACTCTCCCAAAGTCTTTACAAATGAACCAAGCTGTTTCTCTTGTAGACTTCCAGCCAATTCTCTTGTTCTGGGCCATGGCTAGCTTCTACTTTAAAATGTACCTAGTGTTCTCTATTCTTGAGATTTTCTAGCTCCTTAGAACAATTAAAGGTCATGATTAATGAATTACAAGGTCAAGTTCATCCCTGTGCAGGGCCCATTTAAACATAAACAAAGAATTGGTTTTACAAAGTCACACAGGTATGATGTAATATATAAAGATTACACCAACATTCTCGGAATTCAGGGATGACTCTGAAAATGGGAGGAGGCCCACATCTGATAGCCTGTGCTGAGTTTTGGTTTGTACCATTAGTGTTGTTAGTATCCAGAACTGACAATGGGATTAACTGGAGGACACTCCTCACACTAAAGATTGATGTCTGTGTATATTTTGCTTTTGAGTATGTGCCTGCCTGAGAGTGATCTCGAACATTCTGATGTTTTTACCCCACCCATATTAAGAAGTACTGATAAAATTCCACCATCTAAATCTCATCCTCTTTCCATATGTGAAGAGACACAGATTCTGATGTGCTACTATAAACTGTTTATCCCCCAATGCTGAGATTTCTAGCCATAGATATATTTATGAAATCGCAGCAACCGTGAAGACCTTGGCTATTCTCCATGAGAACTGAGGAAGACAAGCAGTTCACAGCAATTTCCAGTGTGTTATGTATTAAAATATAAAAAAATATTGAATTTGGGGTAAGCAATTTGTTCACACACCCAAACATTTCATCTTAAGATTGAATATACAGAGTGAATTACTCTGTCCCCTCCCTTCAAGTCATAAATTATTTTCATCAGATTATAGCCAATAAAAATAATTTAATTGAAGGAAGAACTGTCTTTTCTATAGGGAAGAAAGTAAGATCTGTAGAAGGGAGGGAAGGAGGAGGTTCCCATGAAGTGGTAGAGTTAACTGTGGCGAGCTGGAGATACCACAGGCTGCTGAGACAACGAACGTTCTTCTCCCGAGAAACCCGCTCATTACAGGAGGGAACATCAAACTTGAAACAAGCAGAAACCCCTCAAGTGAGGGAGCAAAGCTATCATAAGTGAGACAAGAGGATATTGTGAACCCCTGGAAAGGCAAATATATTGCATGAGAAGTAATGTTTCGGGCTGGCAAGCTTTTGTTTGTTAGATATAACTGCTCATTTCCAAGGTGGTCACTGAAAAGGACATGGAGGCTAAAAGAATGAAAGAAATGTAACAAGAAAAACAGGAGGAAAAAATAAATATTTAAGAGGAAATGTAAATGACCATATATGCTAGAAATAAACTCAAAACAGTATCAATAGATATGAAGTAATTTTAAATTAATAGTATTTTAAAATCAAGTTAAAGGACATATATCCTTTAAAAATCTAATACAATAGGGAAAAATAAGATCAGGTGTATAAAAAGTAAACAAGTCAAAGCCTAATAAAAATGATGTATAAGACCTCATGAACCAACTTCACAATAATAAGAGCAATTAGCTACAAAGAATCACAGGAAAATGTTGAACAATAATCCAGAAGAAAGATAATTTAAGCTGCAAACTTAACCATGACTATTAACACAATCGAAAATTAAATGTCATTGCAATACGGCTACGCAAATAAAATATGAAAATGTATGTTTTAGGTCCTAACAAACATGTTTTAAATGGGTAGGTGGATAAAAAGGCCCAACAATAAAGAATACATTTGATAGGTTCGATTTAATAAGTATCTAAAGTCCCAAATAGGCCACATTTCACACCAACACAAAACACTGTAGAATGAACCACATGATGGTCATAAAATACGTCTCAACCATCAAAAAGATCGGGACAAATCATTCTATTTCCCCAATAGTTATGCAAATTAAACTATACTTAGAAATTCTGAAATTCACCTGACTCAACTGTTCAAAAGAAATCACCTAACATGGACTTCATTGAAAGCAATAATACCTCATCTCGGAACACAAGAGATGACATACAAAGATTTACAACTGTATGTTCTAGGACATGTGAAGTCTGTCTATCCATTTCCTTTCTCTCCACAAAGCTTATTTAAACCATGCATAAAACATTGGTGTTTATCTTGAGTTCTTGTGAAAATGAAAGCCCAGAGGCCCACGTCCTATGTTACAGGGAGTCAGTAGCTTGTCTCCCTGGAAACAAGTTTGATAGTTGGGGTATCTATATTCAAGTTGGGTTTAAAGGATGAATAGACCTTAAGACTGGAGTGATTATGTGGGTTGGCCCTGAGGAATGGAAGAGGTAGTCATTCAAAGACTAGGTGCAAACCCCAACACATGCAATGGTTCAGAGCTGCAAGCGCTAGGGAGATGGACAAGGCAGTAAGCAGTAGATGAGAGAAGCAATGGGCAGATCTGTGAGGAGACCCACATTATCAGCCTAAGGCTCTAAGTTCATTCTGGGACTCATGTCACTTGAGGCGTCTCCAGAGCATTTTCTATGGGGTTCAGGACCACTTGTGCTGAGAAGTTATACTATCTACAAGCCATTTAGCAAGAAGAAAGAGGTCAGTTGGGCGGTGGTGGCACATGCTTTTAATCCCAGAACTTTGGAGGAAGAGGCAAGCAGATCTCTGTGAGTTCAAGGCCAGCCTTGTCTATAGAGTGAGTTCTAGGAAAGGCTCCAAAGCTACACAGAGAAACCCTGTCTCAAAAAAAAAGAACAAACAAATAAACAAAAGAAAATGAAAAAAAGAAAGAGGTTAACATGTTTCTCATAGTAGAAATTTCATAAGAACTTGAAGGAACAGAAATGAAACCCCTCAGGCTGTATGACAGGTCAAATTCACAAGAGCCCCACTACAGCAAATCCACTCTAGTTCATATAGACTCTGGATACTAACACAGATTTCTATTTGCATTCAAGCTGGTTTGGTTTTATAATCATATAACAGTTACTAGTAGAGGAGACTGTATATAGGTTTACATTTACATATGTTAAAAAATAATATAATAAAGATGATAATACAAACTAGACATAATAAAGTAAACTTGTGTCAGGAAGTACGTATTTCATATTTGAAAGTCATGTGGTAGCTTCTCCCAAACAGAGGAACTGGCATGGCTATATCGCAACAAATTTTCATCTGTAGGTAGCCTGGCCAAAAGGCTACAGTCTACAGAGGTCTTCTCTGAGCCATAGACACCCGGACCAACCAGAGATGAGCAATGAAGAGGAATGATCTATAGGAAGGATGAAGCTTGAGTTTAACATGGCAGGCTTGAAATAGAAAGGGCAAGTTTCCCATTGAATATCTGATTTTGGAACCTGAAAGACATAAACTCTACCTTAAACAGTAGAATAAGATAGGTATTTTAGAAGCTCATGCCAACCCCTCTGCCCATAGAACACAAATAGGATGAGAAAGAAGTTGGCCAGCGAGAGAAGCCAGTCTCCCACCAATGCTGCCCAGAGAGGTAGGAAAAGACAGCAATAACAAAGAGGAAAATTGAAGAGAGACATGTAAGCAGCCATAGTTACAGTGAACAGATATGATTGGAGCTGCCCAGCCCTGAAGTACTGCAATGTCTGGACATGGTCTGCATGCCTGTTGTACAGACATGCCTAGCGGCTTAGCATACTCAGTGAAGATACAGCTGGGTCAAGTTTAAAGTCAGACAAAGATAGGAGAAAGGCCCTGGTGAGCTGTGTTTCAAAGCTTATGTCAAAAGATATCCATGAGCAGGAACAGACAGCAGATGAGAGAAGACATAAGGGGCAGTTTAGAAATTCAGATCACTAAGGAGCTGGGATGTGGTGGCAGACATAGCAGGGAGGGACCCGCCTTGAGCAGGAAGGCTGCTGTCACTGGTCCCATGTGTTCAGACGGAATGGGTACACAGTTGTCTTGGGGGTGGGCAAAGTTCATGCTCTTTACATTTTATGACTTTATCAATGAAGAGGAGATGGATTTATTAAACAAGAAAACTGTCTGGGGACTAGCAAAAGTTGAAAAAGTTGAAAAAGCCAGCTTTCTGTTTGAAAGTCTGACAGTCACCTTTGGAAAGTGTATTTCCCCGGTCCATGAAGATCAGTGGTATCTTCTAACGCACGGGATGAACACACAGGCTGGGAACGTGGCAGACTACACCACGTGGTCTCTGTTTGACATATTCCAGAAACTCTCTCCCCTCACCCAGGTTATTATATTCTGCTTCTTTCTGACTCCCCACAAGGAAGAGTTCTTTTCGCACTGACAGGCAAATGGCATCACCCTCTGAAGGCCCATCACACTAAGTGACCATTAAACCATCACACTTAAGGACTGTCTCTCCAGACACAGGCATTAAGAGTGCAAACCAGACCTCATTTCAACTATTGGCATTTTATACACAGAAAAATGTCACTGAAGAACTGACATGAATTCCTCCGATTTTACACAAAATACCTGGGACTGGTGATCTGCGCTGCTTCATACTTGGAGCGCAAACATGGAAGGGGCCAATTTACAGATCTGCGGGTGTGAATCAGTTTACAGGACATTCATATACAAACCGGTAAGATGAGGCGTCTAAGGCTCCCGATGATGGACTATGGCTGCAAAGCTCCCTCTCCTATTTCTTACCTTTACCACCCTTTGCCATCACCGCTCCGTATCAACCTCCTCCCCTACTCCTGACTATTTCTGCTCCTTGGTGCTCCCTCTCCCCATGAGCAAGGCTATTTCCCTGGCTGCCTCTGCCTGCACATCTCCTCCAAGCTGTTTATCCCATATGAATCATTCTCAATACCTCTGGCTCCTTCCAACATTTTACCCTTTGACTCAATTCTCTCGGCTTCATCCAGCCTACACTGGTCTCTGTACAACCAATGGTCACACTGGAATCTGTTTCCTGCAAATGAGGTTGACGTCCGGCTCCTAAGGACGGGTGGCAGGACACAATATTAAAAAAAGATTTTACTTCTGCTTCAACCCAATAATGTCTAGTTAGTCAATCATGGGCAGCTTACTTAACTCTCTAGCTTTAAGGAAGAAAAGCCATTCCACTGTGATCCTGTAATTCCTCCCTTGTATTCAGTACTGCTCTTCAGACACTTTTTTAAAGACAAGGTCTCACTATATATCCCCAGCTGAACTCAAACTCATGGCAACCCTCCTCTACTGCCTCAGCCTCACCAGTGATAGGCTCACGGGCATAGCCATCATACCTGCCTAGTACTTAATAATACTTAAACTCTATTAATACAAATCCACAAGAAGATTGAAAGTCAAACCAACCCAAGGCTCCTGGACTTCATATGTCAGGGTCAGGGGGTCTTTTTATTTGCCCGTCTCCTCTCAGCACACCCTCCACATCTGTGAAGATGGACACCTCTGCCTATGAAGAGCAAGTTCTGCTGGCCACTTTCGAATTTTTGGTAAACATCTTTAGGTCACAACTTCACAGTCACCACCACCACAATTCAACAACGGGACAGGTGATTGAGATTTGCTGACCAAACCGTGATGGCAGTGGAGGGACTTAAACTGTTGTCTTGGCACACCCTGGAAGGCCCTGTGGGAACCCACATCCTCAAAGTTGCTGAGAAAAAAAAAACCTTTCTTTTTATGTTCTCATTTCCCCCAAGTGTACTGCTCAGTTTTGGGATATGAGTTACCACAGTAGCTTGGCAGAAGAAGAATCATGAGCTTAGCTCCATTCTACAAAACCAAACACTACAAAGCTTGCAAAAGCCAAACAGAAAATTCTATCCTTTCCTTAGCATTTTTTTTTTTGGTTTGGAGAAAATTATTTTGTTTTTTAAAATAATATTACTAGCACGAGGTTATTTTAGATAAAGCAATGGGTTGGAGAATGGGTGACATGTTTCCCATGTTCCCTTGGGTCCAATCTGAGCACTTACAATTCTCTCCTCAAGTCCAAAGAGCCTTAGGAGTTGCTACAAATGAGTGACTACACAGGAAACTGAATTAAATTTGAGTTTCAGACAAACAACAAGTAAACATTTATTTCATGTGTATTTGCTACATAATAGTTGGGACATTCGTAAGAGTTGGAGCTTCATTATGTTAAAAATAGATGTGGTCCAACATTCAATTTTAATTGTGTACCACAGATTTTATCTTAACAATTAAAGAAATGACTACTTCCAACTGATTTTATAAGAATGAGTGAGAGGAGGAAAGCCTCGTGATCAGGTTGCATATAACCTTGGCAGAGAAACATCTTTTTAAATTTGGATTCAGACTCAGAATCCGCTTTAAGTCTCAGTTCTCCAATCTGAGAAATAAGAGTGTGTGGCCAAAGCATCACATAAACCTTCAATGAGAAACCTAGAGAGCAATAACATTTAGGGATAATATCTGAGGAATGGCCTTGCGTTTTCAAGGATGCTCATGTATGATGCTCAGTGGTCACCATGATTAACTTATACTACTTATGATGAGAAAGAGAAATCAATGAGCAAAAGCTAGCACTTTCTATTCATCTTTGGCCTCATCAAGAACTATCAGGTAGGTGTAGCTTAGCAACTGAATAGAGGGAAGGAATTTCCTCTGCAATTTTGGTCTGTTTTCTCCACCAAATAAATCAGTTTAAAACATCTTGCCCATCTTGAACCCGCCTCCCCCATTATTTTAATGTGAAAAAAAGGATGAGATTCAAGGCAACTAATCCAATTGCTTTCTCAAGACCCAGGCTCCTGAAGTGTTGCCCCAGTCCATTTCTGACCTCTTGAACTCACAGAGGGGAAATTAAGGCAGAGAACCTAGCCATTCAAACCATTGTCGATATAAGACATGGTAAAATTTAATCTTTGTAGCTCCCTAAGGCAAATAAGTATAAGCCAAATATCCAGAGTTACCTGATGAAGAATGGCTTGTTTCAAAAGACTGAAAATGATCTTAAACACAGAGTGTCTGAGACACGCTGGGCCATAGGATGACATGGAAGAGACAAGCTGAGTGCTAAGCAAATGTCACACAGATCACTGGGTTCAAGGACTCCTTGACCTAACCATCCTAAGGAACTTCAGGTGGATATAACCACATCTTCCTCAGGATTGTTTTTAATGCACAGTTATTAAAAAAGCTGTGGATTGTGGAGTGTTTTTATTTCTTACTATTATTGATTAGCTCGAGCAAATCAAAAAGGAATTAGAGGGGCTTTGTTGGTTTGCAACAAGACACTCATGCGGAGGTCAAAAGACAATTTGAGGAAGTGGGTTCTTTTCTCCCACCATGTGGAGCCTGGGTATTGTACTTTACCTTCTGAGTCATCTTGCTGGCCCAATAATTAGTTCTTCCTGGGTAGTGTCCTGAGTATTCAACCCACAATGCCTCACCCACTGAGAGCCCCCTACTGTCCACATGCCATGAACTCATCTTGGTAGCCTAGCTCATCCTAACAAATTATTTATTTTTTTATACTTGAAAATTCCACTTGTAGAAAATTTCAAATAACTATAGGGAACAGGATTCAAGTCTATGGATGAATAAATAATCTTAAATAGTATACTTATTCACAAATTCCCTGGAGAAGCTTGGTTATGAAAGCCATTTCTAGTCTTCATCTGGAAGACTGGAATTTTTATGAGAGAGGTATTAATTTTTCTTTTTATTGCTTATAATGAGTCCTGTGTCCTTTGAGTGATGCAAAGGGCTATGTTCTGGAAGCTGAGAAATATGAACATACGTAGCCTCTGCAAGGCAGACCAAGAGTGTTTATCATAAATCCAGAGAACAAGTATTCATCCTATTTTATGGAAGACAAAGGTCAGGGCCAGAAAAGGTCACAAAGATGCTGGAGGTCAAGTACAGACGTCAAATCTGCTCATAAGGTCCATCCATCGCTCGCTTGTTCTTTCTCCTCTCTCTTCACCTACTCCCCGCACCCTTGCCTACACTATCACTCTGGCTGCCACCAGTTTTAAAACTTGCCAGGCACACACCTGCAAAGGGCTCTTATCTTGTATCTTCCTCCATCCAAGTGCTTAGCTTCTGGAATCTAAGGAGAAGAGCATGTTCAAGGTGATGTAGCCGTAAACGGTGCTTCTTGTCCAAGCCTGAAATGTAGACTCAGCCTTCCAGCTTCCTTTGTTTTCTAAACAGGTATTACTTCTCTGAGATTCTCCAAGGCCAATTATTTGGAATGACATCCCCGGGCCCTCTTTTTCTCTCTAATCCATCCTTCTGAATTAAAATCAACGAACTGCAGAGATACCACGTTCTAAATCTTACATGCCTTGCAAGCTTCGCTCGGAGTAGCTTGCTTATACAAACACACTCAATCAGTGCTGCTTGTGTTGCCTGCCAGGAATATAGTTCTCAAAGCTGAATGGAATCAGAATCACCAGGAGAAACTGTAATTAGATTCCTCATTCTCCCTCATGGAACCTGACAAAGACGGCTTTAAGGGAGTTGGCCATCCATCCACTCCCCACAGCCTTGCTATGGGACACGAGTTTTGTTTAGGGATTGGTTTGCGTCCTCATTGTTCTAAGGACCATTTCACAATACCTAGGCCTTGCATCTCTGGGTTGGACACTGGGGCAGAGAGGTTGTGGAGGTTTTGTTTGCTTGTTGCTATTTAAGTGGCACAATAGAGAAACCTTCTAACCCTGTTAAACTCAGCTCAGCAAATAGCAACCAAAAACTGGTGAGTAGCCCATACCAAACAGTTTACCTGGGGATGCTGGTACTACCCCATGCCACAAAATCTGCCAAATTTAAGTCTTTTTCTATTTGTTTGGCCTTCTGTCATATAATTCCCATTTTTCAAAATGGAATCTCACTGTGTCTCTCTTTCTGTCTGTCTCTGTCTCTTTCTCTCTCCCTTCTCTTTCTCACGTGTGTGTGTGTGTGTGTGTGTGTGTGTGTGTGTGTGTGTGTGTGTTTGGGACTCACTGTAGACCAAGTTGGCCTTGATAGTCCTCCTACCATAGCCTAGTGGTACTTAACTTACAGGTACACCCAGCTCCACCCTCTGTTTTTCCATATCCAGCTGGAAATGGGGTCCTCGAGTTAGTTTCACGCAGATGAGAGTCTGCACGCCCTGGTCACACTTGTGCTTCCGTGACCACGCCCCTGGCACCTGCTCTCATTCAGATAAAGTCTTCCAGGTGCTGCCAATGACCTCTTTTGACATTCTATTCTGAAGCAATAATCAAGTTAGTTTTTTTTTAATCGTGTGCTCTATGCCAGCCATAAAACAGTTGATCTCCATAAATCAAGCGTGTCTGATGGTTTAGATTCAATTGCCCCATTTAAGACAGGCACTTCATGTAGAGCTGGAGAAGGGCGCGTTTAACAGCCACCGCTCTGACACTCCATCTTCCAGATCTCCCTTTCCCAGTGTGGAATCATCAACGCGTTATTGATTTCTAGTTACAGGGAGACTCTATTGTTTTCGGATGTGAGTATATGCCACTCAACCATGCTGCAGACTTTAGCAGCGAAGTTAGGTTTGCTGCCCTGCAAACCAGACTTCCTCAGTGAATTCAGTAAGGTGGGGAATCCGTGGTGCCTCACAGCCCAACCCATCTCAGGAAGCCGCGAGCCACCGTCTTCCTTGTCTCAAAGCAGTGGATATCAACATGAGAAATATGAAAATGCCGGAAAAGGAAGACGGTTCGCTCTGTGGGGAACAGTGCTAGGGGAGGTATATTTTACACATTACAGAATTACCTACTTAACTCTACAACTCAATGATCTTAGTATAGTCACAGCTGTGCAGCTATAAGACTCATCCAGCTGTAGGGCATTTTCATCCTCTCCAGAGACACCTCACCTACCCTCAGCCTCGGTCAAACCCTAATCGAGTTCCTGATTTATCTATAGACTAGCCGTTTCCGAGAATTCCAGAGAAGTGCAACCCTGCAATGTTTTGTCTGTTGTGTCTGGCTACTTTCACCTACCAGGATGCTTGAGGGTCACTGGCGTCCCAGACCGCCAGCCAAACAGCGTTCATTGCATGGATGCCCTGCCGTTTGCCCACTGAGGAGTGAGAGCCTTTGATTTTATTTGCCCACTATATATCATTCTGCCATAAACATTGGCAAAGCCTTGCTGGGGACATGTGTTCATTTCTCTTGGTCACAGAGTCCTTGAAGTAGACGTTCGAGGACATATGGTAAATCTGGGTTTAACATTTTAAAGAAATACCAAACTGTTTTTGAAAGTGCCTCTACCGTATTAAAGTCCTGCAGGCAGTGTATCAAGGTCCCAACTTCTCCACATTTTTTCCCAATATCTGCTATTGCCTCTTGTTGACCAGAGTTATGCATAGCTCCTTCTTAGGGCTGAATATATGGACACCGTTCCCAGGCTTTCAGCACATGTGTAAAAATATTCCCAGAAGGAGGAGTGTGTGGTGGAGGGAGGGCCAGAAAGGAGATACAGGCCTGAGCAGGAACAATCAAATACGTTTTGATAGATATATGAAATTCTCAAAGGTTTTTTAAAACGTGGTTTTGAAAAACTCAAGCAGCGTTACTTAGGACATGCTCTTTTCTCTGTCATACTTTTTAAATATTTACTGTTAACCTGAGCTGGGGGTGTAGATCAGTGGTAGAGCATTCACTAGGCATGTGTGAGGCACTGAATTTGAACTGTGGGGCAGAAGGAAGGGAGGGAGAAATGGAGGAAGGAGGGAGGGAGGGAGAATGAAGAACGCCAGTCATTCCGTTATTATTACCATAGCAAGATCTCTGACTGGAGAAATTGTTCAGTGGTTAGAGACATGTACTTCTCTTTCAGGGTATTCAAGTTTAGTTCCCAACATACCAAGATCCCAATCATAATTTACCAATGAAATAGGCTTAAAAAAATCAGGCTTGAAAAGGTTATAATTAGGCCTATAAAAACACAGAAAACTGATAGTAAACCCAAAGCTGTGTGACACAAAACTCCAAGACTCCAGTACAAGAGGCATTAATGGCAAGACAAGACATATCTGAACAGCAAATACGCTACATATCGAACCTCAGCCAAAGCGATTCCCTCATGGCCTCAAAAGTGGACCAGGTCATATGAAATCTGACTGATTATAGGGCCACACATTTCTCTTTGAAGAAGCTATACTGGCCTTCTACAGAACACTTACTCCTTGACATTTCATCTTCAAACATCAAATCTCACCAGTGTAGTTTTGATCGGGATTCAATCAGCAAGATATTCATGACAATCACAAGTCAAATGGAACATCCTTCATAGCAATGAGAATGCTGAATGATTCCTATTAATCATACAGAAGCACTTTCTACCACCCAAAAGTATGAATTCTGCCAACAGCAGCTGTTCATGTGTGAGTACTCAGAACAATTATCTTGTCACCAGTTTCTGAAGTCCCAAAGAATCCTAGTGCTGGAGGTGTTGGTGGAAGGTGGCCCCAGGCGGGAGGCAGCTCTGCCATCAAGCTTCAGCTAACCACCAACCACTCTTTTGCCAGTCCATGATGCTACCGGACTGTTGCCTGCCACTGATTCGGCAAGCCACCCTGCTCAGCATGGCTCAGTTCTTGCCTCTGCCCCAGCATCTCAATCCGGTCTTCCAAGGCTCACCGCTTCCCCTCAGAGTCATTCTTCACCATTTGACAGGGGCGATTTTACTAATGAATGCTCAGTTCCCTGTTTCATTTTTGAATGCCTGATGACTTACACTCCCGCCTCCCGAGTCTGGCAGCAGCAGCATTCCTGAGAGCTATTTAGAAGTGCAGAGTCCTAGGCCTTGCTCTGACTGCTCATCAGAGTCTGCGTTTGAATATGCCAGATGATTCCGAGGCACTAGGTCGTTAGACTTCTATATACCCTAGCCAGACTCAGCTTGCCGACCTGAGCATCTCCCCTGTCAGAAGGAGCAGCCAGGTGATCTGATGCTAAAACCACTTACTATTGCCTCCCCAGACAGTTTGCTTCCACCCGTCTCTGAACAGACCACACAAGGCAGCTCTATGGTGTAAGAACAAGGCTGATATGAGAACTGAGTGTACCTACTGCTATGGGAGATGTGTCTCCCAAATTCACGAAGAGTATTTTCCATGGCAATAGTGTGTGGAGAAGAGGGCTTTCGAGGGATGCTTAGGTCATGAGAGTACCCATGGAAAAGTATTGCTGGGATTGGGTTGCTCCTTCCCTTTTACTCTCTGCATTTGAGGATACAACAAAGAGCAAGGCATTCCCAGCAGACATCATTGGCTTGGCCTTGGCCTTCCTAGCTTTCAAACTCTGAAAAATATATAAATATATATGCTTCCTAAATTACCCAGGCTCTGTAATAGCAGCATAGGTCAGACTGACACAACAGTATTCCAAGAAAAACCTCCCAGCCCAAAGTTCAGAATCCAGGTATTGTCACTACCGCATCCCACTGGGTCACCCACCTAAACTAAGTCAGTTGTCAGGGCATCAAGTCCTGTAACCAACAGAATCGTCGCTTGCAGGGATATTTGGCAACTTTTGACTCAAGCTCATGATACTTCAGATAAAACCTGTGTTAAAGGTTGTACTAAGTGTTCCAGCCTGATCTAGATAATTGCCCATAACTGTCTCTTCCAAAGCAAGTTTAGGTTATGTCAGGCTGACCATTACAACTAAGAAGCACACTAACTACAAAGTGATTTTATGAACAGAACTCCGGTTAATATTACACACACAGAAAAACCGGTGGTGTCCAATGGGAGACAAATAGTAATCAATCTTCAGCAGGTCTGAACCTCTCCCATTTCTGTTGTGCCATCATTAGGCACTGACTGTTTACCATGTTTCATTTTCTATTTCTTCCCCACAGCGATGGCAAACTCATTGGTACAAAGCTCCTGTGCCCTGATTTAGGTATTTTGTCCATCATTTCTAATAAAAGTCTTCCATAATATATATCCGTAAAGAGAGGGCTTTGGATATGAACATATGAGGTGTGGCCATTGTGAGGGTATGCCTTTATTCACACCAAATGCAAATCTCTATAAACACAATTCTAGCAGTGGGCAATGGCTGGGGACAAACACCTTTGCCCCTCTGAGAGAGCACAGACCATCAGAGTAAGAGAAGTAGATCCCAGACAGTCATCTAATAAGACACAATCAGGCTTCAATATCCTGGTCTATGCCTACTTACATTTAAATATAACCACCAAAACCACACTCGGCACCATTGCGAGCATCTGTGGACACAAGCCTAGCCGTGAAGAAGCTGGGTTGTGGATGGCTTATGTTAGGTGAGGTCTAATGGGTGAGGTGACAGTCTGCCTGTGTTTCAGATCTTACATTGTCCACAGGTATCACCGCGTGCTCTTCACTGTGATTCTGTGGTGATGGCTCTGTTTAGTTCAGATGCTATCTGGGGTTCCTACACACAAACAAACTGTGATTCGTCTTACAAATGTCGTATCCCATATTATGTCAGTTTCTTCAAGGAATGAGCTGTATACACTGGTATTGACCACAAGCTTGTTTTGAATTAGCGTATTCCCAATGAGGTGCCTTTATCAGAAGGATAAATAAAACAAGACTGTACACTGATCAGTTAACTTTAAAGTCGATCGTGTATCTATAGGCACAGAACCTTGCATTTCCTCTAGGAACAGTGACTCAATATTTGCTAATTCAGTATTCTTGGCGACTTTATAGAACTTCACTCTCATGAAAAACTAAAAGTATTGTGTAGCAAAATTACATCAAGCTCCTGGGGCAATTGTTCCTTTTGCTGCACCCTCCCTAATTCCAACCATATTTTCACTTCTCCATTAGGGTATAATGTCCATATACAGAAAGGTTGACTCTGAGGGCAAAATCAAAGGGAAGCAGGGACCACAGGTTTTCAGTGCCAGTCTGATCAGAGTGAGCAGTAAGGAAGTGTGACCCCGAAAGTGAAGTAAACCCTTCCTTCTTCCTGTAAGTGCCCACAGGTACAAAGAGACATGCTTAGACACATGTTTATGATAATGGGCAAGGTCACACGGAAGCCTCGTTCTCCTTTCTGAGCAGCCCTCTAGGACAATCAATCATGGAAACAGATGGGATGCAGGAAGCGCTTCTGCGTTGCAATGAGTTAGGGGGGGAGATGGAGAAAGCGAAACTCATTACTCCTACAAGCAGAAGCATTGCCAGCAGCAAGAAGACCTTGTGGTCACGCACAGCTGTAAACTGCAGAGCAAACACACCGCTCTCAGGAGAGAAGAGGCTAGAGCTGATAAACACATCTGGATGCTTTTCAGATGCTCCAGCCCACACAAGGAGACACGTTCAGTTGTCTACAAACGCGAACCCGGATGTCCATAGACTTAAGAACGCTGAGTCCATGGCCCATCAGCAGTCACTGATCCTGTATCAAGTATCAAAGGACAATTGAATAAGAGACAGCATTTCAATCTGACTGATTAAAGACCTCTCGCCTAGAATGCAGATTACGGCCTCTCTGTATTTACAGTAAACCCAACTTCTAATGCTGGAGCGTGGCTCTGAAATTCCATGTGGGATACAGATAGGCTGACCATGCTCAAAGAAAGTGGCTGTGGGTCCCTCCTGACCTAAACAGAGGCCAGATCTGCATCCTAAGAATGGGATACTGTCAGCCACTCTCACTGTAGTCCCCAGTGCATTGCACGATGTCCCCTAGGAGCCTGCGGGGATCCTAAGCCGGGAAGTATGAACTTGAACTTAGATTTCAACAAGACCACCATGGACACCTGCAATGAAGGCTGCCAATACCTTGTAGTCTGGTTTGAACCAGACCACTGAGTGCAAGGCCACAAACAGTGCATTCTCAGCTGGAAGATATCATGAGATTTGGGAGTTCATGAGGGGCTCCGTTCCCCCAAACAATTGCCCAGGCTAGGCCTTGGAGTCAGATCTACGTGAGCCCTAAAGAGAAATGAGAGTAAGGAGTAACATGGAAGGCTAAGACTTCAGTGAACCGTCTCCCTCAAGACGTAGTCTTCCAATCGAGGTGTCTGATACAATTGAGTTTTTAAGATGAGCAGCATAAAACAAATAAACAAAAGCGGGAACAGCAAAAATCCCAGGAGAAACGTGTGTCCTTGGCTCCTTTATCTCAGTCTCTTCAAGGCCAAGGACAGAGCCACTATAACTGCAGCTACGTCAAGGCCATCAGACTTCTGGCTTTACCCTCAGATTGGGATACAGTGGCAGCAGCATGTGAGCAGGGGGTGGAAGGCGCTAAGGCATTTAGAAATGTGAGTTCTACTTCGGCTCTGTTGAGCTGTGACCCCTGACGATTTCCTCGCACGGTCCACTTTGAGAAACCCTCATACGGGAGATATTGCATCCTGGGTACAAACTCAACAGCCTAACCATTCCATTAAGCCTGTGAGTGCTTTATGATTTTTCTTGACTTTCATGCTTTTGTGTCTTTGTTTTTTAACCACAGAACAAGACAAAACTCAGTGTCCCTTTTGGGGAGCAGACAGTGCCCTTGCCGCCCTCAAAGGAAGCCCTGACCTGGCTCGAGGAACAGAAGGCACTTTGTTGTCTCCAGGGGATGCTACCGCAGTCAGATGACAACATCTGCACATAACCAGTGCCAGCAGGCTATACCTCAGACAGCTTGCACCAACACACCTCAGCATCCCTAATGCTCGCGAAGCCCGTTTCCCCTTGCAAGAGATTCTACCGCTTTATGGTGGCTCGCATAAGAAACTTTGACTCATGCTGGCTTGTTTGGCCTGTAAGAAATGTCACATTCTCTTCTACAAGTAAATAAGGTTGTCACGCTTTCTACCTTAACATCAGTTTCCAGTAACATCAATACACACAGCCTGTTTTCCTGGCTTAGAGTACCAGAACTGCATACCAGTTTGCCTGGTAATAGCTAAGAGTCACAAAGCATGTATTAAAGTCCAGATATTGTCATAGACACTCAGTAAACATCAACTTATTTAATCTACATGACAACCCAAAGTAGCAACTATGAATGGATCCCCTTTACGAATTAGGGAATTTGAGGTGGAGAGGGGGAGGCTAGCTTTCCCGACGTTACCCAGAAGGAAGATTCACAGCAATGCACTAAGAACCATGCTAAGACACTGTTTGTCTTACCTTTCCTTTCCTGAGAATTCTATTTTTAAAATTATTGTAGCCATAGGGAGGGTGCTGCAAGAATGAGTGGCCCTGTGGCAGCAGACAGAATCCGCCTTTCAACCTGTGCATACCAAGCTCCCTGGTGTGCAAGGGGCAATGAGCCCAAACTTGTCCACAGAGGAGTCAAAAGCGTCGTGTAAAGGCAGCCATCAAAGTGACAGAAATCACTCAAATAATCCATTTGCTCTCACAGTATCCTCGTGAACTATATGAGTCTGGATTAATTGTTAGAAGCTGTCAAAACGTGGCATGTTAAGGTTCTATTCTTGTTCTCCAGGTGGGTGGAGGAGGCTTTGTGAAGCAGAGAACTGATTCCAAGTAGGGAAAGGGAATGTCAAACCTCTCTCTCCAGGTTTACAGGAGGAAGAGACAAAAGGAGCAGGGGCTGACTAATGGAGGATTGTTATATCTGGCACAGGGCTAGGTGTGTTCCTCAGCCTCCTTGCAGTTAGTGGGGCCTTGGGGATCAGTTTAAGGCACTGACATGTGTGCAATAGTCATGGTCCTTAGAGCCACCTCTGTCCAGTGGCATCACTTCTCAGAGAAACAGAGAGAACCATAGAGGGAAGATGGTAGAACCTTAGGCAAGTCAGCCCTTAACTGCCTGCCTGTTAGTGACCCTTCTAAACCTTTCCATCTCCTGCTCAACCAAGGTCAACTATCCCAACATTGTGCCACCTCCTCTCTCTTCCTTAAGATTTCATTTTATTAAGTGATTGAAATGTAGACCATTGTCTGGTGCTCCAGATAGCATTGTCCAAACTATTATACTAATCTATATCCATCAACCCAAATGCTACTTCAATTCACTTACATTGTTTCAAATCCCCATGCATAAAAATTCTGTCTGCTAGGCAGATGGCATACAGTCTCGAGTCCAGAAAGCAGGAGACTGGGGTAGGAGGATCCTGAGTTCAAGGCTTGCCTAAGCTATATACAAGCCTAACTCAAAACGTAACAAGCAAAATTACATGAAGGTTAGGAAAAATATGCTTTAAAGGACTAAGGGAGATTTTCTTCTCGTATGGGTGTTAAGCTGGTAGCTTTCCTTCTAATGCCTATCAGATGATTCACACCAGATATGGGAGAAGATGGATGGGTGGATGGATGGATGGATGGATGGATGGATGGATGGATGACAGACAGAGGGACAGACAGAATGGATTGGTAGATGGATGAGGAAAAAGAGCTTTCCAGCAAGACAGAGGGCTTTGTGAAAGAAATGGCATTGTTTTATTGCTGTTGTTTTTCGAATTATTTAGATTTCCAGGACCAAATCAGAGTCAAAGTGAGGTATATAGTTTCAACATGAAGCTCCCAGGCCTGTCAGCCTTGACAGGACCGACCATGGAGCGGGGACAAAGAAGATTGAAAGGCTGCTACCTCTCTTTCAAAGTTTGGTAGTGTTTAGACCTTTGAGACTCTCAAAGGTCTAAACACTACCAGTCAATTTCATTGACCTATACTCCAGATACACATTGACAAAGCCCACTATAGATACATTTGCCAGAGTTGTACGCACTAAGGAACTGCCACATTTGATTTCCTCATGGCCATACAGTGCAGTTAATTTCCTGAAGCTCCATGAGTCTGTAGTTTCCCACTTCTCCCCTTCCCCTCAAGTTCCCTCCAGCCATGTCATTTTCCTCTCTGGAATACCCGCTTCTAGTTACCCCTGGGGCAAGAAACCCTGGGAATCAGCAATTAAGAAATGTGAAGCCAATAGGGACCTTTTAAAACATAGACCAGCTAGTCACAGATTTGGGAATATGACCCTGAAGCAAGGCCAGCTATCTGTCTCCTTGCCCCCAAGGAACAAATAAAAAAACCACACAATGAAACTGTCCCCAAAGCCTTGTCACCCCACCTTGCCAGGCAGAGAAGAGGATGAAGAGAGGAAGTTCCTGTCCTTTGTTCTGGCTTCACACGTTTGACAGGCTTCTGTTACTTCAACCCATCTACTGGCAGGAAAGAGGAGAGTATCCCCCTCCTCCGCCAGGGCTGGGTAATGCCTCTTGGCAAAGCCCGCTACGCGTTCATCTCTCTCCAGGTCCTTCCAAGCGGCTGTTATTCTGCAGAACAGATGGGAAGGGCTGCTTGTCTGATGCCTGACTGTTTTATCTCCCTCAATAAACGTTTCTAGATGTTCCACCTATGCCAAGCCCTCTGCTGAGGGATGGGCCATAGATACATATGCTAACCGGCTTGTGTCAACCTGCCTCAAGAAGCAAGCACTGTGTGTGGCTGTCACCACCACGCCACCAAACTGACAGGTGAACAGTGAAAAGAACGACCAACAATGGCACATTGAAGTGGTCAAGAGAGAAATGGCATGGTCAGGCTTGCAGTTTCTCGTTCTCGAACCTGGCCATGCCCACCAGTCCCCCGGGGGATCGTGACATGGGATTCGGGGCAGCAAAATGGGCTCTGGATTCTGCGTTTCTAATCAGCTCCCAAGGGATGCGGCTGCTGCTCACCCGGGGGGCCACAGAGCTGGAAAAGGCTCTCTGGTTTCCACACTCAGGTCATATTTTAGTGTGAGAGTGTGTGGGTGGGTAGGTGGCATTTATTGATCCAAATCCTCATGGACCCAAGAGGGAAATGAAGCCATGTAGCTCACTTCATAATGGCTCCACCGCATGTCAAGTCCTTTGCCTGTGTAAATCCAATCAATCTCAGAGGCCGGTGCTGTTGTAGCTCTCTCAAGGTGAGAAGGTTACACTGCAGAGCAATGCAATTACTTGTCCGAGCCCCAGAGCTAAGGAGTCTTACAGGAAGAGCTAACACTAAGTCTCCCTGTTGCATGAAAGCCGCACCTGGAGACCTCCACCGAGCAGTCTCCTCATCCAGCTAGCCCGCCTCTGGTCTGACATAGACGCTGAATGCGCCACAGGGTTAGAAGCAGGTTTGTGTGTTCACACTGACTTCATCAAATGCTCAGGGGTATTTTTCAATTAATCTGACATTTTAAAACATAGCTGTTGCTAATCAGCCTGCGTTTTTAAACATGGCTATTGCTAAAACACCTAGATGGGGGCTAGGAGAAAAATCTTCTACTGAGTAGCAGTGACCACAAGCTAACCCCTTTGAAATGACCTGAGAGTAACAATCCCATGCCATAGGATTTTGTCATATCAGAACAAAGAAACAGTAATAATAAAGGCCAAGGGTGAAATACCTTCTGTCGTGAGGAGACTTACTGGGAGTCCATCCACCAGACAGCCTTGGCCTCAGCCTAGCTGTTGCCAGAAAGAGAACACATGACTGTTGCTATGTATCCTGGCCAAGTATTCAAAATACATTGGATTTCATGGTCAAAGAATTATTCTTATTGTTTCCTCTAATCAATTCTCCTTCACAAAACAGATAGCGGTGTGTCTTTCTTAACTTCTTGGAAGAAAAGACTGCCAGAAGTCGTACAAATGAACACTGTGTTAGAGGAAATGGGCCAAGAGTGGGTTCTGAACCCACAAAAAGGTCTACGGCTTGCTCTGAAAGTTCACAGGGAACTCTAACCATACAAAAAGAACCCATAATTCCTCCGGAGAACTATTACTTAGCCAAATCCCCACAATAACAATGAATGATAGCTTGCCAAGGGATGGCTATAAATGGAAAAGGCGTTGATGCATGCTCTTAGTCGTGAGATCATTGGCCAAAGGGTCTCGGTAATAAGATCACTCCCTCAGCCCCAATCAAATTCCCACAAAATAATATTCAGATCCCCAGCCTCATAAGGGGAGAAGATGACCCTTTAATTTGCAGCCCAACTTGCATTTATTGTCTATAAGGGAAATAAAAATGACAAAATAATTCCATTTTGAAGTAGTTCTCAGCGTGCTAATCTACTGATGGCTTTGAATGTATAATGGCGCCTTTCCCCTGTTTCTAAGGACCGTGAGCCCCTGACGAGAACTGAGGCCCAAGAGCCTGTGAGTTATTCCCTTCCCCTCCCATCACTGCAGCGCGCCGTGGGCCATTCTCAGTCTTTTCTCTCCCTTCTTCTCTGTATTACTCCCGGAACTGCTGATCAATGGAAAAATCAAAGCAACAGAAATGAAGAATCCTTAATGCCGCCTAGACTTTGGAAGCCAAACGAAAATGAAACCTAAAGGGCAACATCAATTAGAAAGAAAGGGAACCAAGACTAACTGCTCCTTCCGATGACTTCAGCTGAAGACAGGCTACGTCTCAGGGTGTTTTCTCACGTTTTACACAACAATGCAATAGGTCTTCTAAACCTATTGCCCAGCCATCATCATCCACAGATACACAAGCTTTTGCACAACTACAAAATACGTCTAATGCCTTATTTCCATTTAATCCTCTCATGAGTTGTTTGCTGTTACACTAGGAAGACACATTTTAAAGAAGATTCTTGGGATTAGAACTATGCAAAAAAATTTTCTTCTGTTGGTCTATTTCTTGTTTTACTGATCTAAAATACCACACGAACAGAATAAATGTTTAGTTCTCAAATAGCCTCACTATAGATAGTATTTTACAGTCACCCAGACTATCGTGGGCCATCTAGAATATCTCGAATTAAACAAAGGCTTTCTGATTGACCGCAGCCATCAGAGTAAACAATTACAGTAAGAGTCATTTAAGCAACAGCACTGATGAATGTCACACACCCAGCCACAAGCTGGGCGGGAGGCCAGGGTAAGTGCACTTGGGTGTACGAGGCTGCTGTGACCTGGGGAATGGCCAAGTAAATGCCCTTCAGGCAAGTGCAGGAGTTTTTAAATTTCATGTAACCTTTTCAGTGATACCATCTTAGGCAGAAAGGGCTTCCCCAGAGTTACTGTATCAACTGTACTATAACTAAAGTGTAAGAAAAAAAAACAAATCAAGTAATATCGATATCTTTGGATGTGGTTCTTGTGGTCAGAGCCCCTCCTGGGTACTCATCTCAAGCTGAAATACATTTTAGGAATATGTCAGTTTAGAATTTCTTCCTAGGCTTCGCTCCCCCCCCCCATGCTACTGCCCCACCCCTTCCCCCATGTGCAAGCACCTGCATCTGTGTGAGCATCCTGTGTTATGGTAGCATCTGAATGCCCAGCTGGAACATGGCCTCCAGGAGGCTAGGCACTGTGCAGTGTGTTTACAAGTGCCTGCTTGCCTTTATCCCCCATACCTACTATAGCTGGGGGAAGATGGATGCTCAATACATATTCATTGAATAATAGAGAAGGCTTCTGGGTCATCTTTCCATTTTGTTCCTCTTGCTCATGCCAGACTGAAGGAAATGGCCCAGGAGGGGCAGCAGCAGGTACTAACCATTTGGATTCCAAGGCTTTAAAATCCGTTTTTATAGGTATTGCCTCAGGCAGTCCTTTCAAGCCCACAGTGACTTAGAAAACTTAGTGTTCTGTCTCATAAAAGGGAATCTAAAGCTCAGAGGAGTTGAGTGTATTTCTCATATCCGTATGGCTTGGCTGGAATATTATAAAAGCAAGCAAGTAAGCATCTGGGTCCTTAGGTACCAAGTCCAACTCTGTTGCCATGAAAACACAACAATACCCTATGCTGGAAACTTCTGGATAGAGGAACTCTCCATCCGCAGCAGCCATGGCTGGGAAAAAGATAAAGGCTCAACCTGAAATTTAGATTGCTCTTTGAGGCCATTATAACTTCATTTAATAAGCCAGAAATCAAACATTCATCCTTTGCATCATTTGTGCAGTTTTCAGTCCACAGCACTGAAACCGATGCGTGTGGCTAAAATGGTAGGGGCCCAGATTTGGATTCAGAGAATTAAAATAATAGTAACATGTGGGGTTCTTCAAGACATATTTCCAGCTAATCTTCACCACAATCTTGGAGGTGTATGCTAAACATCCCATTTTGCAGAGAGAAAAACCAAAGAGTCTCAGGAAGTGAAGTAACCTAGCCAAGGCTCTCTACCAAATGTCAGGACTCCATTCAAAGCCCAGCCCCACTGGCCCAGAGCTGTATTGTCAACCATAAAGTCTCTAACTCATCCACAAAACCTTATGAGCTGGGTTGCACACATCTGTACTCTCAGCACATGGAAAGCTGAGGCAGGAGTATAACAAGCATGAGGTTAGTCCGGGATACACAGCAAAATCCTCTCTGTAGAACAAGAGCTGCCCAATCAAATACGAACAAGCAAAAATACCCCACAAACCTCAAACCCAATATCTAGTATACATTTTCTGAGTTTCTAAGCACCTTGTTAACGTTTTTTATTTGTCAGTCTCTATTCTAAATGTCCTTTGCTCCTTAGCTCTAAAGACAAAAGTAATTTTGCAGCTGGCAGTTGCTCATCAATCTCCATCCCGATTCCATTTGGCGCTGTATGTCTGGAGAACGGAAACCCAGATTCGAGCAACCCCTACAGGGTTAAATACTCAAGAACATCATTATTCTAAACCATCTCCTCATACTGATGTTCAACCACAGATCAGTACAACCAGAATATTCAAGTCCCAGTGTCACAACAGGGAGCAGAAGCCAGAAGCTTTCTCTCTTCACCATACTGCGGTGGCCTCATACCCTCATCAGACCTGAGCATACTCGATTATACTGAATTCTATCTTACTCCAACAGGACAGGTAAAACCATAAATTGGTAACTGCCATGCAACACACAGAGCTTAGTTAGTTTGGGTTTTCCTGTATTTTAAACTTTGGCTTAGTCGGCGTATGAAATCCTGGCGGGTTTACACTGACTTACAGTCTCACCCATAATCCAGATTTCAAAGCCACCCCCTACATTTAAATATTGGCTATTCCTGGTCCCCAAAGCAGGACAGTATAGAGGTTAATTTCACTCCTTGTCTCCATTACAGGTGCCATATTTCTTGGTGATTCCTGCCTCCTAAAGGCATGGGAATGTCCCATCCAGGACATACGGAGTTCTTTGTTGAGGGTCACAGTTTGGAGGGCACAGCTGATCAAGGGACTATGTCTGCCTAGTCCTGTGAACACCATAATGTGTCTTCAGCGTATTCCAGGAGAGATGGAAAAATGCCCGCTTTGTCTACTTCATAGTTTTCTGTCAAACTCTCTAGTTGACAATCCTGAGTCTCTAGAGGAGCGCCTGTCTTGGTCAGCCCGTAGGCCAGTGCAGACCCCACAGGCCCTGGGGGAGAGCTGCCTGTGGAAGTCGTCAACTCTGCAGGTATATTCATGTGACCATGTCACCTCCCCACACATGGACAAAGGGCATCAGGCATAACTAAAGCTAGTCATCAGTAAATCTTACAACGAGAGATTTTCCTGAATGACCTAAACCAATCCTACATTTGTCCTTCCAGAACAAAGAGCTTTCCCTGCATGAAAGTAGAAGAAAAGTAGGAGGAGGAAAATGTCTGGGAAGCTTCAGTGACAAGGAGGACTTGGCTTACTGTATCAGGGTTCTGAAGAGGAACAGAACTTAAAAAATGAATATATATTCTAATAAATGCATACTCTAATATATAACAAATAATGATGATTTACATTATTTTAAATGTTATGTTAAATGATAATTTATAATATAAATATATAACAAATAATAAATTTATATTATAATAATCCCATATATTATATCCCACCTAATAAACCCCATGTATATATCATATATGGGATTTATTACAATAGCTTACAGAATATAGTACAACTGTTCCAATAACAGCTGTCTTCCAAAGGAAGGTCCAAGAATTTAGCAGTTAGCTGTTCAGTCCACGAGGCTGCATGTCTCAGCTGGTCTTCAGTATATGCCAGAATCATGAAAAAGTCGGCTCTAATGCCAGGGAAGGAATGGACTTTCCAGGGAAAGAGAACAAGCAGGCGAAAAGAGCCAACTTCCTTCTTCCATGCCCCTTATGCTGCCAGCGGAAGGTGTGGTCCAGGTTAAAGGTCGATCTTCATAACTCGAAAGATCCAGAATAAAAGTGGATCTTCCTACTTCAAATGATTTAGTTAAGAAAAAAAGTCCCCCACAGGCATGCCCAGACACTTGGGTAATTCCAGATACAGTTCAATTGAGGACCAAGAACAACCACCACACCCACCATTGCTGGCTTTGGAGATGACTAGGGTCTTACACCAAGGGTCTGCACCTAACAGTTCAGAAAGATCCCAGTTTACAGAAAGGAACTGGTGGGGGCTTAGGGGTCACAGACCTACAGTCTTAGGGAACTAAGTTTCCCCAAAAAACTAGATAACATTTCATGCTGATAGGCCCTGAGAGATCACTAAATGGCAAAGAGAACACTGCTCTTCCAGAAAGCCTCAGCTTGGTACCCAGCCCTTGTGTTCTGGGGCTCATAGTCACGTGTATCTCCAGTTTCAAAGAATCTGGTCCCCTCTTCTAGCCTCTAGGAGTACCCCTACACAGACACACACACACACTCACACACGCACACGCACACACACACACACACACACACATAAAAATAAAAATAGTGGGTTTTTTTTTCCCCATAAAGCTGTGACCACTTTGTGTCTTACTAGAACTCTAACCGGTGTTTCCACCCAAGCCTGACTAAATTTCAGGTCAACAGAAACCTGGAAATAGAAATGTTTAGTGACTGAAGCCACTAAGCTTGCTTTGTTTGGTACATCAATGCTATAAAATAGTCCGGGCTGAGCAACCACCAGCTCCCCTCAAGATGGAGATCTGAAGAGCTTGAACTGTATCACTGTTTCTGTCTCAGTGTGGTGTTGTTAATCACTGATGTTTTTAAGCCAACCAGAGGGAGTCGGAATCTATGAATTTTTATTGCTGTCAGAGTAAATCAACATGAACAGAAGGTACGGTGAGCAGAGATGGTGCTAAGACAACATACCAGTGGGCTGATCTCATGGGCATGGGACCCCTTCAGTGTAATACTGTCCTCTTTATCTGATATGATCCAGAATGTTTAATGTGTAAGACAAAAAGGAACACATCTACCCTTTCCATGACTTCTTGATTAGTCAAAAGTCATCTCTACTAAACATTGAAACAGTGGAACATTTGATGTAGTTAACTGGTTAGCTTTTATTGTAACTTGATCCAACCTAGAGTCGCCTGGAAAGAGGGACTAATAATGGGAGAAGATTGACCTAAGCCATGTCTATGGGAGATTATCTTGCTGGTTAATGGATACAGCAGGGCTCTGCCCTCTCTAGGCAGGTGAGGATAGATGTAAAAGAAAGCTACCTAAGAGCCAGGAGGTGAGTCGGTAAACAGTGCTCTTCCATGGTTTCTGCCCTGGCTTCCTTCAGTGATGGACTGCAACCGGGAAATGTAAAGTGAAATAAAACGTTCCATCCCCAAGTTGTTTTTAGGTAGAGTATTGTATCACAGCTAAAGAGAAGAAACTAGCACATGCACAGAATTCAACACAGGGCGAACCATTGACTTGGTTCTGCTCTTGCTAATTGTGTTTCAAAGAGTAATATGTTGAACTTGGTGGCTATTGTTTATTTAAATTAAGACTTATCGCACTAACAACCATAAAACTATCAGGGAAGAGCATGCACACACTCGAGGCAAAACTGTAAACTACACTTAGCTCTGTCAACGGTGTGGAGTTGTATAGGACCAGCCATGAGGTTGCACTCACTGTACCTTAGATATTCTCTGGCTCACTCAAGAGCCATTCTTTTCTCCTAGTATGGTGGCACACACCTACAATCCCAGTGCTTCCGAGGCTGAAGCAGAAGGATAAAGAGCTCTCAGCAAGCCTGAACTACAGAGGAGGACTTTGCCTCAAAAGAAAGTCATTCATTCATTCATTCATTCATTCTTCTAAAAGTGTGATATATGAGGTGACAGACATAAACTATATGGTGATGTTTTCTTCCCCCAATGCACTAATACCTTAAATTATAGTTTTGCTGGTTAAATTCATTGTAATCTATTCCCTAATTAAACTGTCAGCCTTGCAAGACCAGTGAATTCCCCTTCTTATTCTCTGATGGACAGCCAGCCTCTGGGCTGAGACCCGACACAAAGTAGATGCTCAGTGCAGACTTGTGAAGCCAATAAATAAGCCAGTAATGAAGAATATAGATGAGCATCCAGCAGCTTGGATACATCACTTTTAGTCCCAATGCCCCATTCATTTCTCCATGTGCTTCTTCTCTGTAATCTTAATTTCTCCACTAAGATCTTCCCCACCTTTGCATAGTCAACAAACGCCATTAAGGACCTTACATATTCCTTGACTTTCTCAATAAAAGTGCACTTGTCTGTCCTGTCATTCCTCAATTCCACAGTGACATTTTGTATCGCTAAGTGTTCAGAAACCTCTTACTGTTGCCAACTTGTTGCGATGCCCCCATCTAGTTATGTGACTCTCCCATAGGGCCACAGGCCATAGTTTAAGAAACTATGCTTTAAAATGATTGTTCTCAAGTTAGCAGTTTTTGCAGCCGGGTAAATAGCAACACGCTGGATTCACCTGCCATGTGAGTTGTGTATGTACATATGTTATATATGTGATATTAGGTCAGAGAGTCAACAGAGAGCCAAATCACGAAGAGCCTTGAGGATACTGTGTGGCGATGGCGTAAGGCCTTCAGGGAGAGTGAAGTGAGCCTTCATCATGTTCCTTCTTGATGATCACTTTAATAAAGCCAGTTGAACTACGTGTGAAGCAAGGGTGGATGAGAAATCGCTATCCAGGAAATTGATGGGCTACATACCTATCCTTGCCTTCCTGGGCTTTTCTGTGACTCAAACTGGGTTCGTTAGTGAACTTTGTTTTAAAATAGGATTTATCTTCAAAGCCCAGCAAGAGACTTGGGGCTGCTGGCCCATTCTCATCCCTTTAATCCTTAGGCCCTCCCCTGGGCAGGATCAGGGTGCACTGCCCTGCAGATGAAAATAGGATGACGTCACCACATCTGGCCAGGCTGTTAGAGGCTCTACCTTGTTCATCGCCCCTGCTTCTCTCCCCTACTCAGAACATCACTTTTCTCTTCAGGACCCAATGTCATCTACCATTCACTCTCATGAGGAACAGATCACACACACATTTATTTTCCACACTATAAAGTACAATTCCTTCAAAGAAAATAAAGAGCGTTTGCGGGGAGGTTCTCAAGATGTCACAAAACCAGCTGAGTGTTGGTCATCCCACACTGAAAATCCCACTGGGTTTTCATCTTCCTCAGTAATCATACCAGTGAGCAGTCTCTCCCATGTTTTCCTGCAGAAATCCAAACCTTCAGATCTGCCCACCTGCGCTGAGCACATGGAACTTGAGCTCATAGCGTCAGTGAGCGCCATGATCACCACCCATCAATGTCTTGATGTCTGTTCTGCCCACACTAATATAGCCACTGCAGCTTCCAGGCTCTCCACCATAAATGATCTGTATGGTTATTTGACATTATCAGAACTGGATGCTATGAAGAGGCACCTATACTGAAGGACAGAGTCAAGAACTTCTGAACTCACATCCTCTTAGCTTTGCAACCTTGGCTCCTGTCAATTAGCCCGCTCCTGTCTACATCCTTAACTTTTGTAGACTACAGGCCACATAGCAGCGCTAGGTCTTCTACTCCAGGATATACACACAACAAGCACTCAACAATTCTTACTTAGCAGCACTCAAGCCATTCTTCGATTTTATCCACCTCCATAAAAATGAGCATGAATTTTCCAAAGGACAGGCAAACCCATCATGTTGCTAATTCCCTAGCTTGTTATCTGGCTGTAGACACTACCTGAAGAAAAAGCACTTCAGAGCACAGTTTCTTAAACGGTGACCCTCTAGTGGGGTCCTGTAAATGGTATGGGGCATCCCCAAACATTGTCAACAGGAAGAGGCTTCTGAACGCTTAACAATACAAAATGTGCAATGAATCCGAGGTGTCTTGGGCAGCACCCATCCTGCTGCTTCGTGCGACTTCGCTGCAGCCTTGGTTCTGCGCATAAGTCTAATGCATATTGCACTCTGCCTCCCATCATACCATGCAGCAAGAACAAACACTGGCTGGAACACCTCGGCTCAGACTAGAAACTGTTATACATTAGGAATTGCTGTGTTCACTGTACATAAGAAGTTATCTGTTACAATGCATGATAGTTTAGTAAGATAAGGGAAAGACCCATAGTGTCCCGACTATCACTTCTTACCATATAGGCATCAGATTTCAGTAAATCTTTGCACTGAATTACATTTGAAGATTCGATTTTAAAAGTTGGTATCGAAGGAGTCAGGGGAATTGGCTCAGCTAGCAAGTGCCTGTATACAGGCATGAGGACCTGAGGTTTGAATTGCCATCACCCATGTACAAACAGTCATGGCTTTATCTGGTACTTGTTATCTCAGGGAGAAGTAGGGAGGCAGAGACAGGCAGATCTTTGATGCCCATCGATGAGAAAGCCTACCTAAATCAATAAGCTTCAGGTTTAACAAGAGACCCTGGCTAAAAATAAAGGTAGAGAGAATTCATAGGAAAGACATTCAATGTTGACTTCTGGCCTCCACTTCTGCATGCATACCAGCACATACTCACTGTATGCACACAACTGCACTAAAAAGATATACATTAAAACATACATGCATGTATACACATGCAAACAAAATTGATATACAAGTTGCTGACCTGAGTTTCCAAAGAAGTTCTTCAGTGGATTTTGTCTGAGGATTAGAACAAAACTGCTAACAATTTCTTTTTCTGTTTTTCATTTTTGGCTTTTCGAGACAGGGTTTCTCTGTGTAAGAGCCCTAGCTGTCCTGGAACTAGCTCTTGTAGACTAAGCTGGTCTCGAACTAACAGAGATCTGTCTACCTCTGCCTCCTGAGTGCTGGGATTAAAGGCGTGTGCCACCACCGCCAGGGAAATTTCTAAAGTGGCCTTAAACATAAATCTGTCACTTTGTACCATGTATTTATGTGAAGGAGCCCTCTCAGCATTAATGATTAAAAACTGAAACATCAATTAACTCTGAATGACACTGAAGATTTTCTATGTTCTCCAGAATCAAATATCTCCTAAGATTATTTTTATATAAAAATAAATTTATGAAAATTCACCTAATCAGTATGAAAATATTTTATCTTTAATAAGTGACAGTTATATGTGTACACAAAAATTTATTTAGAATAAATGTCTTAATGGTTTATTATTAATAAATATTTTATTTGCACCCTCACTTCACATCCTTACAAACCTGAAGATTTGTGAAACTTCTTGGAAAATAGTTAATGAAACAAACAGTTTAAGAAGCCCTGCTTTGGCACATTCCATCAGTGTCAATCTTTTTTTATTTTTGTATTTTGTGTATGTTTGTTAATTAACAAAGAGAAAAACAAATAAAGAGTTTTAATTTTCTGGATATAAGTCTTAAATAATACAAAGACCCCCCCCTCCCCAACTGCAGAAAAAACAGGGACACTGGTAATGAGAAACAAAAAAAGGAAAGGGCAAAGAAAAACATTCATCCAGCTCTATCTGGGTTTTCATGTTAGGAGTTTATTTGGTTGACTGGATGGTTGATTGGTTGGTTCTGCTTTAAGAAGGATGGTGGAGAAAAAAAATGAGAAGAGAGAATAAAAAGTAGGGTATGAGGGGAAGCACCAGAGTGACAAAGTGAGAAAGAAAGTCATGAGGAGAAGAAAGGGGTACCCAGGGGAAGAAATGGAAGAAGGAAAGGAGGGAGAGAAATAGAATCAGGAAGATTGGGAGGAGACAGGTGTGCTATGTCGTGCAGAGGCAAAGGAAGAAGGCACGGAGCTGTGTGTACAGAGGAACACAAGCTTTATTGTTCATGTAATTGTGACTCGAGGAGGATGGAAATGGATTTACTAATCCATTCTGCTGTGACGTCACGCAACGATGATGTGAGACTAGTTTGTGCGGTGCTGCTGATGTTACCACTGCTCCTGTGGAATGTGAAGGAAACCCTTCACATCACAGAGGCGCAGCACACAAGGTAAGGTTTCTTGGGGTGCTTATTGACTAAGAACACGTGTCTGCAGGAAAGACACAAAGGCACACACTACACAAAGCCCTGGCTTTGACATTTTGGCATGAATATTGTTGATGTGACAGTCTCTAGAATCTTCTACAAGTAAACTCTGCTCCTAGCTGTAAGGATTTTCTAGATTAGGGTACTTGAGATGGGAGCACCATCTTCCATGTAGGTGGCACTATTCCATAGTCTGGGATCTTTACTGTGTGGGAGAAAGATGACTGGACACCAGTATTTATGTCTTTCTGATTCCTGACTGAGACTTTACAAGATCAGCAACTTCATGCCCTACAGCCAGAAACTACTTGCCACCTTTTAACTGTGAGCCAAAGTAGACCCTTCCGATCTTCAATTTCTTTTATCACAAAGGTGAGTGAAGTCACTACAATGGTCAGTGATGCTATCTCTCAAATTATTTTGCTTATGCTTCTACTCTTCTTCAAAAATATCTGTATGCCAGTATATGATATCCACATCACAGTCTTTGATTTCATATGTGTGTGTGTGTTTGTGTGTGTGTTGAGCTGTGAACTTTCTGTGTAATAGACCTGGCTGTTCTGAAATTCCCTTTGTAGACCAGACTGGCCTCAAACTCACAGAGATCCATCTGCCTCTGCCTCCCAAGTGCTGGAATTAAAGGCTTCAAACCACCACTGCCCAGATCTCTTGATTATATTTTAAGATTAAGTTTTTAGTCCAATGTACTCTGTTTACCTAGAGAGGGGGGAAAGTACATTTATGACTATGATTATGTTAGTTTCTTCTTTGTGGTAAAACTTTAATCTGATATCTCTTCTGTAAAGGATAAAAGTAAGTTCTGTACATCAGCCTTGGTCACTACAACAGAACACCTGAGAAAATCAGCTTAAAGGTGAAACAACTTCTTTTGGCCCACAGTTCCAAAAGTTTTAGATGCCCTGCCCAAGGTGACAGAGAGATTATGGTGGGGAACATGGAATAGCACAAAATAGAACAGAGTGCAGGGGAGGGATTAGTGGGGACGAGACACAGACTCCAAGCATGCCTCTAAGAAAATGCAACCTTGAAACCCATCTCCACCACTGTTTTTAGCATTTCCCAGAAGCTCCCAGCAGCCCGAGCAAATCTCAGCAGAAGCTGTCTCCATGGGTGGTAGAGGCAGAAGTCAGAGTGATATAGATGGACAGTAAGGCAGGGACAGTACAAACTCCATGCAGATTAGCATCACCACCTGTTTGGGTGACACAGAGCGGAAATCAACCCGTCACATTGTAGAGGTCCAGGATGGATTACAAATATACGAGTGCGTTTGTTTATCCACACAACTATCTCTGTTCTGTCTTTGAAATCTCTCTTCTCTTTAAGTGGCAGAACATACTTGTAGAGATGTATAGGACTTTCGAGGACTGTGACCTAGTCTAACTCAGCCCTAAATTCCTAGTAGGTAATTCAACACCTAGCTCTTAACAATGGTCACTGAATAAATGGATGTATTAATGATCAATGAACTAACAAAAATCGGGTCCGTGCCTTTAAGAACGTCATAGGACTCCTGTAGTGCTGCTATAGAGACTAATGGGAACGCAGAGCAATTGGTCATATTGCAAAACACATAAAACACACAAGTGAAACCCAGAGAAATGGTGACGTGAAAGGTGGCTATAGTAACAAAACACAGCCTCAAAGCATCCACACCAGCGCACCTCCCGAGTTTGTGAGCAGTCAACTGGTAAGAACGCACACACCCTGGTCTTCCACAGAACCCATCTCCTCTGTGAGGGACATCGTGTTTTAATATTTCTCTGTGCCTAAAAGTACAAAGGAGGTCCTTGTCCTGACAGGGAGTCCATTCCAGGTAACGCTGAATTTATAGGGTCGTCTCACACAAGACCTGTGCGGGTTAGCTTGGGGACGAAAAGGCACACGATCACTCCAATGCTGAGTGTGCCTGGTAAAGAAAAATGGACTTTAAAAAAAAACCCATTCATGTGATCGACTCACCACTCCCGACCACCACGCGTGTGCCTCAGCTGTTTGGCTGGCATGCACTTCAGAGCCCTTTGGATACAGTTATTAATTGTTCTCTTTATCATATGAGTGAGGCAGTTTTAACAAGCGTCCCAAGGCTAAGATGATACAGTCGTTTTTAAGATGAATGCTGATGTTTGTCTGAAAATGTGAATAAAGTAAGTGTCTTCGAAATTTTGATTGGGGGGGGGAGTCTGTCTTTACCTCCAGATGATCTGTCCTTTGAAACTCTGACTAGCAGAGGCGAGTTTTGCAGACTAACACAATTGCTTCACAGTACAATATGTGGTGCTTAATTTTTTGTTTGGCTTGTCTAAGATTAGCTAGAACAGGAGAGTGGAGCTTGCCCATACACGACTCAAAGGCACATTGGGGCAAACTATCTGAGCAGAATTAAATAAAGCAGGGATGGTTAAGCTTGGCTAAATCTATGTTTCCATTATTTGCAGCCAGTTTCAAATCTGATGAAGTTTTCAATTTCTTCTTGCCTACTGGAAGGATAACCTCCTAGGGTTTGTGGGCTTTTTTCCCCCCAGTGTAAGTGTCAAGTATGTTTTTTGCTTGAAAACGGGATATACTATACAATTTAGCTATTCACTTATGCAAATGACGGTAAACAGAATTCTAAAGGCAGATAATAAACAGCAAATGAGGTTATTTTGTTTCACGCTTTATGTTGTCAGAGTTCTGAGCATGGTTTAGTGTTTTCTATTCATGCTTTATATTACCAAATTACTCCCTGATGGTGTCTCAGATGTGCTTTTGTCTGCAAATGAGAAGAAATAAAATACCAGGACATTAACGTTAAATTACAATCGTTAATGGCGTAAATACGAAAATAATTACTGTATCATCCCATCAATTGCTATGTGTTCATTACTGAAGTTCTTGCAAAGCCTTCGTTTTCTTGTTACAATTATTTTTCCCCTTTATTTTTGTCTGGCTATTTTATAACCCTGACAGTACTTTAACAACGTTCAGCAGTTACACAAGCCATTTAATCCTGCTCAAAAGCTTCATTTAAACTTCATTTAGCTGCATTTTATTTGCATCTCTGACTTTTACTTCTTCCTGGCAGTCAAAAGGTTTTCTTGGGTTGGTGCAGGAAAGATGTGTCAGAGGGATCGCCTAAAACCACTCATAAACTTCAGAGAGGATTTCAAACTTGCTCTAACACCACTCTGTAAAACACCTTTGGAAAACAATCAAATTTATTGTACCGTAGCCTCTAAATTCTTGGCTTCGTCTTTATTTTCTTTTTCTTTCTCCTCTGATGTTCTTTAAAAGTCAGTTTATAATCACTCTGCTTATCAAGCAAGATGCTTCAAATCGGGGCTTTCTTCTCCCCTGGACTCCCATCTACCTGCTCTCTTGCTAACCTTCTCTGGCTATCCGGTAGGAAAAGAACCTGCTCCTATGTATACTCAGGCAGCAAGCCCTCCTAGGGTCTTCAAAATGTGCCCCTTTGTCTGCTCTCAGACCTTCCCTTTGCCTCTCCGCTATCAGAGCAGGAGTGGACTAGCTGGGAACTCACAAACTGTCAAAAGATCCAAGGAGGCGGAGAGAAGGCACCCTGTGGTCCAGTCCCAAAGCATCCCTAGTCTAGTCGCTGTATATGCCCACACTTTCACACAAGACACACACATAAAACACACACACACACAGAGAGAGACGTGTGTCTGCTGTCACTATCACCTGTTCGCTTTCAAAGCCAGTTTGAGTGCTGGATAAAACTTATCCCTCACCCCCATTTCAGCCCCGTTTCCAGCTCTGGGAACTAGGGTACAATTAGGCACTCCTTGTATTGTTGTTCCAAAATATCCAGACCCAGGACAGGAGACACATATAGTCCAGGCACCTTTCTCCATTTCCACCTCCTCTACAGTCACCTCACACACATCCTGTGACCAAGCACCCCATCCCAGCTAAATATCCAGGTTCAGAGAAACATCCTCCAGGGCTGGGTCCTGATGCCGCTCTCTCTGCTCATCCTCTAGCATCCTACGTTCTCACCAACTCATGCCAGCTACAGCCTCTGGGCCCAGTCAATGCCCCAAACTTTTTCTCGACCCCTCTCAGGCCCCAAATCAGTACAACCTAGAGGTATGACGCCTGGACTTGAGCGCAGACCCTCAAGGAGCTATCACCACTGCTCAGGTGGACACTAGGTCTCATGGTGTTTGCCCAGTAAGCGCTGGACAGCGCCGAACCCCTCCGGGATCAGACCCAGTAGGAAATGACCCAGCGAGCTAGCAGGTGGAACTTGCCAGCTTCTCTCAGGTTCACACCCTTGGAGACCGCGGGAGAACAAAGCTGGAGTCCGGGGAGCTAGTGAGGCTGGAGGCGCTAAGACAATGGCAATAAAGGGAACTTGGAAGAGGAGCGCTGCGCAAAGTTGCCTCTGACTCGGGACAGCCTAGCCTGGCAGAGGCGTCGGCAGCGACCCCACTCCCCCAGCCCCGGACCCAGGACCACGCACCCCGAACCCCCGCTGGGCAGCTGGTGCCTGGATGCCACACAGATACCCAGCACCCGAACGCAGCTTTAGTGGCCCGGGACGCTCTGGGTTGGCACCGCAGCCACCGGGCAGGAGGCCCGCGAGCGCGCTCCTGGCTTTACCTTTCGCGGGCTGCTGGGAGTCCACGGCGCGCCGCCCGCTGGCTGTGCCCTCAGCCCCTGCCGCCGCCGCCGCCACCAGCCACCAGCGGGAGCCCGGGCCGCTGTGCCCCGCCCCCGGGCGCCAGGCCACGCCCCCGGGCGCTAGGACCCGCCTCCCCACGCCGGCTCTTTTCCTTCAGATCCAAGCTGGCCCAGTGGGGTTTCTGCTTGATTTGTGGCGGGCTGCAGCAGCCACAACTACTGTGGTCCTAGCTGCCCCATTACTGTGCTGCCTGAAGTCACCACTGCTGTTGACGCCACAGGCTAGGACATCCCAAATTGCCAAGACGGTTCCTCCTCCCCAACAAAGGAGAGAGTTGGAATTGAGATCTGCACCTTGGCTGCCAATTGCGGACCATGAGCTCGGTAGAAAAGAAATTGTTGGGCCCCACCTCTCAGCTACTGAATCCTAATCTCTGCGAACCCGAGCCTGCTGGGGATAGATATTTCAGCACGCTGGGGAAGAGGATTTCCCAAGCCCATTGAAGTTGGAAACCGGCCGGCTAAGAAAAGGAAGTAGAAGAGAAAGCCAACCCTCTGCCCTGGGTCCTGCCTGAACCCAGGAGGCACCCAGCACACAGCTTGGCTTGGCACTGCCTACAATGCACAGGAGCACATTGAGTGCGCCCTGGATGTCGTTCATCTTTCTTTATTGACTACAAAGTCTTTAGACGTAAACAGAGAGAGGAACACATTTAGTTTTGATCTGACAGCTCTAATGAGCTCAAGGAAGAATTATGTAAATATTATTAAGTGTAATAAACACATGTCGGCACCAGGCAATCATCTCTGGGAAAGGGCTGGCAAAAGTCGGCATGAGCCAGTTTGCTTCTTAATGTCTTTTTAACTTTACATTGCCTGTGTAATAACAGGCTTTTGGCTGTGCTGTTGTCCAGACGGAAAATCATTACCCCAGTAATGGATCAGCCCCTTCAAAAGGAGAGCCACCTGGATGTGGGGCACTCTCATTCATAAATGCTGAGACTCCAAGACACGGGGGGCCGTCCCTTTCACTATTCAGCTGTTGTTCTGGTTTTACATATAAAACTAAACGGAAGTTAGCCATCTCTTGCCTTACCATTTATGTTCTCTATCAGCGTCCTCTCTCTCCCTCCCTTCCCCGCCCCCCCCCACAGCTTCAGCTGATAATAAACTGATGGTCATTTCAGTGGGAACCAGTGGGGCACTTGACTCCACCACTGACTCTGGGCATGAATTTGGCTGTGAAGTATAAGTTCCGGCCAATTTGGAAGTCTGAAGTTTGACTCCTCTGGACATTTTCTCATGGTTTCTAGAGCAAGAGCATCTTCAAGAGACCTCTTCTGAAGCCCTTCACTTCCTTCTTCATTGAAAAGGCCAACCAAAGGCACACTCCCTCGGCAAAAGCGACATGCGCTATGGGTAGGGGAAGCAAGGAGGCCTTTGATGGCCAGCTGCTTCCCATGTATCATGTGGAACATAGGCATATCTATGTCTGCATCTTTATGGTACACATGGCACAATCAATGGCCAACAGTACCCTTTCTGATAAAGACAGCGAGTACAGCTCAGGCTGGGGGCCTCCTTTAGACACATTATCATTTATGAAACATGGCATGCTGTTGGTCAGGAGCCCTTTTATGAGCAGCATGGTAAGTAGTTCATAACACCCATTTGACTTACATTGGCAGAAGGTGCTTCTATCACCCAGACAAGGCTGGAGATTTGGAATGGAAGGAACACCCCCAAGAAGAGAAGCCTAGGGCCAGAGAGCAGAAAAAACAACATGATGTACCTGAGGAAAGAACAAGAAAAGGAGAGAAGCAACTATCCCTTCGTTGGCACTTACACACATTCCTTTGGACACAATAGTTTACAGATTCGCCGCTAAGCTTGTCAGCTTCTGAATTCTAACTCAGAAAATGTAACCTCCCCCCTTTTCTGTCTGTCTATTTCCCTTCTCCAAACACTGACCCAAATCCCAAGCTTCATTATGGAGACAAGAGACGGAGGACATGACAAAAAGAAACCATGGTTTTCAAGATGATCAGTCAGTCCAAGGATATAAACTAATTCATCTTCCTCCATGGTCCCCAGTGCTGGGTGAGAAAAGCTAGAAGTGGTGCCATGGCTTATTATGTCAAGTAAATAAGAGGGAAAGGAAAAGACAAAAAATGGGCAAAAAGAATAGAGGAACAGGGGAAGTGAGAAAAAGGACAAAAAAAAAAAAAGAAACATTCACAGCCACGCCTTGAAATCAACCGAAAAGGAAGCTGGACCAAGATGATGGTAGCGGTGGCAGAACCCCACACTTGCCCAGTTGCATGTCAGGGTAGATCTTCTAAGCCCCATTTTTCCAGGGTAGACCCTGAGTGCAGAGTCCAGAGGGTTGCTGAAAAGTTGCTCCCAGGAGACACAGTAAGGGTACCGGGGAGGAATGGGAAAAATGAGAAAACAGGGTCCATGGTCCCCAAGTCCCCAAGCAAGTTGGTTTGGGACTGACACTGCAAGTTAAGCCACTACCTTGTTTCTAACAGAGTGAGGAGAGCTGGGCATCTGGGTTCCTCTTCTGAATAATCTATGGGAAATTCTTTTCTCAGAGAAATAAACTTTTGGCAGCACTTGGTTAGGCTCCACCAATTCAAGAGCTGACCTTCAAAAAAGAGCAGTGTCTTAGCCATAGAAAGTAATGGGACGAGGGACTTGGAAGGGAGTGGAGACCTAATGCAGAAACATCTAAAAGGGTTTTAGGGTATTTGAGCTGATGTCTGAGTCTGTCTTCTTCAATATGGGTTTTCCTTGGTCTGAACATCAGGCAAGAACTGAGAGAATTAAACCCCACCCAGGAGGGCTCAGCCCTAGGTACAGAGCTTCAGCCAGGAGCAGCGTTGGAAGGTTCTGTGGAATACAACAACTGGGGAGTGAAGATCTCTGGAGCCAACTCCCAACTCTGTCACCAAGGGAGCTAGCAATTTTGTGTCTAAGATAGAATGAGCAAGAGGGGATATATAAGATTATCTAATGAATGGTATCGTGTTATTGAGGGCTACGTGATGGGAGGATGTGACAGTAAGAGCGATCAGCTGGGCACAAAAAGACAAATCCTCATGTTCTCACGAATATGTAGAAACTAACAAAGTTGATCTCAGTAAAGCAGAGAGTAGATCAGTGGTTGCCAGAACTCAGGGAGAGGGGTAGGCATGAGAGGGTGGAGCATAAATGACTACTCAGTGCAGATCCACATCTGGATAGGAGACACAACTTTATTATTTTATTAATTAGCAGTTTTAACATTCTTACACATGTATATAGTGCATTCTATCGATCATATTAGCTCACTGCCTTCTCTTGACCTCCTCCCATTGAGCCCCTTCTTCTAAGAGGCATGTTTAGTATTTCTACTAATTGTTATCTGGATAAAAATAGCAGACAACAATTAATCTGTGTATTTAGATGGTAGAGAGGATTTGAAATATTCTCACCATGAAGATAAGATAAATGTTTGATGTTAAAAATAGCCCAGTTTACTCTGGCTTGATCATTGCTTTCTATGGACATGTATTTATATGTCACACTGTACCCCATAAATAAGTATAATTGCATGCCAGTTGAAATGAATAATAAAGACTGGATTGTGGTTTAGTGAAATTGCCCAGTATACAAAAGGGCTAGAGTTTACTTCCCTGGAAAGGAAGAAAGGAAGGGAAGAGCCAAATGGGAGGGGGAGGAGAG
Source organism: Microtus pennsylvanicus (assembly GCF_037038515.1). NCBI lineage: Eukaryota > Metazoa > Chordata > Mammalia > Rodentia > Cricetidae > Microtus > Microtus pennsylvanicus. Next base: position 70,121,441 of record NC_134588.1, read on the forward strand.
CAGGCCAGAAGATGGAAGGAAGGACATTTTAGCCTCAGAAGCCATGACGACCATGTACGAAAAGTTCAACAGTGAAAATTTGCCCCTCTTTCTCTTCCCTTCCCAGCCTGTATGACCAAAGGAGTGAACTATGCTCTAGAAGCAGAGGGGAAGCTGTACCCAAGCCCCAGACCTTCCTGCTGGTATTGGTTTGAGACAGGGAATCACAGGCTTCTCCTGCTAACTTCCTCTTGGGCTAGAGCCCCAGCAGAGAGCATGCAGGCTGCCTTGGAGGTGAAACGGCAAGTCTAGTGTATGGATTTGACAGCTGGAGGTGAATAACTGAAAGTGACAGTCTCGGGAAGGGGTGTTCAGCCTGATAGGGAAGAGTCTGACACAAGCGGTCGGACACCTGTGGTCTGAGAGACAATGAACAGCTCGTGTTTATCCTGCACTTCGCACAGCCAATCACTTTGGAATTACTTACGGCTGTTTGCACCTCGTGACACGTCCTCCAGTCACTGATCCTCGCTCTGGAGAGCCTCCACCCCAGCAGTCATGGGGAACACTATCAGCATGTTTATCCTGCCCAGCTATGCTGTTCTCTGGAGCACTGCAAATGCCAGCAAGGCACAAACAGAAACTTTGATATACATGGCTGCATCCCTTGTGCAAATCTATTTTGCTCTCTTTTAAGGAATAGCCCTAGCTTAAAGTTATGCATAGGATGGATTTCTCTCTTCATTTTCCACATTCAGTTTCCCTTAAAAAGACAGTCTCACACCTTGATTTCTTTTTCTTAGTTGGAATATTTGGTTCTAAATATATGCATGTGGGTTCATCAATTCAGGAAACTGGTGTTGCCTTCACTTGGAAATGGTTGTTGCAATCTGTCTCAGACCTCACCTGCTTTACTTTCCACTCGGACATGAGCATAAGATACACACCCTACTCTGATTGGCTGCAGATGTGGTAAACAAAATTTATTGGCCAGCATACATCAATACCAGGTTAGGGCAGAAAACACACCGCATAATGAACACTCTACAGTTCTAGAGTTGAGACAGTACAGTTGTTCCTCAGAGGGTTTCCAGTGATGCCATCAATCACAGAAGAAAAGCTAAAGTGGTTTGTGGTTTACTGGAACATACAAGGGTTCTCTTCTACAGTTCTCCTTAATTGCCCAACCACAAACACCTGCTTTCCTTAGAGATGTAAAACCAAAGCCTCTGTGTGAGGAGCTCAGTTATCTCTTGCCTGTCTTACAGTCACCCCTAGGGCATTGTTATCAAAGTAAGCTATCCAATAATAAGTTCATAAAGATGTCCCAAGTTCATGAAGTTCATTAATTCATTGGATCTAGCCTCAGATCTTAGGAAAACAGAAAGGGAGAGAGCTAATGATTACCCGAAAAGCAGAATTTCTTTTTTAAGACACTTTGTGGGTTTTTTGATTAATTAATTAATTATGTTTGTTTATTTTCACTTATCCTTGTGATTCCCTCCCATTCTCTTTTTCTTTTTTTTTCTAGTTCCAAATTCCTACTTTAAAAAATTCCTCTCAATATACACCACTTACAAAAGTTAAATCATTATCAGGTAAGCAAGCAATTCAAATAGGTCTATGACCCCTAGAGAAATAGTATTGAAGAGCCTCCTAGTCAAAAGAAGAAAAAAAGAATAAGAAAGAACAAAAGAAAAGAATAAAAAAGACAAGTGAAAAGAAATGCAAGCCCAGAGCCAGCTGGTTTTAGCACTGAATTCTACCAGACTTCCAAGGTAGAGTTGATACCAATACTTCCCAAATTATTCCACAAAGTAAAATCAGAAGGAACATTACCCAAGAACATTTGCTTTATGAGGCCTCAGTTACCCTGATACCAAAACCACATAAAGACTCAACATAGAAAGGGAATTACAGACCAGTTTCCCTTAAGATCATAGATGCAACAATTCTCAATAAAATACTTGAAAGCCAAATCCAAGAATACATCAAAAAGATCGTCTGCCATAATCAAGTAAATTTCGTCACTTTAATGTGATACACCATATAAAAAAACTGGGCTACAAAAACATACAATCAACAGGCGGTGATGGCACATGCTTTAATCCCAGCACTTGGGAGGCAGAGACAGGTGGATCTCTGTGAGTTAGGCCAGTCTGGTTTACAGACCCGTAGTCAGGGGTCACCTAAGACCATCAGAAAACACAAATATTTACGTTACAGTTCAGAACAGTAGCAACATTACGTTGAATCTCACAGAAGAAAAAGAGGGGACTAGCTTTGAACTCATAGGCACAGGCAAAGACTTTGTGAACAGAACATCATTAACACAGGCACTAAGATCAATAATTAATAAATGAGACCTCATGAAACACAAAAGCTTCTGCATGACAAAAGACACAGTCATTCAAACAAAGGGACAGCCTACAGAATGGGAAACAATTTTTACCAACTACACAACAGACGACTAAAACAAAACTATAGAAATAAAAAGAACTCCAAAAAACTACCTATCAAGAAAACAAACAAAAAATAATTAAAATGAGGTATAGATCTAAACAGAATTCTCAAGAGAGGAAATTCAAATGGCTGAGAAACACTTAATGAAATGGTCAACATCCCTAGCCATAAGGGCAATGCAAATCAAAACAACTTTGCTATTTCATCTTACACCTGGTAGAATGACTGAGACCAATAACATAAGTACAGCTCATGCTGGCGAGGATGTGGAGCAAGAAGACACTTCTCCAGTGCCGGCAGGAGTGCAAACTTGTAAAGACACTTTGGAAATCGATTAGTAGTTCCTCAGACAATTGGGAATCAACCGACCTCAAGACCCAGCATATGCCCAAAGGTTGCTCCATCTTCCCATAGTACCCATTTTTTAATTCAATTTCTTTCCTATTTTTTAAGATTTTTTTTTCTTTTGGAGACAGGGTTTCTCTGTAGCTTTGGAGCCTGTCCTGGAGCTAGCTCTCACAGAGTGGTGAAACTTGAACTCACAGAAATCCACCTGCATCTGCCTCCCATGTGCTGAGATTAAAGGCGTGCACCACCACTGCCCAGCTCTATTTCTTAAGATTTTTATTTATTCTTTCAAGGCTAAAAACATGGGCACAGCCTCTTAAAGCAATTTGGTTTTCAGCAAGTTTCTTGAAATAGTAATAAAACATTCCAGTGCATGCATGTCTGACAATACATTTTCTTGCCTATGAAAATAATTTAAAAGACCTAACTGGAAATATAGGTGTAAGATGTGAACAATATTTCTCATCAAAGTCCTGCTTCATCTTATTCTCCAGCATTGAGGTTGTGATACAACTCAATTGTACTTATTCTTTGAATGTTAGGATATTTACTGGAGGATGATTCTTTTATGAAAACTGGTAAGACATGTTGAGAAATGTTTGAATGTTTGCCATTTTGATAATATTGTGTCAACTAAGGGAATGAAGTCATCAAAAGATGCAAACTTTCCATCCCGGCTGTTTATGTTGTTAAAATTACAACAGGTTCATGTTTCTACCTAAATATCGATTTATTCTTTTATTCCATTCTTTCTCCTAAGTAGTCTTTAAGAGAAGTGAAAGGCCAAACATAAATAGGGTACATGTCAGCCAAAATGACCTTTTTCCTGTATTGAGAGGTGGACATAGGAGGCAGAGCCATCTGGGCCAACAAGTCAAGAGGAAATGTGTGCTCTAGCAATGACCCTTCCCACGCTCATGCAAGCAAGCCTAAACAAATGCACTGGGCCCATGAGAAATTCTTCTATAAAGACATGAAAGTCAGAGGGCAGCTTGTTGAGAAGAAGGGGTTTGGGAGGAAGACGATGGGAGTGGGTATGAGGGTGTGATCAAAGTACACTGTATGTATTTATGAACTCGGAAACTAGTGAATAAAAAGTAATAAGTCCCCTTTTTGTATGTTAATATTTTTAAAGGCAGTTGAGGCAGGGGAGAAAGTGAAGGCTGAATAGTGTGAATGTAGTTTGATGATAGATGATAGAGCACCATCTTAGCATAAACGAGTCCCTGGAGTCCATCCCTGGTTTCCAACTCACCACACAGAACAGTTTATTTAGGCTCACAATTTTCCAGCTTCCAGTCCATGATTGTTTGCCCCTGTTGCTTTGGCTTCAGAGATCTGGTTGCTTTGGGGAGTCTCATACCAGTCAGCAGTTCATGATCAAACAACCCTACTTACCTCACAGCCAGGAAGCAAAAAAATGAAAGGAGGGTCCAATATCCTACAATTCCCTCTAAGCAACCTCTTATCATTTGAAGACCTCCCATGCCCCCTACCCTTTCAGCGGCATCCCAGTAGACCAGTCTGAGGACCTTTAACACTAGATCCGAAGGAGAACAGCAAAGATTCCAGTAGTCACATGTACTGAGATGGAGATTTCCAAGGAAAAATAGACAAAACTGGGATTCTATTTATTGGCCCTGGCTTCATCCCCATTTTAGATTTCCCACTTTATAGAACAATGCAGGTTGTTGTTGTTGTTGTTGACAAGAACCACAACTCTGATCTCAAAGAGTACAAGAGATATTTTATTCTAGAGCCAAATATGTGTGAGCATGGCCACACTCTACCAAGGACATGGTCAGGGCTAGGGAGATGGCTCTAGAAGAAGACCCAGGTTCAAGTCCTTAAGGCAAATGATGTTCACAATCAGTTCCAGGACATGTGGTATCCTCTTTTGACTTCTATGGGCTATGCATGTGGCATACAGACTTACATACAGGCAAACACTTGTACACATATAAAATAAAACAAATAACTATTGAAAAGAAACAATGAACAGCAGATCTTTCATGATATGCAACATTTGCTTTGGGAATAATTTATATTTACATTTCTGGTTCATTTGCATAACATGGGTTTAATGTCTCATTGACATAACCTAGGCTTTCATATGTAGTAAGACTTCCTGCATCCCTAATCTCATCAGCATCTTAAATCTCACCCCATCCAGGGGTGTGCATTTTAGTATTATAATGAGCTCCAGTCTCATTCAGATATTCCCCGTGCCTCTGCCCTGGCTGGTGGTTCCAGCCATTTCCATGGGACATGTTTTTACCTTTCCAGCCTCTTTGAGATCAGAGTCCTCTCTCAGATGCTAAGTTAGAGTAGAGAGTAATCCTATCTCACCAATGCGTGGAAAGCTAAGGAAGCAGGATCATCATGGTTCACAACCTGTCTGGAGTGCTGGTCAGAATGGCTACAGACGAATAGACTCTCTCTCTCTCTCTCTCTCTCTCTCTCTCTCTCTCTCTCTCTCTCTCTCTCTAATTAAGTAAATGGTATGCCGATGTGCCAGACAGATGTTGTGAATCGCTTTTTCCTCTGGGCATGACACAACTGTTGCCATTATGAAGAGTGATTACTATAGTGACTTAGAGTGCACCTTGGTCCAAAAGTTATGGGAATGAAATAAACAGTGATAACTAGGACTATAGTAATGTCAACAGAGCTGTTGGCACTCCTACATAGAAAGGAGACTGTTGCCAGCCTGGGATTCTAGTCATTCTTCCCTCCCTTTGGGAATGCTACAGTATATAGAAGGTAGAAGATCAACCTGCAATTGACAACAATTTTCCTCTGTTTGACAGCCATGCTGAGGGGATGCAGTGATACTGTGGCTTTTGTGTCAAACCTGGGAAAAACAAGACCCTCATTCCATGGTAAAGAACTTCAAGTTGGGAAAGTGAGAAAGATTTTTCTCTCTTCTACAGGAGGTATTTTCATACTCTTTGAAAAGGGAAGGGAAGGAAAAGGAAGGGAAAGGAAAGGAAGGGAAGGGAAGGGAAGGGAAGGAAAGGAAAGGAAAGGAAAGGAAAGGAAAGGAAAGGAAAGGAAAGGAAAGGAAAGGAAAGGAAAGGAAAGGAAAGGAAAAGAAGAGATTCTGCTTTCCTCTGCTCTCTGGCTGGTATTCCAGAGAGTTATCCTCTCCTCTCTCACCTAGGATAGCCCCTTCCTCAAACCCTCCTCCCCTTCTATGTTAGTCATCTAACATTCTGCAACTTTTCCAATGGAAGATGAACTTACACAATCAAGCAGGGGCCAGGGGTAGTTAGGGAAGATGGGAAGTCTAGTGCCTCCAGATTCTCTGAAGAGCTCCAAACACTCTTTAAACTGTAATGTTTTATTTCTTACAGCTTACTGATGTGGGAGTGTCATATATCAATCTGTTGATTTCATTGGTTAAGCAATAAAGAAACTGCCTTGGCCCATTTGATAGGCCCACCCTTAGGTGGGTGGAGTAAACCGAACGGAAGGCTGGGAGAAAGAAGCTGAGTCAGTGAGTCGCCATGGTTCTCACATTCCAGGCAGATGCAGGTTAAGATCATTCCTGGTAAGCCAGCTCGTGGGCTACAGCACCTGGGCTAGTCCAGGTGGGAGAGCTAGATAGAAATGGGCCAAGTGGTGTTTAAAAGAATACAGTTTCCGTGTAATTATTTCGGGTAAAGCTAGCCGTGGGGGCAGCCGGGTGCCGGGGATGAAGCCCACCGCCCTTGTTTCAACAGCTTACTCCCCTGTAAGTAGCCACTTGCGCATTCTGCACTAAGTAACCCACAGACTCTCGGGTTCACCAGGCTGGAGGTGAATGAACAGTAGCTTTTCCCTTCTCTGTCTCTAATGCCGTATCTAAGGTGAATAGATGTTTGTTTCCAACTCCCTAGGCAAAGTCCCACGGCAGCAAGTGGTGACACTTCACTGTGGCGGTGTTTTGCATTTTCCTAATTATTGATGAGTGTTTAAAATACTGCACTTTTCAGAAATCGTTGACCTCTTCTGTTTCCTTGTTTGTTAAATGTTTGTCCTTGTCTTCCTGTGTTTCAGTAGCGCATTGATCAAGGGAGATCCTGATTTAAAAGCTTTAACGTTGACAAACGGGAGCCTTTAAAAGAACTTGGTGATATTAAAATGAATATAACTCACCCTTCCCAATACACTTAAAACTCACTCCACTTGATCTCAAATCCCCTTTAACTTCTCACTGCCAAACCCAACCAATCATAAATTTTAAATGCTAGAGGAAAATTAATTCACTTATATTCATTAATGTGTCTACATCTGGAAGATGGATTGTACAAAGCTCTTAGATACAATCTGTAAAACATAAATATTGTAAAACTTTTAAGGTAAGTAATATTCTCACTTAAATTTTTATTAAAATATCAAAGATATTTCATTCTTTCTTTTTAGCAGAGGTTTAAGTTTGGAGTAAATTGCTGCTCTATAAATTCAAAAGTATTAATGGCAATGTCGTTTACTGAGTTTTACTCCAATGAAGGCAAAGTTCTTGGTAGGCATTGTTTTGGCTCTCTTTAAGAAATAAACAACTATATCTGAATTATGCATAACTGCAAAATGCTAAGTAGAAACTATTTAATGAGAGAGAACAATAATTGAATTTCTCTTGTTACCTAAAAGAAAGAGATGACTTTTAAAAATCTAATTCTTTATGTATATAGTAACAATGCAACTTTTCTGGTGTAAGGAAATAGAGCTAACAGAATTGGTGGGCTCACCTGTCTAAAGGGAAAGAAGTTGGTAATCATGTTGCTGAAATATCTGAGATTGTGGGGTACATACATGGGAAGTGACAGCACTGCTGACCACCACCACCAGCTCTGGGGTGTTTAGGGACAGAGTGTGAGCTATTAGACCATAATGACCAGACTGCAAAGCAACAGAGTGATATAGTATACAAAGCTAAAAGCAGAGGGCGTCCACGTGGAATGAGGCAACTCAGTGAGGCAACTGCCTAGATAAGATAAGAGACCTCACTTGAGGTCATTCCGTTAATCCAGGGAAAACGTATCTTGACTAAGCTATGTGCTCTAGAGTGCAGACATGACCTAGGATGAGAATTAAATTAAAAATAAAATACCAATAAAGTTCTAATAAGCAATACATTCCTCCTACAAGAGCAAGCATATCCACAACTGATTTAGCTGTTGGTTATAAGAAGCCAAGACTGTTTAAGAAAAGCAACCTAATCTAAATTTTCTACAGCTACATGGTATCCATGATATGGTCATATAATACAGTATTAAAAAGGTAGAAGGCAGTAAGACATACTGGAGATAAAAACCCATCTAGAAAACTCAAGGAATCAACTAACCTGGTCTCCTGGAGCTCACAGAGACTAAACAACCAGAGGACTTGCATGGAACTGACCTAGGTCCTCTACACATATGTTACATTCGTGTAGGTTGGTCTTCTTGTGAGACCCCTAACAGTGGGAGCAGGGGCTGTCTCTGAAACTGTTGCCTGCTTTGAGGACCCTTTCCTCCTACTGGGTTGCCTCGTCCAGACTTAACCGGAGAGGAAATGACTAGGCTTACTGCAACTTGATAAGCCATGACTGGCTGATATCCGTGAGAGGTCTGCCCTTTTCTGAAAAGAAGAGGGGAGTGGATGGGTGGGAGGTTTAGGGAAGGGACTTGGAGGAGAGGAGAGAGGGAGGGAGGGAGGAGAAAATGTGATCGGGCTCAGAAAATTAATTAATCAATTGAAAATAAAACAGATGTCTACCACATAAAAACACCCACAAGTCCATACAAATCAGAGAAACAGTTGTTGACAATAGCAGACAAAGATTATATGACAATTAATGTTCATTGTGAATATGACCGAATACAGAATCCCCAACAAGATGGGCCTCTGAGTATGTGTGTGGGGAGCGATTTTCTTGATTACATTAATCGAGGTAAGAAGACCAGCCTACTGTTGGTGACATCATTACCTTGTCAGGGGTTTTGTTTTTTTTTTCTGTTGCTGTAATAGATACCATGATCTCATGTAATTTTTAGGAGAAGGATTTGCATTAACGTATAAACTTCTACAGCTACTATAAGATTCAGTGTGACATTTCCTCAGGAAGATAAAAGAATCCATCTACCCCAACATCGAGCTATACCATTCTTGGGCATATACCCAATAGACATTTCATCCTACCACAGAAACATTTGCTTGACCATGTTCCTTGCTGCTCTAGTTACAATAGCCAGAATTAGATACAACCTAACTGTCTCTCAAGAGAAGAACAGATAAAGAAAATGTGGCACATTTACAGAGTGGAATTTTACTCCACCATTAAGAAAAATAAATCATAAAATTCACAAGTAAATGGAATTGTAATAAATTATCCTGAGTGAGGGATCCCAGACCCAGAATGACATGGATTGTGTTTCTTCATATGTGAATATGAGTTGTTAAACCAGAGATAGTCAAGCTACAATCCATAGAACTGCAAGGGTTAGGAATAGAGTAAAGGATTAGAACAGACAGATAGATTTACCTAGGAAATGGAAATAAAATAGATAGTTATTCATGGATGGGGAGGCACAGGGGGAAGATAAAGTGGGGAAGGGAAGGAAAAGGGAGGATGAAAGAGGGAATATGGTAAGAAACAGCTCAAATTAAGGGCTATTGAGAGATGGTGTGAAGGAAACCTAATACAGTAGAAGCTTTGCAAAATACATACACATATAAAGACAATCTAAATGAAATCACCAAATAATGGAAGCCAGAGAGTTCCAACTGGACATTCCTTATCACCAAATGAAGCTTCCAGTACCAGGATTGGGCTATATCTAGTCAAGTTGTTGGTCAATGGGGTCCCATGGGAACCCACAAACAACCTAGATGGTTGCCTAGACTGTATTTTGCTCTCTACAAACTGACAGCAAGGCCACACTGCTGAAGGCCACACCTATACAACTCATTGAAAATGGAGACGTTGGGCTGGTGCTTATATAGAGAAAGCCTTCACCCCTGCCTGCTAGCATCTTTGGTACAGGAAGGTATTCTGCACGATACCAAAAGAAAAACAAGAACACTAAGCCAGCCACAAACTCTTTGATCTATAGTGGTGCCCTGCCTGAAAGGCAAGCTAGTGTCATGGTGGCACAGAGCATGTGGAAGCCACCAACAGTATCCAATTTGACGCCAAGGCCTGTGCTACAAGATGGAACCCATACCTGAAACTGCTTGGGTGACCAAGAACCTAAGACTGGATAGTGCAGAGACCTAGAGTAAAACCAAATATTACTATTCTTTAAAAACTGTAACAATAAAATTGTTCCTGATGACATTCTGCTATACTCATAGGTCAGTGCCTTTGTTCAGCCATCATCAGAGAAGCTTCTTCCTGCTGCAGAGAACAGAGATACACAGTCAAGCATCATGCAGAGAGTGAGAGGCCTTAGAACACTCAGCCTCAAATGGGATGTCTCTATCAAATTCCTCCCTTCAAGACTCAGGGAACCCCAAAGTGGAAGAGGCTGGAAGAGTGGAAGAGCCAGAGGTGGTGGAGGAAACTAAGAAAAGAAGCCCTTCCAGACCAACAGGAGCAAAGCTCATATGAACTCATAGGCTGAGGCAGTAGGCACAAGGCCTGCATGTGTCTGCACCAGGTCCTCTGTGTTTATATACTATGGCTTCCAGTTTCGCGTTTTTATGGGACGCCTGAGTGTGTGAATGAGTGTGTCTCTCTGATTCTTGGGCCTTCTGTTTTCCTTGTTTTGTCCAATTTTGATGTGTTAGTTTTTGTTTTGTTATTGTATGTGTTGTTATACCATATTATGTTATGTTATGTTATGTTATGTTATGTTATAATTCCTTAAAAGCCTGTTTGTTTTCTAATAAGAGACAGGATGGGAGTAGATCCATATGGAAGGGGAGGTAAGGAGGAACTGGGAAGAGTAGAAGGAGACAATCAATAAACAATAATCAGGATATATTATGTGAGAAAAAAACCTATTTTCAATTTTAAAAATATTGAGAAAATAATGGCCACAATTTTATGACTTTTGTGAAAAACACTAACTTACATAGCCAACCCTGTTAGTTTAAAGTTTTATATCCAGCTGAAACAGTTTTCAAAATGAAGGTAAAACCAAAGTATTTTTAGACAAGTATTTCAGACAATCACTCATGGGGAACCTCCTTCAGACAATGGCCTTTAAGAGGCTGGACCAGGTTTGGGCATGACTCGGGGTACCAAAAACTACAGTCTCCACTCCCAGTTTGGTCTCTTCTTCCCACAAGCCACGGGATGTTGGACCCCATTCCTATTTCCTCGCTGTCATCTGTGAGTTCCCTTTTAATAAAGAAAAACCGTAGAACTGTCTATTTGTAGTTAGCTTGTGATTATTTGACTCCCCACCCCCATCCCCACTTGAGGCGTTCTGCATCAAAGCACTGGGGGATATGCTCGACTGGAAGTTCTCAAGTTTCTTAGTGCTGCGACCCTTTATTTAATACAGCTCCTAGTGCTACAGTGACCCCCAACCATAAAATTATTCCATTGCTGCTTCATAACTGCAATTTTGCTACTGATATGAATGTAATATAAGTATCTGATATGAAGGATATCTGATATGTGACTCCCAGATTGAGAACCACCATACCTGATCATAGGCTAGTCAACATGAGCAGTACACACATGTAGAGGTGCACTGTCTGCAAATACATGGCTTAATGGAGTCATCCTGTTTCCAGAGATGTTTCAGTTGTACTTGAAGAGGGACAGTGTTAGGTACCCATGCTCTCAAAAGAGTACATATTATACTAGAACAATCACTAAAATAAATATTAGCAAGAAGTATATCCAAAGTATCTCTTTCCCATTTTACTTTTAACTACATTAAAGAGTAGGAGAGAAAAGGTGTAATTTCTCTTCCTCACCTACCTCAGTGGTCATGGGCAACACACCAACAAAAGACAGGATAGCAAAAAAAAAAAAAACCCATAACTATTTATGTAAGAAAAAGTTTATGTGATATGGGAGCCTTCCTCCACATCTGAATAACTAGGGTTTTTATTCTCAGTATGCTGAGAAATGGACTATGGCAAGGCACGGCTTACAAGAAGGTGTAGTCTAGCAGAGGGGGCTGCATAAGGCCTGCTCACACCCATGCTGTTCTTGTAACCTCCTCAGGGTCTAAGGCAGGACACTCGTCATGCAAGGATTTTCAGGGGACAGAAAGGACATGTCTTTTCCTGAGTCCTAAGACTTGTTTTGGGAAACAGAAATTTTCATTTCTGCCAACGACTCAGTGGTAATGGGAAGAAAGAATAAAGAAAGGGAAGGCAACAAGACCTTACCTTTAAGGTCACCCAGTCTCCTTCATAAGGAAGCATTTAGCATGGCAAGACCTCACACCCTTCTGAGTATTGTGCTTTGACTCCAGCAGATAAATTCCACAAGCAATGTCCAAAGTAGGAAAATAAGCGAGGTATACTTATAGAGATCTTAAATCTCTGTATATTTGGTGCATATGTATCTGTGTGCTTGTGTGTATCTTTCCCCATATATACATATATGATAAATACATATATATTCTTTCCATCCTGGGGTGGGAAGGACTTCCCCTGAATATTCAGAGGAGCTTAGAGCATCACTGATGTGGAACATTTTCCTTTTGTATGTGAAATTTCAATTGATGCTTGGATTCCGTTAAGCAGGTTTCTTGGGATAAATGTCAGAATCAGAATGATGATGTTTGCTATTTCATATTTAAATAGCTCTTCACATATTTCTTCTATATGCTTGTACATACACTAATTTAAAACTATAGATAGAATTTCAAGGCCTTTATCTCAATTTCCAGCCCCACAGTGTTATTTAACAAAGCACAGTGGTATGTATGTATAAAAATGTCACAGTAAAACTCTTTGTATACTAAATAGAATCAATTTAAAAATTAAAGTAAAAATTATCTGCAAATTTCCTTTTAAATTGAGCATTCATCATATTAATGATGTATTGTGTGTGGTACATGTTTGTGTGTGCACATATGTGTACATAGTGCGAGCAAGTATCAAGGCTAAAGTAGATGTCTGGTATGATCTTCAATATTTCTTTAACTTATTTTTTGAGACAGAGTTTCTCCCTGACCCAAGGCTCACTTATTCAGCAAAACAAGCTCTCCAGTGAGCCCCAGGGATACTCCTATTTCCACCACTCCCTGCCTTTATATGGGTCCTGGGAACCCCTTTACCAACTGGGCCATTTACCCAGACCCTGATTCATTAACTATTTAAAATACCAACACGCTAAGCACAGTTCTCTTGTATCAGGTATGTCTACTTGCACCATTTTCTTACATGGCTCTTTTTTATACACAAGCAAATTATTTGATTTACCCTTAGAAGCATCCACTTTCTTTTTGCATGGGTGTCCTTTGCCCTTGAATTATAATTGAAAAAAGTACAGTTACACACAGCCACGACGATAACCTGCTGGAATTCGGAGTAAACAAGCTCTAAACCCCAAGTGTTCATTTGTGTGAGATAAATCAAGGAAACTACGCCACAATTAAGTCTACAGTGAATATACTTCTTAATTACCCAACATTGAGTTTTTATTTTATAATCTTGCACTTGTATTCTTTATAGCTGATAATCACATAATTCTTTGTAAATTTTGTGTCAAAAATGATGTACAACCTTAGAATATTTATCAAAACATATGTGTTGGTGGTAAAACATGCCTTGCTTCCCCAAAGCCAGAAATTCTTATCTGCTAGACATGTAATATGAAAGCTCAAAAAAACTCCAATTTAAAAACTAAAACCCAGATTATGCCAATAGTCTTCATTAAAAAGCCACAGACCAATAAAACAATCTGCATTAATTTCCCCATTATGGTTGAAGCTGAAAACTATTTCTACAGTTTTGAAATTACTTCTTAAATAATAAGAACTTGAAACCTAGTAACAGAATGAAGTTGACAAGGTAGGGTATTGACTTCTAGAAACAAAAGGAAGAGTAAAGGAGATTGAAGAAGCCAAAAGAAGCCAAGGGGCTCTGAGCATCAGTTGGCTACACCCTTTCTGTTTCCTGTCGGTTTGGTACATTACCTTTGCAGACTTAGAAGTCTCAAGTTATAACAAAGATCACCATGCTTCATAGCTTCAGTGAATGCTAATTCAGAATCAGTGTGAGGTCTTCTGACTCATGGCTCCTTAGGAGGCTGCCATCAAGACAGGAGCCCAGCTGCAAGGATAAGAAAACTTATCTGGGGGATTCACTCCCCGTCGAACAGCTGAAGCTAACAAGAGCCCAAGGCTTCCTTCACATTGGCCTTGAGAATCTTCGCATCCCAGAGAGAAGCAGCAGCTGGCTGTATTGCTTTTAAGACCCATCTTGGGATTTAGGAGGAATGCTACATTCTAGTGGGTAGAAGGAAGTCACTATGCCTCACTTAGGCAGCTAAGAAGGAACGATGTAACCAGGCACAGCCTTTTGAAGAGAGGGAAAGGGATGTCAATGCATTTATTTGCAGGCTTCCCAGATACTCCAAAGGCAGGCCTACCAGAGCTGCTGGTGAAATACCTCTTTCCTCATGTTCTCCTCTGGTTTTGTTCCACTTGTTATGGAGATAGTTAAAGGTCAAAAATCAAATTGTCACATTTTCTTCACAGATACATCTTTCGGTGACATAATAGCAAATGTTTTGTCTTATATTTCGACAGAAAGTGTATATAATAGAAAATTGTTGATAAATTCATAACAAATAAGGATTTAATTATTTTGACTATAGCATGCCTATTTTTTTAGACATCCACCAAAAAGGGAAGGTTCACAATATATAGCAACAAGAAAATTTCAAATTATTCATGTGAAAAAAATGACTGTATCAAATACATGCAAACCAAATACACCCCAAGTCCTAGCGCACTTTCTTTGACCAGCACAGCTCACACGTGTGTTTTTGATATTGAAGACCTCACAGACGGCTCTCCAAACCAATACCCCAGACTGAGTTAGATTCCCCATCTCCCACAGCTATGGATTCCCATTCTTCAGTGTGTCCTCGGAGCCTGCAGCGGAACTGCTCACTAAATGGCTTCCTCTTCCTACTGGATTTCAGTTAGTAGCAGCACTTTTTTGTTCTAAATTATTTAAATGAATTGTGCTACCGATGCAACAATTTGTACTTTTTAGGGAAATAAAATCACAAAATATTTTCTGAGCTGGCACTGTTAACCTCTTGGGACAGGAGAACTTTCTGTAACACTGTCTTCTCAGGTGTGAATGCAACCCAAGACAGCTTCTGCTAAGGACTAGGGTCAAGTGTCCCCTCCTTTCTCCTCTGTCTTTTTTCCTTTCTCCTCTCTCCTCTCTTTTTGCTCCTCTTCCATTTCTTGTATCTCCTTTTTAGAGTAATATATTCCCAGACCATAATGTGAAGACACTCAAAGGAATCTGCAAGAGCCCCTCTGCTTCAAAAGGTGAAAAACTCGAAAATGTCAAACATTCAATATATATCTAATAAATAACTCAGTAGTAGAAACAAAATTGATATCTAATTTATACCATCAAGGGTCTTTCAGTTATAAAAACAATGAAAATGTAAGCAAGAACTATTTTTTTTTTTGACTCGGTGACTTTGAAGGATGGATGAACTCTTCCTTGGTGACGTTTAACCTTGTTATTTACATGCTTTTGAAACTGTAGGAAGGAGCAAGATCTCCTAATCTTTGCTGAAGGGATTAGAAATTCCAGTGAGAAAATGAGATTGAGAAGGGTGTTCATTTGGTGTCATGTGGCTTGTCACAGGGCATGACAGATCTGATTCAACTCACGAACAGAAAAATCATAAAAACTGTTATCTCCGAAAAGGCAGAAATCAGTCTCTGAAGCCAGTATTCAGAGAGGAGAACAAAAGACGGCCTTTTATCTGGTGACTGAGAGGATGCTCACATCTGAGGAGAGGCAAGGTTGTCCAAATACACATTTTCACTGACCACTTTAGTCTTACTTTGGTGATAAACAAAACCATCCTGATTCACCTATAATATTCTAACCACTCTGAAATAGAGAATTCTACAAATAAGATGTTCATATGCAGACAACTGAAGATTTTAAGAAAAAGACAATACCTTTACTTCTCTACTGGTCTCAGTCATGATGTACAACTTGTGTTTCTAAGTCTGATATTCAACCAGTCATGTTCCTTGACCCTCTGGTCTCCTCAGAGTTCTTTACAAATGGATAGATGTGGTTGGAGGGGAAGACTTTATCCCAGGAGCCTACCTCCAAAAGAGCAATTAAATTCTCTGCGTCACCTGAAGGATTTTCAAGTGCAATGCTGGGTCAAGGAAGTGTTCCATAATCAACCTAAGGCAGTGAAAGAAATACACACACACACACACACACACACACACACACACACACACACACACTGTATTAATCCGTTCCTTCAGAGAACCATGCCTATTACAGCAGGCATCTTTTGGGAATATCTCCTGTTACTGTCACTGCCTCATGATGTCTTTTGATCTCTGTCTCCAAAATAACAACTAGTAAACACTGTGCTTGTTCAGTCAGAAAGCCCTCTCAACCCGTAACCCTTGACTTTCCAAAATACTCGTCTCACCTCAACTCTCTACCTACCTATAAAGGCTCAGTTCAATACATTATTGATGAGTAACCAGGTTAAAGAAAATTATTTTTTTCCTATAAAATTCTATTATGAAAATGTTCCCACATGCAGAAGATGGAGTACTAGCATGATCTTACACCAGAAAAGCTCCTGGATTACATGGTAAACATTCTACCATATGGGTGTTCAACTTTACCTCAGTCACATTATCTGGAAGATAAGAATCTAAGAAACAGCCTTACAAATGGGACTAATTGTTAAGTTTAACTATAAATCATTTGAAAAAGTTTATAGTTTATACTTTCTATTATATACTCATATAAATTGTGTTATAGTAGTGCTTTATCCACTATATTTTGTATTCTGGTTAAGTTACAAAGAAAATTGGTAGTACAATATGGAAATATCAATAATTTCTGAATGTCTAAGAATGTATTTACCAGCTCACTAACTACAGAGACAATCCTTTTCTAATGTGACAGCGTTATGCCCAGTTCCATTCAATTTGATGAATATTTACTGAGCACTTTGCATGCCAGATAGAACGTACATAATTCTTACCCACCGGGAGTAGACTGCCTGGGAGGATGATGAAATACTAAGGTGTATCACATCCAGCTATCGGGAAGCTTTTGTTAGGGACCCAGAGTGGGTCCAGCGTATTGTCTTGCCCTCCTTCAGGACAACCTCACGCATTCCTCCCAATGTGGAGCTTAGACCCAAGTCCTTCCAAGATGCAGCCCAGGCTCAAATCTTTTCTTTTTTTTATTAAGAGTGGTTCCCAAAGGCTGAATAAATGACTGCCTAGAGGGACACCCCACTTTTTAAAAAATACTGATTTATTTACTTATTGTGTATACAGTGTTTTTTCTGTCTGTATGCCTGCAGGCTAGAAGAGGGCCCCAGACCTCATTGCAGATGGTTGTGAGCCACCATGTGGTTGCCGGGAATTGAACTCAGGACCTTTGGAAGAGTAGGCAATGCTCTTAACCGCTGAGCCATCTCTCCAGCCCTCTAGGCTCAAATCTTGGCAAGTGCAGAAGTAAAAGGGGCCAGCCTCCAAGCTTCCTGGGCATCTCCCAAGGGCCATCCATGGTTCAGAGTGCCTCTGGGAGCAGCTGGAGAGACGGCATCAATGTCTATTGATCCAAACTTACTTCTGGCACCATCCTAATGTATTGGCCTGCAGCAATTTTCTAATAAACATCCTGTGTGCACATCTCTACCTCAGAGCCCGTGTTTCAGGAACCTCGCCATGCAGAACCTCACTGAGTCTATCATCATGTGTTCATAGTAACTATATCTTCCTTTATATAACACCATCACACATATGACAGATGTGTGTGATCTGTGTCCACCCTAGTGACGATGTCACGCATAGGAACACCACTGGCGACATTTTGTAGGTCAGTAGAAGAAGTGATTTTGTTCTTCCCCTCTGCTCACATTGCTTTCCAGGAAGCGAAGTCAAAAGTCATGACAGAAGCTTTGCTGGCTGTCTCTTACCACCTTGCCTTCTCTAATCCTGCTGACGTAAAAGATTAAGGTGCCAAGCGTGTGTTTGCTCTCCACATTACCACACTTGGCATTCATTCAGGGGATTACCACGCCAGCCACAACCTGACGATCAAGATCACAAAGAGTGGCGTTGCTTTGTCCAGTAGTTATTTCACTTATCTATAAAATGTGGCAGCGTTGGAAACGTTGCCCAGAGAAGCGGCTGACAAGAGGTATCGCTGGCCTTTTGTAAATAAAACCTGTTTTGTCACTTTGCCGCAGTTCAGTGACTTAAGCATGAATGTGAATCTTCCACAGACAGAAAAGAGAACACGGGGAAGCGAGATGAAGGCGAAGCTAAAAGAGACAAACACAGTGTCTGATTTAAGTGTGTAACAACTCAGGGCACCAGAATGAATCACATTAACTTTGAGCCACTGAGGGAACAGGGAGTGTTGCCAATCTTGAAGAAGACGGAGTTGCCATAGTCAGACTTCCACTGAAGAACAGGCCAGCTTTTGAATTATAATACCCTACGCTCAGTATGTTCTATGGCATACAGAAGGAAATCAATTTGTGTACATCAAAATGTTTGAGAATACTCTATACGGGCCCCAGGTGTGGTGGGTGAGGTAAGTAGAAGGATGTTTACACTGTAGTCTCCTCACAGTGTCCCCAAACTCCTCTGAGCATGCCCGAAGACACCTGATAGTTCATTTGTGCCTACTCAATGGATAGAAGCCACACGAACCTTTGCTTTTGTAGCAGGTATGAGAAGAGCCCGGAGGAAACATTGGTGACAGTGCTTGCATATCAAGTGCTTTTATTTGCTTGCAGACACTGTTATTCTTTCATTTTACAGAGTGCTTCCGGGGGAGGCTCGCTGTCCCAGCCTTCTAAGTCAGGAGGTGGTGGAGCTTGGGTGACAAAACATCAGAGGAAATGGCAGGCTCAGGTTTTGATCTAAGCAATCAGCCCAGGGGTCCATCCACGCCTTTGCCCGTGGTGTCTTTTTGCCTCTTTTGCTCAGAAACAGACCTCACCCATTGTATCATCCTCTACGGAGCTGTTCTCGCTACCGGGACGTGAGTGACTGTTGCCTTCGCAATAGAAGCAGCAGCCACAGAAATATTTATGGAGCACTTACTAGCTGTCAAGTCTCAAGTCTCATGAGAAGCACTTTACATGCTTTTTGTCATTTAAGACCCCAAGATTTAAAAAAAGAAATCTTGTCTTAAGGGAAATAAATGTGCCTGACAAGAAGTGCCCAAAGACGACCTAAGTGGGGAAATTACTATGAGCTAAAGTGACGGCGGGAGGCGGGAGGAGCGCTCTTCTCAGAAGCAAAAGGAATATACGTTGAAGGCAAATTAGGATTTATTAAGCGCTGTGTGACAGACTCTAGACTAGGCTGCTTTGCATGAATACTCTTCCCAGCATTCATCACCGTCGCTTCCATATACAGATGAGAGATTTGAGATGCAGCCAAGGTGTCTATTCTGCCCCATTCTGTGGCCACTGGTGGAAGTCTGAAGCTGATCCGCTATAGCTTCCTCTGCTCGGAAGAGTAGAGAGAAGTCGCTGGCAACAAAATGAACATGTAGTGGTCAGATGACAGTACCTCAACGGTGTGACCAAAACATTCAGGGAGTGACAGGGAAGGGATGCACATGCAGAAAGGTACCCTGAGACTGTTCGTGGGTTGAGGTATTTGATTACAGGACTTATTCAGCCTCCAAACTTCCTGAGGAAAGGTGTATCATAAAAAGTCATTTTACAACAACATAGAAAGCAAGTGGGCATTTGAAAACTGTTTGAAAATTCTTATGAGAATGCCATAACTAGCTTATTACATCTTTGTTGTTGATGTGCACGCATAATACTGTTCTGATCATGATTCCCTTCTCTAAGAAGAACATCTACTAGGAACATCCACTTTAAGGCTGTGGGAAATAACAGCATTGCCCTCTTTTTCAGACCATATTTTATACTACATGGGCTCTGGTGAGGGCTTGTAAGCAAAGTGACTTAAAAATTGCTTTGACATATGCTTTTAAAGATCATAGACATGAATGTTAGAGAGATGACAGACACAGGGATAAGCGAAGGAATATAGATAGATGGATAGATGATGGATAGATGGATGGATGGATGGATGGATGGATGGATGGATGGATGGATGGATGGATACAGAGATGAATGGATGGATGGAGAGACAGATGGAGAGATGAATGGATGGATGGATGGAGAGACAGATGAATGGATGGATGAATTGATGGATGGATGGAATTCTCCACCCTGTGCCTGTGTCTTTGAAGCTTTTCTATCTTGAACATATGTCTCTAGATTATTCTTCACCCAACCCATGTGCCTGTATTATATCTTCTTTTGAAAGCACCTGTCTATGGAGCATTTTCTACCTAATCAATGTGACTGTGGATCATATTCTACCAGCTCACATATATGTGAAGCGTTTTCTTCCCAACCCATGTGCCTATGTTGGATCTTCTCTGAGTGCGTCTGTCAATGGAGGATCTTCCACCCAGCCCATGTATTCTAGATGTGTTTGTGGACCATCTTTAATCATTTCTCTGTGCCTGGGGACAGTTTTTACCCCACATGTCTGCAAAGCATCTTCTGTCAAGTCCATATGTTGTCAGAACATCTCATGACCAGCCTATGCCTATTGAGCATCTTCTATGCAGTTCACTTTCTGTGGCCCATATTCCACTACCAGCCTCCAGCTTCCCAAATTCCATCCCAAAAAAACCTTCCACTGATGATGGCCCAATCTTCATCAGCTCCTTCACTCCTAAGGTGAACCAGCAGACATACCTTGCTCACTGAGGAAGACATAAGCATTGTGGTGGTTGGAATAGGTACGGCCTCCAAAGATTCATGTGTTTGAATGCTTGGCCAATAGGGAGTGTCACTATTAGGAGGTATGGCCTTGTTGGTGGAAGTGTGCCACTATGGTGGTGGGATTTGAGGTTTTATATTTGCTCAATCTATGCTCAGTATGGGAAAGTTCACATTCTATTGTCTGTGGATTAAGAAAGATATAGAACTTTCAGCTTCTTCTCCAGCATCGTTTGCCTGCATGTTGTCATGATTCCCATTATTACCAGAATAGATTAAACCTCTGAAATTGCAAGTCAGCCCCAATTAAATGTTCATTTATAAGGGTTGCCATGGTCATGGTGTCTTTTCACAGAAGTAGAAATGCTAACTAAGATAGAAGTTAATACCAAAGGTGTTGTTGCTGTGGTAGGCCTGCCTGACTGTGCATTTGTTTGGAATTGGAAGACTGTGGACTTTGAGAGTTGTATCAGAAAAGCAGTTGGATGCTTTAACTGGGACTTAATGGGGTATACTAGTAGGAGCATGAAAGACAGTGGTTCTGGGGGTGATTTGAACTGTGGGGGCCAGGATCAAGAGGTTTCAGAGGAGAATTTTAGAATGTTCCCAAAGGATTTTTCTTATGGTATAATGGGGAAGAATGTGACTTTTTTTTTGCCCTTATCCAAAGAATCTGCCTGAGGCTAAAGCAAAGAGATTTGGATTAATTCCATTGAGGAAATCTCAAAATAGCCTAGTATAGACTTTGTCATGTACTTTTTAGTGGTAATTCTAATGAAGATTCATAACAAAAAGGAGCAAGCTAAGCAAGGAAAAAACAAAATTCACAATTTGAAGGGAAAGGGAGCACCAGGAAGTGGAATGGTACTAAGTTCTATGTAGTAATATGGAGCAGCGTGGCTGCGTCCCCAACACCCCAGCCACCTGCTCGGCTAGCTTTTGCCCTGAAATAACAACACACAAACTGTATTCATTTAAACACTGCTTGGCTCATTTCTACCTAGCCTCTTCTAGGCTAACTCTCGCACCTGGACTAGCCCATTTCTTATCATCTGTATAGCACCGGTCTTACCAGGAAGATTCTAGCCTAAGTCCATCCTGGGTCGGAGCTTCATAGCGTGCATCTTCCCTGGAGCAGGGAGCATGGCATCTATCTGAGGCGTCTGCTCCGGAGAGGAGAGCTGTCGAATCTGAGCTCACTTCCTCTTCCTCCCGGCATTCTGTTCTGTTTACTCCACCTACCTATGTCCTAACCAATAAAATGGGCCAAGGCAGTTCCTTTATTAGCCAATGACCTTCCTCCAACAGTTCTATGTTCAAGGTAATAAACAGATTAACAAATGGAATAAAACTAGGAGGTGGTGCACTCACCTTTAATCCCAGCACTCTGGAGGAGGCAAGTAGATCACTGTGAGTTTTAGGCTAACCTGGTCTACAGAGTGAGTTCCAAAAGAGCCAGGGATATACAGTAAAAACAAATCCAAGCAAACCAAAATGAAATGGAATAAAGAGAGTGGTGATCTCAAGGTACTCACCCAGTTAAGCTTCCAACTTGTATTTAAAGAAAAGCTCAGAGGCATATGTGGTAATGTACACCATTATTGCCAGCACTCCAGGGGCAGAGACAAAAGGATCTTTGAGTTCAAGACCAACTTGGTCAACCTGCTCTTTTCTGCAGGGAAATGAAGGAGAAGTAGATGGGGAGGGAGGGCTGGTAGAAGTAGAGGGGTGTAAAACTGTGGTCAGGGCATATTGCGTGGGAGAAGAGTTTTTTAAAAAAGAAAGAAAGCAGGGTTGTTTTGTTCATTGACTCTAGCCCATCCTGAACTGTAGGCACAGACAAAAAATAGCAAGATCAGCCATCACAGACTTCATGACATACTGAAAACAGGGACCTGAGAACATATTACCCAGTGGCTAGATAAGAATTGTGAGCTAATATAAGTTATAAGTGTTAATAAGAAGCTTGAGCTACTAGGCCAACCATTTTATAATTAATGCAGACCTCTGCGTGTTTATTTGGGACTAAATGGCTGCTGGTGGTGTGGCCAACATAGAGGTACCCGGTAGGACAGAAACCTCTGTCCACAATGATGGAGCCCCTCAGAGAGTAATCCAGTCTGTCTTCCTCCTCCACACAGCTTCATATACAATCATTGCACTTGTTTGTGAGTTGCAGAGGTGTATAGACGTGTTCACTGCTGCATCACATCTGTTTATGTTCCCTCCTGAATTTATCTCAGCCCTGCACCTTCACTAAAACCTTCCCATGAAGAGACGGGAAGAAGGTGACCACCCAACAAACCCTCCATGCTTGGAAGTTTGAGAAGTCATCTTGTCCTTTTTTTTTTTTTTTTTTTTGGTTTTTCGAAACAGGGTTTCTCTGTGGCTTTGGAGCCTATCCTGGAACTAGCTTTGTAGACCAGGCTGGTCTCGAACTCACAGAGATCCGCCTGCCTCTGCCTCCCTAATGCTGGGATTAAAGGCGTGTGCCACCGTCGTCCGGCAAGAAGTCATCTTGGAATGGGGAATTCGCTGCCACTTTAGGGCCAGGATAAGATGTCAAGAAGATTTGAAATGGAAACCTGGACACTAAAGAAAAATAACTGTCCCCTCATTGAGCATGTTGCTGAAAGCCTGTGAGAGATCCATTTGTTTGAGCGTGGGAGTAGAAGACTAGAACAGAAGAAGTAATGTCATTCATAAGTGCCTATTTCAAAATTTTACTCCATCCCTAAGTATTATACTGACACTGGATACATAGGACTTTATGTGGACTACCTTTAAATGGTAGTCTCTGCCCTGTCTTGTTTTCATTTGACCCAGCACATGGGTAAATACATCAGTATCGTGGTTCTCTGCTGCACGAGTTCTAGTTGGCTTCAATAATAAAAACCTGAAGCCAGATATTGGGGTAAATGCTAGGAGATCAGAGAGAGAAAGGAGCAAGTTACAGCCAACTCTAACCTTGCTAACTCCTCAACCAAAAAAAGGGTTGAGCTCCTGCCTCCTCCCACCTTATATCCTTCCCTCTACCCAGTGATATCACTTCCTGTTCTCTGTACAGACCTCCAGACCTCTATGGCTAGCTAGTGGCTAACTCCACCCTCTGATCTTCAGGCAAGCTTTATTTGTTAGAGCACAAAGTAACATTAGCATTTTATTTGACCCAGTACAGCAGTAAAGAAAGGCTCTTGGCAGCCTCTCTGACTTCTCCACCCTTCCCTTTCTTTCTCCCTCCTGCATTTCAGCTAAGATACATTCGAATCCATCTTGACTGATTTTGAGAGAGTGGGAAGATGGAAGAAAAAAATAGCTGAGATGGAGGAAGGAGTAGCTGGGGTGGAGGAAGGAGCAGCCAAGATGGAGGAAGGAGCAGCTGAGATGGAGGAGGAGCAGCTGAGCTAAGCATACAAAGGTCATGATGTGATCTTCACCTCAAGGGCAGCAAGAAAGTATTGTGGGTTTTTTTGCCCTTAAGGACTTTGAAAAGCATTAATTAAGCAGAATCGAGCTGAGTAAAGCATTTTGTTTACCCTGAAGCACTTAGAGGCACCAGCTTAGGTAACCTCAGCTCACCCACAAGGCATTCAGTTAGAATGTTCTCATCTTAAAATTCCAGGGACAGAAAGAATGCACGGACTCCTATTTTCTCAGGTTATTTATACAGTCCAATTTACAAAGCCTCATACTCTCCCAGGCCAATAATGTGGAAGGTAGCCATTTCTCCATTTTTGTTCATTCCTGCAACAGATGTTCATGGGATACTGACTGTAAGTGATTGCCCATCTAGCAGAGAGAACACACAGTGAACAGGACAAAGGCTTTGCTGCAGAATTACCATTGCGTTTGGAGCTGGACAATCTGAACAACACCAAAAATGCCAGCTTTTAAAAAGAAAGTCAAAAGATTTCTTTTTATACTTTGGAGGGAAAGGAATTTTTTTATTCTAAGAAGAGAAGCCCAAAGCTGAAACTGCTTCTTTTTTGAAAAAAAAAATAGCCCAGGTTGTCCTCAAACTTGTGATCCTCCTGCTTCTTCCTTCTTCAGAAATTCCTATTTGGCATGTGCCACCGCAACCAGCAAGACTGCTTCATATACATGGTCACAAGTTGTGGGACTTTCTGAGCATTGTGGTTAAGGAGATGAGAAGGCAACTAGAGACCTAGCTCTTCTTGCCTGAGACTAATCAGGATGCCAAAGACAGGCAGGATGCTGATGGCATCTGCAGAGCTATGTGCCCTAGCCCCCCAGGGCACCTGCGGCATTTAAAAACAATTCAATCCACTGAAATACATTGTATAATGTCAACATACCAAAACAGGGCAATGGCTTAGTATTTCTGACTGCATTTGACCTCACATGCAACCCAATCTTGAAGTACTATGATTCGAAGTGACAAAAAGACTCCAAAGAAGAGTCCCAATTTGTTTGATATCCACCTAAAGATTCCTTGGTCTAATTCTATCTTTCCAACCTTATGGATGGCAGCAATGATCTAGTGATCTTTTATTTTTCTTTCCATACCTTTTTAATTTGTTCTAAATCATAATGTATGCCATAGCAACTAACTCGTAAAATGTAGGGGCTCTGAGAAATGACATCCACTAACTTTTATCTCTATTTTTATTAGCTTTATTTTTGAAAATATAGAACTATAAATCACAAATAATAGACTTATCTTACTAAACCCAAATGTTACCTCCTTTCTTTGGCTTCTAACAATGGAAAAAATAAATAAGGAGATGAGGGAACCATGAACTAGATATGCCGAGTGTGGTACATGTATCAGCTCAGTCCGCTTTTCTTATCATGTCAGCTCAGGCACTACAAAAATGTTGCTAGTAAATTGTAAGGAGGAATATTTGTCAAGATAATCTTGGAGGCAGCTACAAGTAAATTCAATCAGGGGAGAACAAGTATGACTAATAAAGTTCAGTGAGAATCAAGGAGCCATTCAAGAAGCGGAATGGACATTGATGTGCCACTTTCAAATAAGATTGGTTCTTTGAGCGGTCTATTAATTGCATGTTCTTTAGTGTTTGGATCTGGCAATGGCTCTGAGAAACCGAGTGAAGTTTACCTCTTGGGCAAAACGTATTATTTCTCCTCCCCTGTGGCAGAGGGGCAAGCAAGGGGTAAGGGCAGCGTTACATGAATATCAGGACAAAGAACAAGACATGAAGAAAATCAGAGCATTAGGAGAACTTGTACCCTCTCTGCTTTCTGGTACACAGCCATCTGTTTCTCATCTATAGGGATGTAGAATATAATCAAAGTGGGAGCGCAGGTGATAAAGGAATTGGCTGTGTGCTCTGATGTGATCAGTTCCCTGCTGGGAGATGCTGTCATCAGGACAAGTCTGCCCACAATTGGTTCATCTTTTCAGAATCCTGGACAGGTCTCCAGGAGGCATGGGCCTTGTGAAAGAAACCTCAGACAAACTAATCTTATGAAAAGACATTCCCCAAACAGGTCAGACTGGGGACAGACTGGGTGGTTCCCTGTCTTTGTTAGGATTTCTATTGCTGTGAAGAGACGCCATGACCACAGCAACCCTTATATAGGAAAACATTTAATTGTGGTGGCTTTCTTACAGTTCAGAGGTCAATTCACTGTTATTATGGTGGGACATGGTGGCATGCAGACAGACAAGGCGCTGGAGAAGTAGCTATGGATCCTACATCTTGAGGGTAGCAGGAAGTTGTCTGAGACACTGGGCAGTATCTTGAGCATATATGCGACTTCAAAACCTGCTTCCACAGTGACATACTTTCTCCAACAAGACCATATCTACTCCAGCAAGGCCACATCTGCTAATAGTGCCACTCCTTTGGGGGTGATTTATTTTCAAACCACCACATTCTACACCCTGGTGCTGAAAGGCTTTTATTCATATCATAATGTAAAAATGCATTTAGTCCTATTTCAGAAGTCTCCATACTCTATAACAGTCTCAAACTTATTTAAAAGTCTAAAGTTCAAAGTCTCTGTTGAGACTCATACAATCTCTTAACTGCAATCCCCTGTAAAATCAAAGTCAGAAAACTGATTACAAAATTCCAGCATATAATGGCACAGGATATACATTGTCAATTCAAAATGAAGGAAAGGGAGCATAGTAAGGAAATACTGAACCAAAGCAAGACCAAAAACCAGCCAGGCAAATTCAAGACTATATCTTCATGTCTGATGTCAAACCACTCTGAATTTCCAACTCTTTTCAGCTCTGGTGCCTGCAACACACTTCTTTCTCTTGGCTGGTTCTACTTCCTGTTAGCAGCTTTCTTTGACAGGTATCCTGCTTCTCTGGCATCTCCAACATCTTGGGGTGTCCTAGGCAACCCAGGCTTCAACTTTACAGTTTCATGATATTATCCCCAAGAGTCTACATTCAGGAACACCCGAAACATGCCTGGTCTCAGTGGCTTTCTTTAGGTATGGAAGCAAATTCTATAACTTCTTTCTTCTATCCTTGACTCTAAAGCCAGAATCGTGTGGCTAAAGCTACCAAGTTCTGCTGTTTGCTGAGGCTGAAACATGGCATGCTTGTTCAGTTACATCTTCACCAGCTTTCTGTCCTTTACTGTCTAAGCTTGGCTGTCCTGAAACTGGATCTTCAGACCAGGCTGGCCTGAAACTCAGAGATCTACCAGCCTCTGTCTTCCCGGTGCCGGAATTGCAGGTGTGCCCTGCCACATGGGGTTCTAATCTTTTCTTTAGTTCCTTTTCACAAGTTGGAAAGTTAGGTGGGTGGGATCTTGCCCTGAAGTCACCCCTTCATTTATTCCATTTTCAGTCTGTTTATCTCCTTGAACACAGGACTTGGCTCCAGTCCACTTTTTGATTTTTATTTTCTCCTTAAATTTTACATTTTATAATATACCCTTCTCAGCTTGCTCCTTTTGATTATAAATCTTCACTAGAGTTACCACTAATAACCACACAACAGTCTCTACTACTTTTGAGATCTCTTCTACCAAAGGAAGTAATCCATAACTCTTCATTTCAGCCTCAAGCAAGCTTTTTTGACAAGGCTAAAAAGCAGCCACAATCTTCACCAAAAAATCACAAGAATGATTTCTAAGAAACCTACCAAAACTCTTCTCCTCTGTACCCTCTTGATCCAGAGCTTCACAGTTCATCAGAACATACTCAGCACCATTGGCTTCTATGTTCTGACTAGTGTGGCCCATTAAGTAGCCCTTAAAGCATTCTGCTTATCTAACCCAAAATCCCAAAGTCCAAATTCCTCCAAATAAAAGCATGACCAGGCCTCCTATCACAGCAATACCTACAGCAGACTGCTACCACTTGCTTAATGATAGCATAGACCTGCTGTGTGCCTAAAATGGGGTAATGGACATGGCTCTCAGAGGCAGAGAACATTTCTGCCATGCTGAACTGGGTGGGACAAGTCTCCAAATGGCACAGGTGTGTAGGATACAGAACAAGAAAAATAAATGGCCAGAACCACACATAAAAGCATATGATCTCCCTCAAAATTCTGAGAATACAAATTCAAACAAAAAAATTCATTATTTCCAAATAATTGGGGAAAATTGAAAATCTAAGCGCCAAGATGTGTAAAAGTTGGAATTCCCAAAAATTACCAGAAATGACCAAATCAACACCAAAGATTTGAGGATGTTAGCATAGTAGCCAAACATTCACATTTAAAATGGTGACCTGAATCCTGCACTTCCACTTGGTGGGGTTGAGCCCCTGGAGACACTGATAGTGCTAACAAAAACTGCTGACCCTTTTCATGCCTGGCAAACATGGTACTTGATGTAATGGCTCTGGCCAAACAGCTATGCGCCTTATACACATTGTTATCGCCACTGGTTTGTGGTATTGGATTTACAACTGCTGAAAACAAATTAGAATTTCAGGGTCTTAACACAAGGAAAGTAGATTTTTGCACATGTCCAAGCCCATGCAGGTGGGCAGGTGACTGCTTACTGAGTGTGCTCCTTGAAGCCCTTCTGATACCCAGGGTACCTTCCACACCCAATTACACAGTCACTGTTGTCACCAACATGTGCCTGATCAGTAGGACCTGAGAGGGGATTGTGCACAAGCGTTTTCCAGGACTTGTCCTGGAAGGAGTGGAGACTGCTCTCATCCCCACTACTGGCTAGAACTAACTGGAACAGTAGCACTAATCTGCTAGACAACACTGAAAATATAGCCTGCATAGGAGGGGCGATGGGTGCGGTGGTAAGACAGCTCCCCACATCTGTGATGATACATACCTTAAGGTCAGTCCATAGTCAAGTTAGAAGAGAGGAAAATGCAATGGACAGAACTGCATACACATATGTGAACATTTATGTGTATTATATTCTTGAATATGCAACTATATGTCGTCGTATTTTTAAATGCATTGTTTGAGAAAACTACTCTGTGTGTTCGTTTGCCTACATGAATGGTCAAGAAATGAATAAGTGGTTATGAGACTGTTTTAAAATGAAGACTGTATTTTTGGTTGTGAGCCTAGCCTTTAAAGATTTCTAGTGGGCATTGGAACAGGGGGATCATGTGGGTAGGTGTTGGGGGTGATAGAGGGACAGAGTACTTGGAGAGACTACTGTAATAGATGGGTATTTAGGGGACGATGTGAAAACCTGGTGCAGTGGAAACTTCCTAGAACCTATGAGAGTGATCCTAGCAAGGACTCCTCTTCTTAAGAGAGGATACAGAACCTGAACTGACCATCTTCTGTAACCAGGCAAGGAGCCCAGCAACAGGATTGGGACACCCACTTCAAACCCTTTTACCCACACTGTCCTACCTGCAAAATGTGTTGGAGCAATTTGGTGACTCGGAGCTTATGGAAGTGGCCAACCAATGATGGGTCTAACTTGAGGCCTACAGAGAGAGAGAGAGAGAGAGAGAGAGAGAGAGAGAGAGAGAGAGAGAGAGAGAGAGAGAGCACCCATGCTCAACACTCCATGGATGGCTTAGAGACCTAGGGTAGAACCAAACAAGACAGCAATAAAAGAAAATGTCAATGAAATGATTCCTAATGGGTCTAGCTAGGCCCCCAGTTTAGCCTGGGGATTTTGTGGGACTCCTAGTGGTAGGAGTGGGCTGACTCTTTTGTCTTGGGACTCTTTTTCTCCTACTGGCTTGCTTCATTCAGGCTTGAGCGTAGTCTTGTGGCATCTTGTTATACTGTGTTTGTTTGGTATCAGTGGGAGACCTGCTCTTTTATGGAGGGAAACAGAGGAGCAATGGATCCAAAGGAAAAGGAAGTGTGGGGAGGGCTTGGAGAAGTAGAGGGAGGGGAGACTGTCGTTAGGATGCATCATGAGAAAGGAGATTAAATAAAAAGAGAAAAGAAAACAGAAAAAAATATGAATGAGAAGACATGCTTCTCCACAGTCTACGGCTGTCGTAAGTGGGATGCTTTACTCCTGGGATAATGCCCCTCTTTTTGTAGAAATGTATAAGATCGCATACATGCGTCTTGTCATCTTTAAAAGGTTGTTGAAGCAATGACAAAAATACTGAATTGTGGATGCATTGCTGTCACTTGTGTTTCTATTAGGGTTCATTGATAAACTCGTCATATCTATCTTCCATCTATCCATGTGGAAAATGTCTCATAAAAACTACATACACAGAAACACAAATCAATCAATAAACCCCTTAAGTGATACATAACCAAATGGGATTCAGTGTAGAGAAATTAGTAATGTTGCAGGGCTCAGGGAGCCTTCTTAAAGGACACACACGTGAGCTTGGTCTGAACGTATGCCTTAATTTGACGCTATTTTGTTTGCAGAATAGAGTAGCATAATATGGCAGCTAGATGACGTATAAGAGAGTCAGGAGAGATGGCTCTCTGGTAAAGAATACTTCTGCTCTTGCAGAGGACCGCTGATCAGTTCTAAGCACTCACATCAGAGGGCTGACAACCTCCGGTAACTCCAGCACCAGGGATCCACCCTCTTCTGGCCTCCACAGGCACCAGCACACACTTGATCTATCAAACTCCCTCACACATACATATACATAAATAAAATAAATAAATCTTCAAAATATTACTTCCCAAAAGGAAAGTAATGTTCTGTATTACTAGACCCATTTTGTGTCCGCTGACTTTAAATCAGCCATTTCTTGGTTTTCCCGTTACAGCTTTTAGAACATTATAGTCCACTCAGTTGTTTTATTTTCTCGGCCCTCAATATGACCAAGATTTTTCATTCCTGTTCTGTTTTCTGGGCAATTGTTCATTTGTTATTTCCTACCATCCCTTGGGCCTCCACTACCTCTTATACGAGACTTCCAGCTTTTATGGGCGCCATCTTTCTGTGGACTGTTACCAGGAAAGGGGCCTGGGGACAGCAGCCTTCGCTGCTCCTCGCCTCAATCCTGCTTGTAATCATGAGTGTAATACACTTTTACTCATGGAGGTATATTCTCCTTCCCTTCAGAAACCTTTGGTTTTTGTTTCCTAGTTAAAAAATATGTATACTGTTATGACTATTGTATTTTATCAGCCAGAAGTAAGGACATTATGTGTGGAGGAATGGGAGGCTTGTAAAAGATATTATATTGCTTTCTGCTTTTGCTCTATATCCTGCAGGTAAACTGACTGATATTTTAATTTCCTCAGACTCCTTTGAAAGCTCTGTAAATGAATGTTCTGAAGAAAATATATAACTTTGGTTATCATACTTTATGGTTATTACTGTGTACACATTAAATGTGAATTAATGCAATAAAGCAGTGGATTTCACGTAAAAATGCTATGAATTTCACTGCTGCCACTGACACAGCACATGGATCAATGTAATTCTGGGTTACAAATCTTTGCCACGAGAGGAAGTAACTTGTACTTGATATTCACTTATTGCAAGAAATGACGAGCCTTCTCTTCAATAGCACACTCTGATATGGTCCACCCTCGCACTTGAGGGGCCTCTGGGGACAATAACCTTTCCTTTAGCCTCATCTTTAGCTCAATAAGAATTGTACTTCAGGAAACGTTTAGGACGGAGGGGTGGCAAG
This sequence comes from Microtus pennsylvanicus, assembly GCF_037038515.1. Lineage (NCBI taxonomy): Eukaryota > Metazoa > Chordata > Mammalia > Rodentia > Cricetidae > Microtus > Microtus pennsylvanicus. The sequence continues at coordinate 70,153,212 of NC_134588.1, forward strand.
GAGAGTGTACACGCCACTAGAAACTGATGAGTGAGTCTCGGCCTAGCATTTAAAAGGATTCTGCTGTCTTTTCTCAATGTCATTCATTTTAATGAGGAATTTCATACTCTTAATCATATAGTAGATAAATGAAATAATACATATAACAAAATGTAAGGGGTTCACAGCCTTCTGTAACAAACAGTTAAAAATCAGCAAATGCTTTTACAGATACTCAATTGGGAACTTCAATGTGTACATGCTAAGTTTACTTTAAATGAACCAGCCAAACTTTATGGACAATACTGTCAGCCTGGGGGTATACATCAGTCATGGAGTGCTTGTTTAGCCTATGCGATTTAGCCACAGGTTCAATCACCAATGCTGCAAGATAGAAAAAATAAGGGCTGTAAATGAACTGTATTCCCTTTGACTGGAGGACAAAAGCATAGGAAATACATAGATTTGTGACTGAGATTTCCTGCAAGGATAGATAACTCTCCAGAGTTGGTCTGTGACAGAATTTCTCCTTATTCTTTATAGCATCTTGGAAAATGCTCCATCATGGTTCCCCAAATCCCTGATGCTTATCCCCCTTGTTACAGCTGCTACACTCTCTTGTAACACTGCCACTGAGTTCAGTCCTGGTGCCCGTGTAGATGCAGGTGTGTCTGACAAGGAAAGAGCATGATGTGTTTCCACCAAACATCCATCTGCCCTGATTTTCTGTTGTCCATATGTCCTCACTAACTGACCGCTATTTTATGTCTTGAACTAGCAGAGATCTGATTTTAGGGGAGGTAAACTCAGGTCTAGCTTAATTGACTTAAGCCCGGTTTTGGACAATGCATCTTCAGGAGAAATGTTTTTCTCTCCAACAGAACAGGGGTAGCAGGAGGAAGGATGCTGTCGACTGCAGAATTGCTGCATCCTGTCTGTGCTGCTGCTGTGTTAGCAGCGCTGCCTCCTCCTGCAGCCATATGTGAAAGACCAAGGGTTCACCGCAAGCAACATAGTTGAGCTGCCCACCTCTGAATGGCTTGGTACGTGAGATCAGCAAGACTCTTTGTATGTAGTACTCCTTTGTTACTGGTGGCGTTTTAGTTCATTTGAGTATCTATTTGAAGTTTATGATCATTTCCACAATTTTTGTTTTGTTTCCTTTTTTGAAACAGTGTCTCTGTGTAACAACCCTGACCGTCCTGGAACTAGCTCTGTAGACCAGACTGGTTTTGAATTCAAAGAGATCCACCTGCCTCTGCCTCTGCCTCTGCCTCTGCCTCTGCCTCCCAAGTGCTGGTATTACTACTGCCTGACCATTTCCACAAATTTAAGTCAGTTACTGGACTAAGCAATTTTGGGGCCTTCCTCTTTGCCTTATCCCATGCACTCCTCCAAGTAGGGCTATCTTCAGGTATCTGTCATCATTCATTCTCATAACACGGCCAAAGTATCTCAAGCACTGTTGCCATATCCTGCTGTGAAACAATGGTCTCTTACCCTGTAAAGACTAAATGCTGATTGGACAGTAGGCAGGTGGGAAGTGTAGGTGGGGCATCCAGAACAGGAGAATTCTAAGAAGAGGAAAGGCTCAGTCTGCAGTTGTCATCCAGATGTGGAGGAAGCAAGATGAGAATGCCTCACTGATAAAAGGTACCAAGCCATGTGGCTAACACAGATAAGAATTATTGGGTAAAGATGTAACAGTTAGTTAACATGAGTCCTGAGCTGCTAGACCAAACAGTCTGTAATTAAGGTAGATCTCTGTGTGGGACTGAACAGCTGTGGGACTGGGTAGGATAGAAACCTTTGACAACTGATGTGGGAGTGTCATATATCAATCTGTTGATTTCATTGGTTAATAAACAAACTGCTTGGCCTCATAGCTTAGAACATAGGTGGGTGGAGTAAACAGAACAGAATGCTGGGAGGAAGAGGAAGTGAGCTCAGAGACTCTACAGCTCTCCTCTCAGGAGCAGACGCCTCAGAGAGACGCCATGCTCCCGGCTCCTGGGCAGACACACGCGATGAAGCTCTGACCCAGGATGGACATAGGCTAGAATCTTCCCGGTAAGTGCACCCAGCTGTGCTACATAGAATATTAGAAATGGGCTAGTCCAGGTGCGAGAGTTAGCCTAGAAGAGGCTAGATAGAAATGGGCCAAGCAGTGATTAAAAGAATACAGTATCTGTGTAATTATTTCAGGGCATAAGCTAGCCAGGCGGCCGGGGTGCTGGGAACACAGCCCCGCCGCTCATATCACTACAGACAACAGTATCCTGTAGTTTATTTCCTTCTGTAAATGGAGAGGTTTCTTAATGTCATCATTATGCAGCCTATCTTTTAGTGTGATGTCTAGAATCCTCCTGAGACACACCATTTCAAATACACTCAGCTGCTGTTCTGAGAAGCATTTCATTGTCCAGGTTTCAGAGGTGTAAAAAAGGCAACTCAAGACAAGTGTCCCATATACTTGTAATTTTGTTGTTGTTATTATGTCTGTTGCTGGCCAAACATTTCCTAGTGCCTGGAATGCAGCCCTCACTATCCCTATCTACCTTGATGTCTGAAATAGTTCCCTCCTTTGAACTGAGATTTCCTCCCAGTCAGACAAAGTTGACTGTCTGCTTTATTAGAGTGTTAAAATCCTTGTGTGCCCTTCCTATGTGTTGTACCTCAGTTTTCTCAGTGTTTGCTTTCATACCAAGCTTTTCACTGACTTCCACCACTCTATTCACCATGGCCTGCAGCTCATTTGGACTTTCAGTAAGTAGTGCTGTATCATCGGTGAAATCTAAGTTATTGATTCACACACCACCTATCTGCACATTTATCTCCTCATTCTCTAGGGCTCAGGCTAATATTAATTCCAGGACTATATTAAAGAGCAGTGGTGAGAGGACACATCCCTGTGACTCACCTACGATTGTCTTAAACTGATCACTTTGTTCTCCACAGACTTTGACTAATGCAAAGGAATCTTTATAGGCATTTTCTAGTAGTCTTATGATTTTCTCTGGGTACCTGTAGAACCTCATTGTTTCCCAAAGTCCTTCCTTCCAAATGATATCGAATACCTTTCTGAAGCCAATGAAACAGACATATAAGTCTTTGCCAAATTCTTCATATTTTTCATTCATTGCCTCAAAGTGAAGATCTGATCAATTGTGCTCCTGTCTGCTCTGAATCTGCACTGGGCCTCTGCTAGGATTTTCTCTGTGCTGTCCTTGATTCTTTTCAGGATAACAGAGGAGAAGATCTTGCTGCTATGACACAATGAACTAAGGCCTCTGTAATTTGAGCAGTCCAGCTTGTCCTTCTTCTTGTGCATGGGAATTATGACAGAGCGTTTCCATTCCGTTGGAATCACTTCACGTTCACATAGATCTCTGAAGAGTCTGAGAAGTGCCTTGGACCCTGCTCCTGGACCTATTGTAGCCACCTCCAGTCCTCCACCATGACGTCATCCACTCCTGAAACCTTTCTGCGTTCTGCTCTCTTGATAGCTTTCTCTATCTCACTCCTGTCAATATTTAATATCTCCCCATCATCTCTGGTGTTCAAGCTGAAGTGTTTATTGTAGTCTATATTGACAGCATTAGGGTCATTGTATAGGGTGTCGCAGGATTCTCTCCCTCTTTGCTTTGCTTCCCCTGGTTCTGTTAATAAGTGACCTTGTCCATCTTTAATCACTGGAATCTGAGGAGCTATCTGTCTGATAGACAAGATATGCTTTCTTTTGGAGTCCAGCCTCTTTGACTTCTTTGCATCTACCTTGTATATACAGCTCTCTATCCTTCTTTGCCAGGCAAGACAAACTGGAAGATCGATCATAAGCAATTGATGAACCCAGATGTATGGAGACAGTATAAGAAAACCACTGGGGGGGGGGATGAGGCAAATCATTAAACAACCCTTTGCAAATATAGAAAGCAAATGGGAAAAACTCAAAAGAGCTATACAGGAGGCTTCAAAAGAGATGCTGGGTTGTGCAAAAAGGGCAACAGAAGAGAGCACTCTTCATAAATTATCAAGTGTCAGAATTTTTAGTTGTGCCAGCAAATAAGTCAAGGTAATTCTTTTCATCTAACTTAGACAATTAAGTTAATTAAGATTGTTTGCTACTAATCTTCTGCAGAGATAGACAGGACCCAAACTATTTGACTTAGTTTCTCAAACTATATTTACCAGCAAGTTAAGGACATAAAAGTGTATTACAAAACATGTCAAATTTGAAATATGACATAGCATCAAATCATGAGACAACAAACAAAATTTGAATTATAATTGAACATCAGAGTTTTCAGAATTGAAGCCATCCTTAACAATCAAAATCCACTTTAAATGATTCATATTACAAATGGTCCTGTTTTAATGCAGAGAAATTGAGCAGGTTGTTTTGTATCATAGAGAGAAAATTACTCTTTTGACTCTTTTGCCTGCTTTCTGAAATGAGAACTCTTACCTCCTTCCTGTTCAGATCTCATTTTGTTTATAAAAATAAACGTTATCCTTTGTAAAATAAAACTTACACATTTTAAATCCAGGAAGATAAACTGAAAATGTTTATCTTTTAATGAACCTTAACTCCCTGTGGGAATGACCCTTTCTTTTGAGTTATGGCTAGACTCCCTAGATAACTACAGATGACTTTGTAAAAACTAAACCATGTCATCCAGAGGCCCAGAAAATAACATAGCCACATACGATCCTATCATGCAGCTACTTTATATTGTTTTCAATTTTTTTCTTTGTCACTACTACCATAGTACTAGAAGAATATTTCATTAATATAATTGATGTTATCAGAAAAAATTCACATTTACCTTCACAGTGGCTAAAATAGCATGTAGGGTTGTTATATCTCTATAGGAGAGACCTCTTGTAAAGATGAAGCTCTGATAGAAGCATCCGCATGTACCAGCAGACAGAAGAATAAATAGCATGAGTCTTATCTCCTCTATTTGTACAAGCAGCAGAGAATATTTGATGACAAACATCCTTACTTCCATTTGTCACCCAATGCTTCTAACAATGCTTCCATCAGCTGGTGTGCCGAGAGATTGCCATTGACATGGTGAGCCAGGGAGATGTTTTCCTGATGACCTTTAAATACCACACTGCCAGAATGACTCTTCTTTATCCAAAGACCATATTTTAAAAATTCAAATGCTCTGGGGTATGTCATTGAGCCGGCCATGCAGTATTATATCTTTTGCAAGATGTTAAGAGAAGGGAAAGCTGTAGACCTTGAATAGCTATTGTGATTGAAGCTATTCTTAACATGCTTGTTTTTAACGTTGTCTTCCACAGAGCACAAAAGATCTTTTGCAAAAGAACACAAAGGACCTCCATCCTTATCCTAAACTATCTGGAGAGGCTGGGATGCTCAGAGAGAAGAGGCACATCAATAGGAAAGTTCTCAAGAATGTGCCCCGTGGTGACAGCAATTGGGGTAAACATTAAACTAGACTACCCCATTTGCCAAGTATCTTAGTTCAAGAATGTATCCATGACTCCATCAAATTGCAGAGGGTACAAAGACTTGAACTCCCAACAAGACTGATACTGAGCAGCTGTTAGAGGAATATACCACATGAAATGGATACTTCTTCCTCTTCAACTGTGCATATTAGATCCATGGAATAATAATAAGGCCAATATTCTCTCTTTTAAAATCTCTTGTCATTTACATGTAATAACATGGGAAAATACTTTGTGTATCTTAAATCATTTAAGGTTGAAAAGCCCTAGAAGTTAGTTGGGGACAATGACTGTCAAATGATGTCTTCACGTATAACATCTGCAACTCTTGTGTCCGTCCCTCATCTGCAGTTCTAGAAGTAGGGAGGAAAACTGAAGGGACTGTTCCTTTGCTGAAGTAAGTACCTGCTGTGCAGGCATGAGGATCTCAGTTGAAGAGTGTCTGTGATCTTAGCATTGGGGAGGTAGAGACAGGGATTCCTGCCTTGCACTTGCTGGAAAGAGTTACCCTTGCAGAGATGGGGAGCTCCAGGTTCAGTGAGAGAACTTCTCTCAGAAAGAAGTTAGACAGTGATGATGATGACACCCAAAATTGATTTCTGGTTTCCACATAGGCATGTGCATACACATATCACACACACACACACACACACACACACACACACACACACACACACCATATATGAGAGAGAAAGAAACAGATAGAGGCAGAGACAGAGGTAAGAGAGGGAGTATTAGAATTAAAAGACATGCCGTTCACTGGGCATTGAGTTGTGCTGAGAAGAATTCATATTGGAGCAGATTAGAATTTTCCAATTACCTGCCCAGCATCGGGAAACATACGAAAAGGCAAGACACAACACACTTCCAGAACTCAAAACAGTCTGGACCAGATCTGACTGCAAAAGCAGACGAGATTAGAAGCTCTTAAATCATGCACTGAGTACAAAAGTTAGAGGTATAGATGATTCCAAAGTTCCAGTGAGTGAGGCAAGAGACCCAAAGGTCTGTTATTCCTAGCATCCCAAGAATTCAGAAAGGGTTGATTCCCAGAAGACCCGGGCTACTCAGTCATTCATCAAGCAGAGAGCAGGGGCCAAGGACTCTGAGCCCGAGAGAGGCGTGGCTGACTGGTACCAGAATTTGATGCGGCCAAAAGGCCAGAAACCACACTTGAGAGATGAGTCCTCAGTCATGGAAAATGTCTAGAAGTGGTAAAGAGGGGGCTCACCAATCGGGCCAGTGTCAGACGGAGAGGCCCAGTGACCTCTTAGTTAAGAGAAGTGAGGCTGTCACTTGCGGACCAAGCTCCAGGGTCCTGGTGGGCAGGCCTCAAACTGCCCGCGGGCAGGAGGAAGCGCCTGGAGAGCATTTCCTGGTCAGGGAACTAATCCTACGATTTAAAAAACACCAAGGAGTCACGTCATGCAACAAGGCTCACATAGGAGGTTTATTAGGAGCGGAGAGGAAAGGGGACAAAGAAGGTGGCAGGGACAAGTCACTGGGGACAAGAGTGGTGAAAGAATAAGAGAGAGAAGAAAGAAAAAAAAAGAAAAGAGAAAGAGATGAGAGGCACAAGACCTGCATTTTAGAAGGGAATGTAGCGAATGTGCACAGGTGGTGTTCTTAGCGGCTGCAGCTGAGAACGTATCCTGTCAGGACCCTGTACAGGGCAGGCCAGTACAGATGCCTGAATACTAACCCGTAGAAGGTAGAATACATAAAATAGCGTGCGCTCATCTCAGACAGCTTCATATTACAGCTAATAGCTGAGGAAAATGTTAGCATCACATCGCATGTTTACACCAAAAGAAAATGTAAACTGTACTAAGTTTAGAAGGAGGGACAGGGGTTCGACAGTGTAACTGCCAAATTTTGTAAGCTAAGTGTCATATAGTATTATTAGACTGCTTAGATTAGCGGAGAGATTTGGGGCTTAAATTATGTATAGAAACTCCTAAAGTTATTTAACGAGATGCATAACTAATAAGCAGCTAAGAGCTAAGATAAATAGCAAATCCTAAATTCTATTTCTAAAAGAAGGTAGAAAAGAAGAAAAAGCAATCGTTGGAAGAGGTCAGTAACAGATATCACTGGGTGGATTTAAAGCATGCTGATCACTTCATTAAAGGTGGGCACCTAAACAAGATTAAATGAAATTGCCATGTCTCAACTGTTTACTGTCCACAAGAAATCCACTGCAAGCATAAAGATGTAGACAGGTTAGAAGGGGTGGAAAAGATGTAGCACGCAAGCACTAAGCTAATCAAAAGTGGGGTGGCCCTACTACCACCAGGTACACTGGGGTCCTGGAGAGGGAGGAGTCCCAGCCAGGCTCACGAGAGAATGGTGATTCGGTCAGTCCTGCAGGAACCATGGCAGCCTTGTGCATGTGATCCAACGAGAGTTCCAATGTGTGTAAATCACAGGAAGATAGAATTGGAAGCAGCAACTCACAATAGTAATTAAATGCCATAATTTTCATCTGTTAGTAGTAGGTAGAACAAGCTGGCAGAAAATCAATAAAGATGTAGAGACATTAAATGAAACTGCAAATCAATCTGCCCTAACAACAGAGCCAGAGACGGCAGCACGCACGTCCATTTCAAGGGCACGCGAGCGTTCGTCAAGATGTTCACAATCAGACATACTGCAGAAACTGAGAACAACACAGATCACACAGATCTAAATTCCTGAGCAATAACAAAATTAAAGTAGGAACCAATAATAGAAAGATACCTGGAAACTTTCTGAATATTATAAATTTATTCAGGACAGTTCTAAATATGCCAGAGTTCAAAGAGGGCATCTTGAGGCAATTTGAAAGCATTTTAACTCAATGAGAATAAGAATTAAGCATGTCAAAGTTCATTGCATGCATACAGTTGGGAAGGAAATGGATAAGATTCTTGTCCTAAAAGAGGATGGTGAAGGCCTAGCTTGGCGGCAGACCACTTGGCTGAAGGTGCAAGGCCACAGACACAAAGACAACATTCACCAACAAAACCACATCTTTTGACAAAGAGCACCAACTAGAATGAGGCTTTTCTCATTTTTGTTTTTTGCAACCTCCAAGACTCAGCGAGCAAATAACTTGTTTTAGAAAACGCTGAAAAAAAAATCTTTGGACTGACTTTAATAAAAAGGGTACATTAATGGCACCTGAGCAAATGCTCAAAGGTATTGATTATTAGAGAAAATAAAATCAAAATACTGTAGCTAGAATTTGAAAAGGAAGGACACGGAGTGCTGAGTGTGGAACAACTTGCTGACCAGAAAGCTGGGGTCACAGGAGTTCTGGAAAATTCTGTGGCAAATTAAAAAGAAATTGCACATACAAGTATCACCTGGTTTAGCCACCTACTCCAAGATAAAAATGAAAAACTAAAAAATTGAACATGTCGATGTGAATAGCTGTTTTGTTTGTAACCGTCCTAAGAAACCACTCCCAGCTCCTGGAATCTGTGAGCGTGAATGTGATGTTTCTTGTGGACAATAAAACACTACCACCAATACAGGTAAAGAATCAATATCTGTGACAACCTGGCTGAATCTTCCATATGGTTTATTAAGTAGAAAAAAGCATACTATTATGTTATAAGTGGAAATATAAAAACTAATTGTGTGTAGGGGGTAGTAGCCTTTTCATGACAAGTGTATGAATTAAGTATTCTGAACTACTTCCTGAATATGTTAGAATTTAATGGAAAATTGAATATGCTCCAGTTTATAGGCATCTAGAAAATAAATATAAATTAATAAACCCTGGGCTGTTGCGTGAATTCTTTCTTATTGTTATTCTACATGTGTAGATATAGAAGTATGTCTGTCTGGATTTAGACACATACATGCATGTGTATGCACACATACATGCATACAGCTTCTTGTTCTGTCCACTGAGAGGGTAGGTAGGGACGTTACTCTACACTCATTAAACACACCCACCCGCTAGGACCTTGGGCACCTTAGATGTGTGGGTGAGCCCAGACCTACAGCTTCAAGTACACACAGAAGAACAGAATGTGTGAGAAAATGCACAAGCAGCCTGTGAGACATCCAAAGGCCAAACCGGAACAATCTGAACCACTAAATAAATAAGCCAGGTCCTGGAATAGAACTAATAGATGAAAACAAATATCTGTGAGATCACAGAAACATCAACGAGCAAATGGAACCGCCCCGCTTACAGAGAATCCTACTGGGAACTCTAAGAGGAAGGAGATTAGAAAGGTTTAGAACACGGCAGCACAATGGTCGCTCTAAGGAGGAGGTGAATGTTTGAGCTGGAGTCTTTTTATAATCCCAAAAGATCACGCCCCAACAGTGAGGGAAGTAGAAACTCTGCCATGGAGAAAGCCAGCAGACACAGTTTACAAGCGGCAAGAAGGAAACAAGGCTAAAGCCATGCCTTTCCTCATCTTAGATTGTGGGTGGGGGTGGCACATCCCTTGTAGGGCATTTGGGTCATTGGAGTCTGCTTGCTATTCCAGTCTTCCCAAGGTTCCTGGGAGACAGACTAGTCTTTCTAACCCATATACTTATGCAATATTGCCACTTCCCATAACTTTTCTCTGATCTCGATCTTCCACTTTGGCTTACTGTTTACAAGACTACTCAGTTACTTACTTAAGTAACCAATTATTTGCTTATCTATAGCATTACTTACTTAACTACTCAGTTACTTACTTCTGTACACTGTTCCTTACTTAGCTACCCGGTTACTTAACTAGCCAGTTATTAATTTAACTACACAGTTATTTACTTAACTAACCTGCTACTTAACTGTTCTGTCACTTAATTAACCTGTTATTTACTTAACTACCCTGCTACTTGCTTCACTAACCAGTTACTTACTTAACATTTCCTGTGGCTTAACTTAACTGTTATTTACTTGACTACCCTAGGTTTCCCAGAACTTCTTATTTTGGAGTGATAAAGGGCAACAGTGAAAAGCCCTTTGTTTTTGATGGCCACCTATAACAGTACTGTGAACTTGAAAGAACCCACCACTGCTTGGAAAGGCTGTCATGGAGCGAGAGCTCCAACTCTCACCTTTCCCATCTCCTGCTTCTTTCTCCCTGTCGGACCACTGTGTGACTTTCTGTTGCTATGTAAGATTCCTCTTCCTACCCAGCTCATTTCTCTCCAACTAGGAGGGCATTAGCGCCCTCTGTCTGGGATCCAGGAGAGTTGATCCTTCAACCTAGGATCTTTGAAGAATCATTTACTTCTGGATTTCTGTTCCCTCAATCTGGAAAATGGAGCTGGCCTACCCCACAGAACCACTGTGAAATCATATGAAACTTGTCAGTTAAGACACTTAGAAGGGATGGGATGGAGTGAGCACAGAGCACTTGCAATCACTGCATCACATATTTGAAGCCTTGGCTCTGGGAAGTGTGGAGGTACCCACCCACTCTCTCACTCCCTGCTGTGACGTCCATGGCCATCTGTGACTTTCCCTTCAGAGGTCCTCCACCCTGCTTAACACATGATGCGGGAGACATGTCACTACATGTTCTAGTTTTATTCCTGTTGTCAAAAAACACACTGATGAAAGCAATTTAGAGGAGAAAATGTTTATTGGTCTTACAAATTCCAGGTCATAATTCATCATGCCAGGAAGGTCAAGGCAGGAAATCAAAGTAGCTAATAACATCACATTCAAGAGAAGAGAAAGAATAAATTCATGCCTGCCTCAATCTCAACTAGTTTTCTCTTCCCTCACACAAACCAATGACCCAAACCGGAGCAGGATGCTGCTCACTTTCTAGATGGGTCCCCCACATCAACTAAGGCAGTCAAGACGCTCATCACAAGCCGGCTCACATCTAGAAAACCCTTCACTGAGACTCCTTCCCCTAGTAGATGCTAGTTTCTGCTAAGCTGAAAGTTAAACTGACCATCATATTAAAGAAACCCTCTATTATACTCAATTCTGAGCAAGTGTGGGTTTTTTTTTTAAACACCCGTCTTCATTTTTTTTCTACCTGGCTTTTTCTCATCGGTACAATTTGTTTGCTGTTCACTCATTTGTTATTTCAATAGTTCATTCCCTTGTATTGTTGCATAATTCTCACTACATTAATATATTACAATTAATTCTCTATTGACTTCCATGTAAGTAATTGAGTCTCTTCCAGCTATGACCCTCATGCAAATACCAACAACTGGGACTCCTAGAACATATGGCAGAACTATTTCCAGAGTGGTTTTCCCTCATCTGCATTCCCTCAGCATTGCTTGAGTGGTCTGGCTCACTTACTCCATAGTTTTCCTGTTTTGACCTTAGGTAGAGAGAAAAAAAAAAGGGTCAACCAGATCAAGAGCTAGCGCACTTCAGCTACAGTCCCAGGTTGTTCAAAGCTGAGGCCTTGTCATGTGCTTTTCCTCATCCATATTTTCTATCTTATCTGGAGAATGGTCTGTCCAATGTTTTGACCTCTTTTGCATTGCACTATTCATTTCCTATGAGTGAATTCTAAGTATTCGCTATATGCTTAAGATCCAAGACCTCCATTAGCTTGGGATTTGTAAATAGTTTTGACTAGTTTTTTATTTGTCCCCTCATTGTTTGTTAGTTTAAATGAGTTGGTGATTCATTTGTGAGGGTGTCCAGAAGAGATGATGGATCTAAGTTCCAACTAAAGATCATTCTGACAGCTGATAAGAATACGTGGTTTTGCCTGCTGCCGCTGCCCTGGGAGACAAAGGCAAGAGGAATGGAAAACTAGATGGGGAAGAAAAAGAGTTAGTAAGGAAATCCAGTATGAGGGAGGATAGAAACTACCGGTGCCCTGTGGCACTGGCTATTTTGTAGCTAAACAATAGACTCAAAATAAACAATGGCAGGGAAATTATGAAGATAAAGAAACAAGACTTAATTACTTCAGACTTGTTATACCCACTGGAGGTTTCTGTTTGTTTTTTCTTTTGTTTGTTTGCTTTTTGAGAGGACTGGCTGTACAGTCCTGGCTGGCCAGTAACTTACTGTGTAAACAAGGTTGGCCTTGAACTCACAGAGATCTGCTGACCTCCAGCTTGCTGAAGTTAAAGGTGTGTGCCCTCATGTCCAGCTATCCACGCATTTTTATATACATTTTAAATATCCTGGAACCTCATTAGCAAGAATTTTATGACTGTTTTGTGTGCTTATTAATTCATGTAATTTAGATTTATGAAATGTGTTCCTTGATCAATATGAAGGCAGATTGACAAACTGTACTCTAGTAAAATGATGATTTTTTTAAGTTGATTTTGTCAGATATTGACACACTTGAAGAAATTATAGCTCAATAACTTCATTAATACCCAAGACAATAAATATAGTACAAGTTCTTGGTCTCCTTCATAAAAATAACAAAAATGGAATTGTCCATTTATCTTGTAAAGTAATGTGCTTTTATATTTTATTTATTATATCTCTTTCTCTGTGATAATAATTATAATGATAAAAATAAGGCAAAGTACTGACCCTTCAATGGGCCCTACCAAAATATGCCACTAAGCAGAATTATTGCAAGAGGCTTATTGGGGAAGGGGAGAGCAAAAGGCTGTGTTGGAGTGGGGACATGAGAGAGGCAGGCAGTCAGACAGACAGACAGAGAGACAGGGAAGAGACAAGAGGAAGAAGAAAGGCAAGAGAGGGAAGAAGAGAACAAGCCATGCCCAACTAACAGTTTAAGTAAAGCACAGGTCGCATCGCTGATGGTGGAAAGGCACCTGGTGGCAGGTGATGCTGAAACTGCTTTGGTGGCAGAGGCGGGCTACTGTCATGGCAGAAACTAACAAGAATGAAGGCACATTTATAAAGAAGCCCCTCTGGTTATCAGGGAACAGCAATGTGCTGGTGGTTTGAAGTTGGCGCCAAGGAGATGCAGCTGGGGTGGGGGCACAACTCAAACGACTGCATTACCAAGGACAGAACTGTGCTAGGGGTATTTATTTGGGGACATAAACTACAGCCTTAAAGGCTTTCTTTCCAAATGATTTACTAAATACTCATGATAATCATACTCATAGAAAGGTAGTGTTATGAAGACTAAATATTGGCATTCTGTCTAAATTTTCTCTTCATCTTACTTTTGCCTGCACGTTTATTATCTTCTATATAGTTTATCTAAATTTCTATCTGCTGCTTTAACAGTTATGTATTCAGATTTCAGTCTTAGCATTGTGACTGCGTGAGATGTGTGACCCTCACTACTACTGCGAAGGTATACGGAAGTCAGATGCGAACAAAGCTATAGACATGATGCTTCCCTCCTGACTTCATATCTGTTTGAGGCATTGATTTCAGGGTGTCAGGTTTCCCTGGCAAGTGATTTATGGCCTGAGTCATCTGTCTGGCCCCCCTAGAACAGGAGGACTGGGGAGCCAAATTCAACCAAACCCAAGCAGAGAGAGTGGAAACTACAGAGTAATGATGCATGTGTCGTTGATAACTAGGATTATGCAGAACGGCTACATTGGACTATATATTTGAAAATCCCCTCCTGCTGGGAGAGACAAAAGCAACGTGGTGGCTGGTGGGATGGCATTCATCTCTTTCAGGAACTTTGTAATCCAACCTAGGGGCCCACAGGTCTCCATGAGTAGGCACCTGAACAGTAGTTTTAAATGGTATTTTAAAATGGTATTTTTAAAGCAGCTTAGGAAAACACACAGCGGAACAGAGAGTATAACATAGATTGCTCTCAGGAAAGAAGGAAATGGCTGGGGATTTTGAATAGCATTTGAACGTTCATGCTCACACGGTCAAGACATGCCTGCTCTGGGAACGTCTGGGGAGATGATAGAAAGTCAGGCCTCTAAGAAACAGCAGCTGTGGTCTGGGGTCACATTACTCCTTCTCCCCTGGCTTCCTGTTCTCCTCAGAGCATTGTTGACCTCTGGCCTCCTCACAGAGGCAAAGAGAAGTCAATGGGAACACCTCAATGAGAAGCTCCTGACCGCGGTCGAGTCCTTGGCTAGTTCCTCCCTCTGGACGCTTCCAAGAAGGTCATTATTTTTTTTCACCACAGTGAGTGATGGACTCAACAAGGGGTTCATATTGCACCAAACACTTCCAAACGTGATTCATGTTAATGAAGTGTCTCAGGGGACTGATGCTAAATAGAAGCTACAACTGAAGCTTAAAAGATGATTTAGCCATCAGAAAGCCCACGGACTCTGGCTCACACTGGCTCCGCTGATGGTAAACATCTAAGAATAAATACAACTAAAAGTCATAAAATCGGATAGACGATAAATCTGACAGTTCAAGACCTTTTGGAGCTTGAATCATAAAAAATAAAATTACTTACTCAGGCATTCGTAGGTTTATTTATTTATTTTATATTTTTTTTATTTTTTGCCACGCATCTTTTGCAGGGCAGTGGACTGAGGACAGTTTCATGTCTCTGGCATGTTAGCATGGATTACTAAGGTGGGCACTACAGAAAATAAAATTAAATGGACATATTGAAGAAATACTCCCTCTCTGTCTACAATAGTAGCCATTCCTTGAAGGGGAAGCTTGTAGGGAATTTACTCACCAAAATCAGGCTGGAAGCTTTTATAGCCTTCCCACGACAGCCACAAAAACACAACAAAAAATGAGCGGATATAACCAAGTCATTCTTGTTCTCTATCTCCCCGTGGCGCCATTACTTTCTGAGGGGGTGGTAATTGGGTTTGTGGAGTCTGCTTTGTAAAATAGAAATGTTAAAAAGAGAAAAGAATTGTGATGTTTAGATGAACTGAAAAAAAAATGGGGAACTTCCTTTTAAAACGGAAGAGTCTACCGATGTCAAAAATAGCTCTTCCTCAAGTGTCAAATGTTTCTGGAGATGGCTTCTTTTAAAGGTTCTAAATGTAGATGATTATCCATGTGTCTTTAAATAAATGAAGAAAGACATAAACAAAACATCTTCCTCCCATCAACAGAAATTATGTTTGTATTTTAAGAAATTATGAATTCGTAATTCAAATGATGGTCAACCTCCACTTAGAAGTTCATGTCAGGACCATTAGGTCATTCAGCGAAGAGCAGGACGAGCTACGCTCAGACCCCTCTAACAGGAAGGGATCGTTAACTGGCTGTAAGTAAAGGAGAGAGAGCCTGGTGCCAGTCCGCTCCTGCGGGACTGCAGAGGAGCTCAGGGAGACGGGCTGTACACATGCGCTCCGGTCCACCCCATTCTCCACCTGAGGTGCTCACATTCCCACTCAGCAGCTCATCTGCATAGAGCATTCACACTGTATCAAAACCCACTCCACAGTGGCCAAGAAACACTGCAGTTTTTGTAAGATACTAAAGGCCACTGTGATGGCCCAGCAGGTGAAGGCGCTTGCTGGCAAGGCTCAGGACCTGAGTTCAATCCTTAGGACCCACGGACTTCCCCGAGTTATTCTCTGACGTCACTCTCCCATCAACACGTGTCCGCCCACCTCCAAACAAGATAAATACATGCAGTATTTTTTCATTTAAAAAATACTTTTGGCAATAAGTATATAATCAATTTTTATCACTTTTATTTCAAAGATAATGATTTCCTTTTTAATTTAGATATTATCCAGTATTTTCATCATTCCTGTTTTTTTGGGTATCAACAGTGAAGCAACCCCATGGGGAAAAAAGCCCACAAGTTATGTTCTTGGTTACTAAATAAGATGAAGCTTGGGCGTTTCCTTAGACTTTGTAGTCCAGCCTGGGCACTGTCCATGAGAACAATGTTTAACACAGAGATCCATACTCCACACAGTCAAACACAGAGCATATCTGGGCTACTAAAATATGAAGGTTAAGAAATTATTTAAAAGTGTTAAAGTTTTTTTTGAAAGAGATGCTAATGGAAGCAAGGGGTTGAGAAATATTAGTCTGGGACCCTTGCTTAAGCAGAGTTCACCTGCATCTATCTATTCTCCACAGTTCCCTGACTCTCAGGGCACGCGCGGCAGCCATACTGCTTACCCTTAAGATCTTGCTTTGACTGCTATCAGGTGTAGGATTACCAGGCAATGAAAACTAAACTTTAAGGTAGCTGTGAGCTCTCGGGCTCTGGGTTTAACGGGCTTGCTATTTCAACCGGTGTTCTAGTTCTTCAGTGAATAAAGACAACAAGAGCTACCTTAATTGTGTGCTTAGCAGGTGTTTTATTCTTTGCTGTGCCTTGGTTACATTACCTCATTAATCCTCGATACCATTCTCGCCCTGTTTTATAGATGAAAAGGCTGGAATGAAATTGGTCCAATAACTTGCTAAAGTGTCACCAGGGACTTAAACCCAGGATCTCTGATGTCAAAGCCCGCAAATGTGCTGTGGGGTTATCAGAGTAAGCTTTATTATTTCCGTCTGTCTTGGCAAGATGGCCTTATTTTTCCACAATCAGATTTGCGGGTCAGAGCCTCAAGCCCAGTCTTGTCTTTTGGCGAATTCATGGCTTCTCTGTTTCTCTCAGTTTCGCATCAGAAACTACCAGGACTTGATTGTGCTTCCCAAATTAAAGTGTTGAAATCCCACAGTCAGTGAGCTTGCACTGGAATCGGTAAAGAACTGAGGTTAAATGGAGTTAAAGGGACAAGTCCTGATCTGACAGGATTCATCTCACCGCAATAAGACGCCATCATCTTATGCTGGTAAGAACATAATGAGGAAGGAACACCTCATGAGGAACTGTATAGCCTGCCATGTTGGTCTTGCACTTTCCAGGCTCCTGAATCATAAGAAAATAAATTCCTGTTTTTAAGCTACCCAAATCCTGATACTCTACTATAGCAATTTGAGATCAACACAACATGACATGGTTTTAAGCTGAAAGAAGCTTACATACCACTAGTCTCTTGTGGCCTTTGTTTTACTATTCAGTGGTTTTTTTTTTTTTTTGTTTTTTTTTTTTTTTTTGGCCACCCAGATAGGTATACATTGTTTCAGCCTCAGGTTTGTATGCGCCAGGCTTGTATGGTTTGGGAAGAGGTGAATGTCCAGCTGTCTGACTGTTTAGAGGAAGCACAAGCCCTCTTTTTCTCCTTTCTTCTTCCTCATGGCTGGAAGACAGGTACCATGAAGATCTTGGATTGTGAGTGGACAGCCATCAGGAGGAGAATAAGGTGGCTTGTGTTCTTGGCACAGGTCATTTGATCTCCTCCCACAGGCGCCCTCTTGAGACAACAGTAAATCCCTACACCTGAAAAGCCATTGGTGAATTGATCCCAACTTTTAGGAGCCAAGTTGTCATTTTCAGTGACTTATTTAACCACCAGCTGTAACATGAGGGCCGGCTTGTTGGGGTTGGTGTCCTTCCCAGTTCCCACAGCCAGTAAGTCCCAAAAGAATCACACAGAGATTCTGCATTAGTTATAACTGATTGGCCCATTAGCGCAGGCTTCTTATTAGCTCTTGTAGGTTATATTAACCGATTATCCTTATCTATGTTAGCCACATGGCTCAGTACCTTTTTCACCTGGGCAGGTCACATCCTGCTTCTTCGGTGGTCTGGGCAGGACTGGGAGGAATGGGCTTCCTCCTTCCTAGAATTTTCTTGTTCTCATCACCCCACCTCTACTTCCTGTCTGGTGGACCCACCTATACTTCCTGCCTGGCCAATCAGTGTTTATTTAAAACATTATTGACAAAATACAGACAATTATCCCTCACCAACCAGCTTCAGGGATTAAGAAACACGACCCGTACAGGATCACGGAGGAGCTATTTTAGGCTCCCCATCCTACATATTCTCTGCTACAACTACCCAGTTTCCCTACTGGAACACGAAAGCAGCCAAGGACAGTGTGGACCTGAATGAGTGGCTGCCTATGCCTCCACACACAGGAGACAGGAGATAGAGTGGATTGGCACTGGGACATAGCTGCCACCCCCAGCCTATGCTAACCAACCATCATCCTAAGAGTGAGGAAGTAGTACCCAAATACTAACCCTGGTTCCTACATTCCCAGGTCCATATTCCATCCACTCACCTCATTCTGATGAAAGGACTCACAAATAACTTGCTTGCTCTTTATAGAGGCTTTTCTCTTATACAAACAAAATTATCCAGTTTTCTTTTTCTATGTCTCTAATGTCCTTCATTTTGTTTTCCCTTTTTACTTTTTTTAATATTCAAAAAAGCATTCTTTTGATTATATATTATGTTCCTTGTTTTTATAGGTCACTTGTTTTGTGTAGTAACCATCAAAATGTTTTGAGGCCGCAGATATGCAGGCATAGATCTGTGTCATTAGACAGACAACAGGCCATTATGTTTCCTGAAGTAAGTAGGCAAGGTATTTAGTAAAGGAACCTGCTTTATAACAATAGCAAATACAACATCATGGAGAAGCAAATGGGAAGGATTCTGTCCCTGGAACCTACATGAGAATCAAAATACTGTGTGCTCACCAGACTCAACACTGTTGCAATACCCTCTAAAATTACTTAGGTCCAATTATGAACTTCTTGATCCCTAGCCCATCCAGGAATATGAGGTGTAAAATGTAACCTTTTATAACCAACATACACTTTTTAAACAGAAGTATAACTGGCCTTAATCATTGCATTCAAAAATCCCCCTTGAAACTAAAGACAAGAAATCATTTGTGCCTAGCAAATAAATGCCCTTTGGTTAAAAAAAAAACAAAGATAGTGGGCTGAATAGTTGGCTCAGAGATTATGAACACTGGGTGCTCTTTCAGAGGACCTGTGTTTGGTTCCTAGCACCTACATGGCAACTCACAACCATCTGCAACTCCAATTCCAGAGGAGCCAAAGTCCTCCTCTGGCCTCCCTGGGCACAAAGCACATGCATGTAGGCAAATCACCTGTACACATAACAAAAAATAAACATTTTAGTTAAAATATACACATAAATTAAACAAATATAATTCAACATGTTTTTTGTTTTTCCCTATACTATCAGGACCTTAGGGGGTTGCTCGGCCTAGTTCTTTTCTCTCTCTGGACTTCTGTTCCCAAGGGAGAAGCTGTTCTCTTTCTCAGATACTTTTGAATCACAGAGGAGATATTCTAGTGTCCCAGGGCACACTCTCTTGGATTTTGCTAATCTAGTCATTTATGTTTTGGAGAACTTGGTAGTCCTTATCAGCTGTAAATGTCCACACTGACACCAGCTAGAAAGGGTCACACATCAGCTTTAACAATGGATCATTCAGCAGGACACAGCTCTCTTGATCTCATTAAGGTAGAACAAGCCAGAAGAATCAAAGGGAAAGTAAACGAGAAAATGATTATCCCTGTATATACCGTATTTAGGATATTCTCTATTTAAGTGGTCGCCAACTCCCAAAGCTTTCTATTACTTTTGGAAGTTCTCAAAGTCTATGTGTATGTGTGAGTGTGTGTGTGTTGTGTTGTGCTTTTGTGATAAAATAACTGAGAAAAAAGAAAAATAACTTAAAGGGAGAAAAACTCATTTGGGCTTATGGTTTCATAGGGTTCAGTCTGTATTTGGTTAGCTGCATTTCTTTAGGTTTGTAGTAAGGCAGCAGCCGCTCAACTTACAATAGGATGCAGAGAGAAGAAGTTCCTAATGATGAGATAGGCATTTCAGAGGTGTTCCCTCCCTCTAGTAACCTATTTCCTCCCATCATTCCTCCAATTGTTCCTTTGGATATGAATTCCTCAAAAGATGGATCCACTGATGAAGTTAGCACGTGTGTGCATACACACACACACACACACACACACACACACAGAGAGAGAGAGAGAGAGAGAGAGAGAGAGAGAGAGAGAGAGAGAGATATGATCCGCTCAGCTCAGGCCGTTCCCAGCTGGAGAGCAGGCTTTCGGCACACTAGCCATTTGGAGGATGCTTTCCATCTAAACCAAAGCACTATGGCTCCACATTTCTTCTACAAATATAAATGTCATAATTAAACCCCAGACACCTGGAAAAATACCAAATTTTAGGGCCAGATAATAAGAATTCTCAGCAGTTTAGATGAAAGAAAATCCTGCCAAAGACTAAGGCCCACTGGCTTTGAGACTAAAGTTCAGACTTAATAATGTTTTACACGCCCCAGAACCAAATGTCCCTTTCTGCAATGCCCCCCAAAAAACCTCACCCTCTCCCTGCAGAACCTCTTCAAGTTCTTTGGAATGTTCTGCTTCTTCACATGACAAAGTTCTCTTGTCCTTTGATGGGATCATCCTCCTCTACTCTGCCCAGCTGTGACACAGTATCCCGTCCCACCAGATGTCATTCTTAACACATCCTCTGGTCATCTTCCCTGACATCCCAGTGCTAGTTGGGACCTCTTCCCCTGTGGTCCATGGCTCCCCATATGTTCTCCCCTGAGAATTCAGCATGATGCTTCCTGTTTCCATGTTTCACTAGACATTCTTTAGGGGCCCACCTTGTTAGCTTCTCACCCTTGACCCTTGCACATAGTTTCAGTCAAAAAATAAAGTACAGTGGATAAAAGACGAAAAAAATATATGTATGTATATACACTGTAGATACAGTGTATATTGTATTGTACATGTTCATACACAGACATGCACAAGTATGTTCTTGGTGCCTTTCAGCTTTTAATTAACCTCTAAAGTCAAATTGAAGGTCAAATCCTGTCCCCTGTGCTTGCTTCTCTATGACTCTGAGCCCAGCAACTATTAGGAAACAAGAGCACTGGACTGCCTGCAGCCTTCATGCCCTCTCCTTGAAGCAACCGCACCTCTAATTTATGAACTGCCACTTTGAACCCACTCCTATTTCAGTTCAAATGACTCAACGGTTATTTGAATAGCTCTATAAGGGTCCAAGCCTTTTTAAAAAATGATGCCATATCTCATAAAACCAGAGTTGATGTTGTTATAAATTCCAGGAATGAGGCTGAGGCCTTTGTGCAATCACATCTGGGCTCCAGGCACATTCCAGCCTTGGCACCTTATTCTGCATAAGGGATGAAGGCCTATCTGTGCACTAATTACCAGCCTGTGTGGAACCTCCTCCCGTGATGATAAAGGCTCTGGCTGCCTTTGCATAAAGCACTTCAAAGTCTCCCTTGCAGAAGGTTTCTGAAATCTTAGCCCATTGAGAATGGCACAGCTTGACATTTTTCTGCATTTGTCATGCTTTCTGGAAGCCATCCTCCAGCCCAGTACCCAGGATAAGCTAAAAGCTCCCCCACTGCTGATAACTCTAACTTAAGGAGAGAAGGGGGTGCTGAGGGATAGCTCACTGTCATAAGGAGGGACGATGACTCTCTTTGCTCCAGGAATTTTAGATGTGGATGTCAGCCTGTGATATCAGAAGGAAAGGATTATTTCCAGCTGAGATGCTTCTCTGGACCAAGCAGTACCAGGTCCTACATGGACAGAGGTTAGTGATGGTCTGTTAGCACCTGGCAGAACCAAGGAGACAATTGAGAAGACTTCAGGGAAAGATTTACAGAGGTATGAACAGGATTCGGGGAGGCAGCCTGGAAATAGCACAGCCTCTCAGCCTACTACAGAGAGGGGACCCTAGGCATCCCATATCTCAAATGGGAAGGAATCAGAGCAGCTATGATAGATCAGGCAGTGAGAACAGGGAACACAGACTTGGCACCATGCAGTGGCTATCACAACTAGACAGGTATTCTCTTGTGAGCTACATTAGGAGAAAGATTCCTTCTGCTATCAGAAACCTGCAGAACCTCCAGGGGCAGCAAACCACATTGCCTCCACGGGCAGTCTTTCGAGAATGTTTTGGCTCTGGTCATACTTCAAAGAAAAGAAAAACTCCCAAAGTTGCAATTTGCAAGTCAGGCACATTAAAGATCTGAACACATTAATTACTTCTTAGTCAATACACTGTGCATCTACCCCAAAATTATCACAAAATGACATCAAAAGAAACATGCTGGGATCTGGGTGGTGGGGGATTGATAATTTGGGGAATTAAATTCATTTCCCTGTATGCTGTAGGACTAAATTTTCTTTCACTGCCTGTCTTAGTTAGGGTTTCTATTGCTGTGAAAAGACACCAGCACCGTGGCAGCTCTTTATAGGAAAGAATTTAACTGTGGTGGCAGCTAACAGTTCAGAGGTTCAGTCCATTATCATCATGCCAGGGAGCATGGCAGCGTGCAAGCAGGCATGGTGCTGGAGAATTCTCCATCTTGGTCCAAAGGCTACAGGAAGTGAACTGAGACATTGGGTGTGACTTCAGCTTCTATGAGACCCCAAAGCCCACCTCCACAGTGACACACTTCCTCCAACAAGACCACGCCCATTTCAACAAAGCCACACCTCCTAATGGTACCACTCCCTTCCAGGACCACTTTCTTTCAAACTACCACACTGCCGTTTCTCAGTCTTTCCCGTAGCTGTTGTGCTCCAGAGTTGAGATACTGAGTCCTATTATTTTATTTGCAGGAGCTCTTTGGTCTTGCATGAGAATAGCAGGTTATTTAACAACCTATGCAAACCCTTAGATAATGCTCAAGGGGATCCTCATCTCCAGTGTGCTGAGGAAGAGGGTGGTGCAAGATTATGGGATAGTTATTGTGGGGTAGAATGTATCAGAAGCAGTGAGTAAGAGGCTAAGTGGAAATGAGAGATTCTTGAATCAGGAATCTGGAGGTTAAATAGAATTTTCTGCTGTTCTTCACAATGGTGTCACTTTGGATAGATAAGCCACTTCATGTGGTCTGTTATCTAGTCTTCCTGCAGGATGGGAGCAATCCTAGAAGAGTGCCCTAACCACCATGTCATTCAAAAGACATCTCATACAAACACTGCTACTTCATCCAGGGAAGTTCCAGCCAATGACTGGCTAGAGAGAAATCTGACCTTCTAGCACTGAATCAGATGGCTCTAATTGGATATTTTACCTCCAGATCCCCACCTCCGCCAACCCTGCATAAATGCAGCTCTCTGGTAGGAATGCATTGCAGATTGATCAAATGCAGCTCTCTGGTAAAAATGCATTGAGATCAAGCTCTTTGCACCTTCCTGCTTTCTTCCTTGTCCTTTCATAGGGGAAGTGCCCTGGAGGCCACCTCAAACTTTTTCCCTGGGGAATCTTGCCTGTAGTTATACATATAACTTAATGTCTGTGAACCTTGGACTCTGGTTTGCCTCCAGTCCAAGCAAACCAAAATAAGGATGGTTCTGGGTTCTTCCCAGGGTGCTCCTGTATAGATAAGACAAGGACTTTGGATGACCTGACACTGTGGGACTATGTTGATCTTAAGATTGCTAAGAGAGCCAGTGTTTCCCTTGCCAAGAACAGAGATTTTACACAATAGGATTTTGTCCTAGATCCACCATTTATATCTCATAGAAGTTTCAGCAACTTATTTAGTCTTTCTCATATTCTAAGATGTTCATATATGTATAATGGACATGACTGTATTTGTTATGGAGATTAATAAATCAAGCGTAAAACACAAGCATAGTGCCTAACACATTGTGCATGTTCAATGCATGTTCATCAGTTGAAGTATTATGATTAGAAAGGATTATACATTCAAATAACCATAATTGATTTACAAATTTGTTATCCGTGTACTACTAATGAACAAGATACTGGGTAAGAAGGAAGCAATAAGACCCAGACTATGCTGTTAGAAAAGCAAGAACATGCTTTCCCTAATGTTTCCAGAAACTTCTACTGCATGCACATGGATGCATGCACATACATTTGCATGATAGTAAGACTACACCATAATCGTGTACTCAATACGATGTTAAGCACTTTGCTCATGGACTGCTTACATGCCATTGAGTTAGGGTGGAACTGGCAGAAAGGTAGGTGTGTCACTTCAAATGGAAGGGAAACCCTGCACACTGGTCTTACCTTAGCTCCGTGGCTCATAGAGCTTCACTGTCCCATTGCTGTAAGAGTCGTAAACTGTCACATTACAAAAAGATCTTACCAAAGGTCATCACGAGATGGCTTTAAGCCTCTATGACTTGTCTCTATCCTGCAATCTCCCATGTGATCACAGGTCATCACCTCCAAGGGACAGTCACTGACGGCTTTCCACACTTAAAGCTGTGTGCTGGATTCATACACACTCATGGTGGTGATATGCTGGGTTGGACTTTTAGTATAATTTGGGTCCCTTCTGTTGCTTGCAGTGACTTTGCTTTAAAACCTGCCGTGTCAGTGAGCCCAGCTAGGTGTGCTAGAACACCTGGGCTGGCTTCCTCGAGCCCTCAGATTCCAGTGTCCCCTGAAACTTTTCTCTTTAAAAAGTCTAATTTGTCATGATTGCTATCCCTCAAGGTATAAATCCATTAAAACATAAAGGACAATATCCAGATATATGATCACAACTGTGACAGAAAACTCAGACTCTCTCCATTCTCAAGCCTTCCTTCAGTACAACCAAGGAGGCTGGGTTCTTCAGGCAGATGCCCAGAAGGCCCTCCTTCTGTCCTTCTAGCTGGAGAGTAGGGGAACAAGGGTATGAGCAGCATTCCCCGAGCGATCATAAAATGTGAGGGCAGATGTCTTGAAGTAAGTTTTATATTCTCAGTTTAGGGGCTGTATAAGTGTTTCACTAGATGGTTATATTCCGAACCTCAGCAATGTGTCACAGATCCTTCAGCCACTCCATTAACACATTCATTATTTTATTACACTATAAAACAGTGTGGCAGAGGGAAAGGTGTATGTGTGTGTGTGTGTGTGTGTGTGTGAGAGAGAGAGAGAGAGAGAGAGAGAGAGAGAGAGAGAGAGAGAGAGAGAGAACTGGGACCAGTAAAAGAGAGCCAGGGGGTAGGAAAACGCAATTTACCATAAAGATAAAAAATGTATAAGCATCCCCCAATGAGTGTATAAATGGAAAATCAGCCTGCCTGCTATGTCCATCCAAATTTCCTTAATCTAATTGTTTCAATTTATTGTTCGCTAATTAGGTAAAATTGTTGGCCAGGATAGAGAAATCACCACCCGGTAATTACTTCAGTGTAAAACGTAATGAGCATTGGAACACTGACACACACACACTGTAAACACCGTGGCACAATAAATACCACACTGTTTTCCAACAATCACCCGGCAGTGAATTCTGTTAGTGTATTTCTTCGTGAAACATGTTTATGTGATAGTCTTCCGATTTTATGGTGGAAGTTTATCACCATAAGGTGCATTTCCTGACAGCCGAGTAACTACATTCAGTTAGGCTTGTCACCATGTGCCTTCCCTATCAAGACACATGCTGATTGTATCAAACACTGTTGACTGTCTTAGTGCTGCAAATAGAAAAGATGATTGCATTGTTCGGTGCAGATATGATGCAATGTTATTCGCATGGCGAGAAATGGAAGGTCAAAGTTGCCTACCAGCATTAGAAAGACTGGTTATTGAGAGACTCTTAATGTCGAGATGATGCACTAATGGGCAGACGGCAGCAGGACTCTGCGTGGATGATCCTTTATGTGAGCAGGTTGATAGAGGTATATGAGCACTGAGTCACTGTCTTTGGGGATGGCGAGAGTTATTAATTTACCTTTGAAAATAAATCAAAGCAATGATTTAACTGTCCCCTATAAAATATACATATTGACTTAGCCCAGCGAATTAGACAGCAGGACAGTGGATGCAAAATTCTTGTCTCCGTCCTGCACAGAACCCTTCTGTGAGGGTTGTGGCGAGTTAGGAGCCTGCCTCCCACCTTTGCGTCCATCTGTGTTTGTGTTCCAGCACAGGTACTATGGTTCTTCCGGCAGACCTAGCATATATTTCAAAGTGTATCTTTGTTGTATTACACACCCATTTCTGTGGGTCAAAGCAGTAATGATCAGTAAGTTAATCAGAAATTTGTCTGCAGTACATTGTCAAAGAGTGGGTATGACCCAGAGCCATCTCTGCTACTGATGGTACAGGAAGGAAAATTTCTCAAAATTGTATTTGAGATCTGATGAAAAAAAATGACTTGTGGTCTTCAAATTCTTTTACAGTCATAATGTTTTGTTCAAAAAAGAAAAGAGAAGAGAGGAGAGAGAGAGAGAGAGAGAGAGAGAGAGAGAGAGAGAGAGAGAGGAAGAGGAGAAGGACAATGACATTTATTTGTTTGTTTATTTATTTATTTAGACAGGGTTTCTCTGTAATTCTGGAGCCTGTCCTAGAACTAGCTCTTATAGACCAGGCTGGCCTCGAACTCAGAGATCCACCTGCCTCTGCCTCCCAAATGCTGGGACTAAAGATGTGCACCACCACCGTCCAGCTAGACTTTCAAAGCAGAACACTTCCTATCTCGTCTTCTACCATGTCCACATACTTATGGTATAGTGGACAGATGAACACAGGAAAATTCAAGGCACATGACCTTACCCATCCAACCATGTGTGCTGTTCATCCATCATGAATCAAATGCATAGTGATGATTATTTATGTTTTAATAAATAAAGCTTGCCTAAAGATCAGAAGGGCAAAGTTAAGCTACTAGAGGTCAGACAGTGGTGGCACATACCTTTAATCCCAGGATTTGGGAGACATAGGCAGATGGATTTCTGTGAGTTCAAGGCCACCCTAGGCTACATGAGATCAATGCTGAAACAAATCCAGGTGGTAGTGACTCACATCTTTAATCCCAGTACTAAGACTAGAGGAAATATAAAATGGATGAAGAGAGAGACTCAGTCTGCTTAGTCTCCGTATGCTGAGCCTGTTTAATCTGCTTGTCGCCTAGCCTTGGTAGAGGTAGGACTTCTCTAATGGCTGGGCTTCTTTGCTTTTTTGGTTTTTGGATTGAACCCCAGTATCTGTCTCTGAGTTTTATTATCTGTGCTACACAAAGCAACACAAAATCAGTAAAGATGCCCAGATACTACTTGATCAAGATATTTAAGTATTGTGAGATTGTTGAGTGATCATGAGCTAAATTGTACCCCTTCCTTGTTCATGAATCTGAAGTGTTTACACTAAGGCATAATTTAAGGTTATCTTGTGCTGATTAATACTATTGGGGTAGCTGCATTTCTGCACGTTAAGAAATGAATGCAAATTGTAATTTGGAGGGAACACTACTCTAGATACTTGCTGTAAAATAAATCTACAGTTAATAGAGTCATAGTTCCTAGAGCTTCAATTAAGAAGTATAATTTAACTGTTTTCTGGGAAATACTACTCCATCTTTTTTAAAAAGAGTTTAGCAGAGTCTTATGTAAAAGCAATGCTCACTAGCTAAATACTTCAAATGGCATTTGTTGCAAACTTAAGCAGAGAGATTTAAATTAGTGCTGCCCATACTATATTATTTGGTAAATGGAAGCAGTGGTGTGTGTGTGTGTGTGTGTGTGTGTGTGTGTTTGTGTATGTGTACTATAAAGACTTAGTTTATATAAGTACAGAGTTTAAGAAGTCTCAGTTTATGTTTTCTAAGATGAAGACCCTGGAGAACCAATAATGTAGTTCTACTCCCAAGGTAGATATTCCTGAATCCTAGGTAAAGAACAGATGACCCTTCAATCCCAGGGTACCATTTGGTGGCAGGAGGAAACCAACTTTCACATATTGTCCTCTGACCTTGTAGTGGTTTGAAAGAAAATGGTCCTCAAAGGGAGTGCCACTATTAGGAGGTGTGGCCTTGTTGGAATAAGTGCGGTCTTGTTGGAGGAAGTGTGTCACTGTGGGGGTGGGCTTAGAGGTCTCATTTCTCATGTTTCACTCAGTGTGACTGTCAGTAGACTTCCTGTTGCCTGCAAGATGGAGCACTCTCAGCTCCAGCACCACATCTGCCTAAACGCCACCATGCTCCCAGTCACCATGATGATGAATCTGCTAGCGAGCCACCTCAATGAAATGTTTTCTTTGTAAGAGTTGTCACAGTCATGGTCATGATGTCTCTTTGCAGCACTAAAGATCCTAAGATAGACAGACCTCAACAAATATGCTTTGGCATGTATGTGCATGCACAGGCACACACACATGCGCACACACCACATACACATTATAATTTTTGGAAAAAAAACTAATTTGTGTGGATTAAAGAGATTGTTCAGCAGTGAAGAGGGTATACTGTTCTTGCAGAGGACCCAAATTTACTTCCCAGCACCTCCATCAGATGGCTTACAAACATCTATAACCAGCTGCAGTGTGCTCCATGCCTTCTCCTGGCTTCTATGGTATGAGAACTCACATGTGTATACACACACACACACACACACACACACACACACACACACCAAATCTTAAAAAGAAACAAATGTTCCCATTCAAAGGCATTTGATCCTACTCCTAGGAGGGCCCAGCTTTTTGCTCTTCTTAGACCTCAGCTTATTGGCTAGGACTATTCACATCAAAAGGGCAATGTGGTTTTCTCAGTCCTTTCATGAAAACATTTCAAAGTGAAGGTGCTTAGGGGAAAATCTTTATCTTGTGTGTACACTTGAAACTTCCAGATCCTGGTAGCTGGAGGAAGGCAGGAGTTCCAAGACCAGGGGAAGGAGAAAGAGACAAACTCCCACCTTCATGGGTAGGCAGGAGATGAGAAAATTTACGCTGTTGACTGGAATACTTATCTGGATCCCTTTTGATCTATGAAAAGTGGGCCCAACTCCCTGAGTTTATAAAATGGGATATAAGCTTGAGATATTTTAGGAGTAGCACTGTTTGTCATCTGCCCTGAATTCCACATTGTAAAAAAGCTGTCAACAAGAATCTGTAAACAGCCGGCATGGACACATGACTTTGAGTCAGAGTAAAAGCTTTGGCTTTGGGTTTAGAACATGAACACTCCTCTGTCTAGAGAACTGGGTAGACAGACTGGTCAGCACAGTGAAAAGCAATTTTAAGTCCTTACTTAGAAAACAACCTAAAGAAATTTAACTTTTTGAGCTATGTTTATGATATTAGTATTCAACGCTTTACCATGTCTAGATTATTTATCAGAACTCCATTGATTATTGTTAAAACTCTGAACTTTTGAAATCTTAATATAATAATAGCGTAGAAAAGGGGAAAGAAATCTGAAACATTCCTCATTTTTTCACATATCTTAAATCACTTCCTCAGATCTTTATGACTCAGACTAACATGCCATCAATCACTTTCTTAGATCCTCAGAACTCACTTAAGCTTTTACACATTCAGACCTTTGCAGCGTACATTTAGATACCTTAAATTACTCTATTAGACACTCGCAACTTACATAATTCTCAAACCATTTCGGGTTCCATCCTGTCATTCACCATGAGCTATAGTAGTGGTAGGAATATTTCTTAAGACAAGCCTCTCTGCTGGTGCAAATAATTTCAATCAGACCAAATAAGACAGAATAAAAGATGCCCATGTTTGACACAGTGCTCCCGGATGGCACCGGGAAAGCATGGCAAGGGGAAGCGAAAGAAGGGGAGACCATGCAAAACCTGGACACCACATGTTTGTTCTCTGGGGGGCAGCCTAAATAGCCTGTGGGAGTGGTCTTGACCCTCCCTGGGGAGTGGGTCACTGCTTGGCAGGGGGCTTTCCTGGAGGTGGAGTCTGGACTAAGGCAACTCCCAGGGGAGGGGCCTTGAAATGGATGCCAGGGGCTGAGGTGACACTTCCAACCAAACGTTAAAAGCACGAATCCCTTTAAATTCCTTTAAATAAAAGAATAGCAAAAAGTTACATGGAAATCTGTTGTATGAGTTTCTCTCTTTCCATGTAAATTCTGCCCTGCTCAGCAGGAGACCTAGCAGCTCTAGGAAGAAACAAAACAGGACCTGGTTTTTACCTGTGAAATGGACTAGCCAGCCGCTGCTGCAGTGAGAGGCAGGGGGAGCTGACTCCTTGCTGCTGTTAAGTGGATAAGGCTACAACTGGCTGTCAATATCATCACAGATCAGAGAAGGAGAAATTAGAGGAGGAAGGATAATCCAAACGGCCTCTGTAGCAATTAAAATGACAGAGACTTACCCACTACCTGGCTGGTTATCCTATGCTCCTCCGCGGTCTCGAGGGCTTTGTTGGGAACAGAAGCCCATCAGTCTTCAGCTGTCACAGGACAACAAGTCCTCAGCTGCCATATAGAGCAATAGTAGCCTTCAGCTGAAGACCCAGATGATCCAAGAGATTTTCCTGTAGATAGGGAACTTGGGAAAATGATCTACCTTGGCAAGGAAGAGTGGGGAAGACAACTCCACATTGTTCCGTTTGGACAGGGCCCTGGCAGTGGGCAAAGCATGGGGCATGTCTTTGCCCAGGGGACAGCTTTATCACCTTTAAAGCAAGAAAACTTAGGGCCACAGGGCAGAGCTGACAGTTTTGCTTATCACTGGAAGCTTTTTCATGAAATACTTTAAATGTCATATTCAGCAGATCTCTGGGGAGCTTTGAAGGACATAATCTATTAAGTATACCTGATTTTAAACAAATTTTACTGATTTTTAGTAACCCGCTTCAGACACGGATGTCTAAATAAAGCTTATCCCTGTAAATGAATTATGTTTCTACTTCTCATGACTACAAGCAGAGCTCTGAGAACATTAAAAAATTTGATCATTTACAAGGTGACTGAACATTAATTTTTATGTCTTCATTTTCTTTAACAGTTTCCAAATTAGTAGTTTTTATAAGGTTAGGCTTTTGTCGTTTTATCCTTGTTAAGTTAGAGCCTTAAAAATTTTGAATTGAATATACTTCAGATTCAAAATAAAACCTTAAACAATAAATGCAGTCCACGGAGGAATTATTTTTCAGATTCTTTTACTGTGTACCCATATAGAATATCACAGTTTCTTGTATGACTCAGATTATTCAAATAGCTAAAGCTTAACAAAGTTAGCAAAGACAAAGTGGATAGATACATATGTCAGTTTCTGTTCATCTAAATAGACCTTGGGAATTTATAAACTTTATTTATCAAATATACCTTATTCATCAAGTGTATGATGTTTACTTTCTAAATTTTTTACTATCAGAACAAAAAATGCATGCAAGTCCAGAATATCTTAGAAACTCGCTGTGGTCTCCTTAGTCTAAAAAGGAGATACAGTGATAACCAGAGGTCTCAGTAGGACAAGGAAGTTTTATAGATGCTGTCTTAGATGGTTCATACCACATGATCATCTTAATCAAGATGGCGGTGAAGTTACAACGGCATACTCTCTTAACCTTAGTAAAGATGGCTGCCAACCACATGATTGCTTCCATCCTGATGAGGTCAGCCAAAATGAAGGCAAACCACATAGTTGCTATTTAAAAACATTTATTTTCCTAAACAAATTTTGGAAACAAAATTCAAACAACAGTTGAACCCAAGTTACATATAAATCATACCCAATGAACTTACAAATCCTGAGATCAAGAGAATTTGCACAATGGTCTTGAGGCTGTTTGTATTTATTTATTTATTTATTTATTTATTTATTTTTGGTTTTTCGAGACAGGGTTTCTCTGTAGCTTTGGAGCCTGTCCTGGAGCTCCCTTTGTAGACCAGGCTGGCCTCGAACTCACAGAGATCCTCCTGCCTCTGCCTCCCAAGTGCTGGGATTAAAGGCGTGCGCCACCACCGCCCGGCTTGAGGCTGTTTTTAGAGCAGAGAGCATAGAAAGCATAAAGATAAGAGATGTTCAAGTGGAGAGCAGAAAAGCTTAAGAGATAAGAGACTTTGGGGGATCATTTAGCTGTGCCGTGGCAGAAGTTGTTGGTATAATCTAGATGTTTCTGAGCAAGTTCTATGCTGAATCTGGAGTGCAAGCCTCCTAAGGGTTCACCATTCTAGATATTTCTAAGCAGTAGGTGGATTTCCAGGACAATTTCTCAGTAAGAACAGCTGTTTGTGTGTTCACTGTAGTCAGAGTTTGGTGTGTGAAAGACAGTGCTTCTAGATGGCTGATGTAGGAGTCATCTGCCCGGTCACCGTGGGCCACAAGCTAAACTGATCAGAAATAACACTTGGATTCCTATATGTTCCTGTCCTTGAACCTGACTACACTTCTGAAGTGTCAAAACTGTGAAAGTATTGGCTGAGTCTGGTTCACTGGTGTGAAATTAAAACACTAAATTAAAAGCATTTGTGAATTACATAAATTCTTTTGTTTTAACCACCCATTATCTTTCTCCACCTTTTCTCTGAATAAACTTTAGATATCATATAGCAAAGGCTGACCTTGAACCTTATGTAGTAGAAGATAGCCTTGAACTCTTGATTCTCCTGTTCCATCTCCCAAGTACGGCATAAGTAGGGAGCGTTTTCTATTAACTGTTCATTCGCTCATTAAGAAAGCAATGCTTAACACTTCTGTGCACCAAACACATAATACAAGAAGAGGACACCGGCTCAACCATTATCACTTGGCAGCGCAGCTGGAAGATCTATTCACAGATGAAAGGCCACCACTGGAGTCAAAAGTCAAGAGAATAGAGAACTAATAGACTTTAGGAAGGCATTTGTCTAAGTACGCTGTCAGAAGAGGGGGACTTTTCTAAAAACAAACAATAAAAAACCCACTGTTTTGTGGGGAGATTCTCATAAAAGAAAGGGAAATTTCATCTACAGGCAAATGAAATTGAGCTCCTGAAATGAGAGGGAAGAGAACTCATTTTAATCCCCTGTGGGCCATCATGGCCAGAACTTCAGGGTGCAGAGGCAAGTGAAGTGGAGGTAGGAGTTGGGTCATGTAATGTGTAATGAAGATATGGAGGGTGGGGGGTGGGGTTCTTACAAGTTGAAGCCCTGAAGGATTTTTACATTCTATGTTTGTTTCCCTAGCAGGGAGTCAGTTTTACTGAATCCATCAATTTACAGAGACTTCTGAGACTTTGGAAGGCCAAGCAAGCTGGATGCACCTAAGGAGTCACACACCAGAACCTTACACGTCCAGCTGCAAGACACTTTCCCTGAAATGCTTGCCTACATCACAGAAGGAAGTTAGGTGTTACATGTTACCACTAATGCCTCCTCTACTCCTTAGTTTAGCCTGGTATGGCAAATCCCATGGGCCTGAGATGTAGGCAGCCTTTATTCAAAGGCCTACACTTCCCCCTAGAGAATCTTGAGCAAAACATTTAATTCCCCAGAAAATTAACGTTCATTTTTTTTCTAAGTTAAGAAAGGGATAATAATGCCCCTCTCTAGGGAGAAACATGGGGACCCATCACTAAGGGATGTAGAATATAATGATAGTCATGATGATTCCCAGGGACTGCAAAATGGAGATGCGATGTTTGCTCACAAACATTATCACGCGGAGGTAGGCAGTCCCAGACAGTACCAGGGATACTGACCTTGAACTGCCTGAGGATTGCTCACTGGTTAGCAGGAACCCCAGCAGACTTCCCAATCCTTATCCAACCTTGGAAGTCGTACAGACCGCAGCCAGCGAGCCTCTCCTACACACTGTGATAAGGGTAGTAGAATCCTCGCCACTCCCCCAAAGGAGCATCCATCTCAGCTTTTAGGTCAGTGTTGACCTCTAAACTCTTCTCATGATCCCTAGGCACCTTGTTTCCTATTCTCTGTCTTCCTACTTTGAATGGGAAAGCCTGTTTGTTTTGCCAGTGGGAAAAGCAAACAGCAGGACTGCACTATTTTAGGGACTACCAACAAGACCGAAAAACACACCGGCAAGAGGATAAAGCTGTTAATGGCCTCTTGGTTACAGCTCTGAGGTGGGGCTTGGTCTGTGGAAAGGTATGATCAGTTCTCACTGTGTGGATGCTGCCTTTGGATGTTAGCGGTACAAAGGCGACAAGCCATCGTCTCTGCTCAGACGCTACCCTTCTGCCTACAAACTGGGTGGCCACGGCAAACTATTAAACCCCTCTGAAGTTGTTTTGCTTATCGAATAGGACATTCACCCCTTGTTGGATCTTATGAGGAGATGGATGAGCCCTGTTTGGGACACCCGGGAGCAGGTGCCCTTCAGGTCACTTGTACCTCTCACATTCTGTAAGAACAAAGGTCCTGAGTGCTGTGGCACTTCTTACTCACCCCGGAAAAAAGCCCCAAAGCCCCACAATCAGTGCGCTTGCCTGCCCAACACGGGTGGGC
The DNA here is from genome assembly GCF_037038515.1 of Microtus pennsylvanicus. NCBI lineage: Eukaryota > Metazoa > Chordata > Mammalia > Rodentia > Cricetidae > Microtus > Microtus pennsylvanicus. Next base: position 70,187,583 of record NC_134588.1, read on the forward strand.
AATGTAACTAATGAAGAGCTTCCTCTGCAGCCTGCTGGAAACAGGCAACTGGCCACTTTGGCCCACCCTCTCAGCCACCAGCCCTCGAGAGCGTACGTCATCATCAGTTATGATCATCACTATCCAGAGAGAGAGAGAGAGAGAGAGAGAGAGGAAAATAATTTAGTTTCTCTATAATAAATTTATAGCACATTAAAGCAATATTAGAGGGGGATATAAAATTGCCGTTTCGGTAGGTCAGCATTTGATCACTACTTAGCTAATGGTCAGTGAAGTCTGTTGGCTAACCCGAGTCTGAGTCAGTTAATATTTGTGTTTTTAATTATTTGTTTCTTTCCTATTCTTCTTTTCATTTGGTCCGGGGCAGCCACTCCAGATGATTTCCCTCTTTCCATTAAACCCTCCCCTGCAGCGGCATCTCTGGTTGTTACATAACACTAGTGGACCTCAGGCATTTCAGAGTCAAGAAAACATGGAGAGAGAAATGTCCCAGCACAGACCTTCCTGTGCCCCTGAAAATGGAGGCAGTCTTGTGGCAGGGCAAGACAGTACAGAGGTTCCTCCATCTTGAATTCTTCCTGAGGCCATTCCGGGTTTAACTAGAATCTCATTTCCTTGATGGAGAATCCTATGGGAAATGACCCAGCTCTATTCTAGGAACCAAAGGTCAGCTAACTTATCTTAGTCTTTGTTAAAATTGCCCATTGGTGTGGAATCCTCTCCAGCTAATTTCAGCTTCAAGCTACCTACTTCTGCAAAGTCCCTACCCTGCAGCTGACGAGCAAGATGGCAAGACATGGTTTCTCCATTTTAAAGCCCCATGTTCTCCACACTCCGCCACACCTAGGTCCCCGAATACCTGGATGTGGTCTCAGTCAGCTAGAATAAAGACTTTCGATTGGCTACAAACTGTGACTGAGCAGTCATCTCCAGTGGGTACCCATGAACAACCTGATGTGAGCTTCCCTCTGTTTCCAAGGGACCACTGTGCACAAGACATTCTCACATCATCTGATATGTGCATTGAACCCCAAGACGCCAGTCTGGATTCCTGAGATTGACACTCCATTGCCATCACTGTCAATTTGGTGAAACCCTATTACCAAAAGGCCCTGTTCTAAGAAACAGGGGTAATGACACCTACAGCGATTCGCTCCTTGCTTAGCTGAGCTGTCTTACAGGGAACATTGGAAAAGCTTTCAATGGTTCAGCAAGAGTTTATTATAAGCCTGTTCACTCAGTACCCACCCCCGAATTAACAGAGAGGACTAATCTATCTCCTGGATCATTTAAAGCCCCAGCATGTAGGCAGGGCTACAAGACAAGCTGTTGTATTGTAGATGGGTATCTGGTGCCATTCAGGCTCCTGCAGAACACAGTTTACAATGTCTGGTTTCAGCCAGAAAGCCATTCTGATGCCATGTTGCTCAGCATTATGAAGCAGGCAGGAAAAAAGATCCCTTGGCTCTCAATGACATTGCAATGCCTGTTTCTAAGAGACTGCTTTCTATTCAAGAATAACATCACCAATTGCTTTTCTTACTGAATACAACCCAAAGGGTTAAAAATATTATCTAATAGGTTAGTTGTGATTATCAGGGAATTCCTCTGTTAAAAGAACCAAAGAAACACAAACACTCATGAAGACTCTACCTCTGTTTGCTCGTTCACTCATTCATTCAGCGAGTATTTACTAAGCATCCCCAGAGGCAGGTTCTAGGGATGTAACTATGAACAAAAGTCAACAGATGAGCTATGCATTCATTCAAACCGGGTTTGGCCATTTAAACTACCAAGAGGCCCATTGCTTACACAGGAGAAGAACTTCTAGTCACCTGTATCTCTCACATAATCAGGGAGGATTTGTTGGATCTGCAGGCTGTCTGAGGGAGAAGTGGAAAGATGCAGAAGGCAGGTGGGAAGTGCTGTGGTCCAGGGCTAGCCTCAAACCTGCTATGGCACTGACCTACTCCCTTCTCCTTGGAGTTTCCACTTTATCTGTATAATGAGGCTCTTTTTCTGGTCTGATGCTTATATATGAATGACTGGCTCTGAGGGTCTTTAATTCAGCTGCCAATCTTGTAAGTCCCTTTTAATATTTAGTATGATAGGGCCACTCTACATTATATGCTATTCTTATTCTCTTTTATATATGACTTTTGAATAAAAAAAGAAATAGCAAAGGAAAAAAAATGACTGCTCCCAGGTATATCCACTATACCTAGGAGAAAGATTATTGTAAATAAAAGGGAAAGCATAGCCAGAGGCAAGGACCTTTGAGAAAGTTCATAGTGAACACAACCAGACTGAGATGGGCCTCATGAGGAGAGGGGGCAGGGGAGGAGAGAGCAGCTGCTGACTAAGATGGGCAGCCTGGGCCAAGAGATCAATCAAGAGAGTAGCCAAAATCATGGGGGAAGGACATACAGTCCCTGGGCTGGATAAGTTCAGGGTAGGGGACTGGGTATGCCACAGCCAGAAGGGCCCTGTAACAGGTTGGGACTGAGGGGTACCAGAAGAGCCTGGCTGCTAGGTCTGCTTTTACATGATATCTAGGCACCTCAACCTTTGAGACCTAACAACTTTAAAGCACACACAACAACGGAAATGCTTCACTGAAGCATCTTGGTTTCTCTTGGTGAATTACAAGGGTAGGGACCTGAGTGGGGCTGTCTCCTTTAGAGGGTCTCTGAGTTCTCCTGAGTGGGGCTGTCTCCTTTAGAGGGTCTCTTGAGTTCTCCTGAGTGGGGCTGTCTCCTTTAGAGGGTCTCTGAGTTCTCCTATCTGCTGTAGTCTGTTTCTTCATCTTTAGCCTGAAGAGCCATCTCTCAGGACATTGTCTTTATTCCATAACAACTCCACACAGGCTCGGGCTACCTGTCAAGCTCCAGCCTGTGTTTCTCATCTCTAGGTAGATTCTAGGTAGTAGAATGAATTCTAATTGATCTTCATAATAAAAGCCTAGAGTCAGATATCAGGGTAAATGCAGATCAGAGAAGCAGAGCCCCCAGCCACTAGTTCTTATTTCTAGTGAATCCTCAGACCAAAGGGGCGATCCTCTTCTTGTGACTCCTCAAACTGAATGCTCTCTCTACGAAACCTCAGCTGCATCTGAGCTCCTGTCTCCTCCCACCTTATATAGCTCTCTCCACCCAACCATATCACTCTTGTCTCCACCTTCCTACTGCTAGGATTAAAGGGTGGGGTCTCAAGTACTGGGGTCACCTTTATGTGACCTCTGTTTCTCTTTTAGACAGATTTAATCTCATGTATCCCAGGGTGGCCTTGAGCTAACAGAGATCTGTCTACCTGTGTCCCCCAAGTGCTGGGATTAAAGACATGTGCCACCACTGCCTGGCCCCTATGACTAACTAGTGCCTTAGCTCTGCACTCTGATCTTCATGAAGGCAAGTTTTGTTAGACTGCAAACAAAATATCATTGTGCTAGATCCATAACCAATGCCTTTTGGGAGCTCATCCATCTGATTAGAAATGAAAGCGCTGTTCTCACCTGCTGCACACCAGACCCATCTGGGGGAACGCTGGAAACATACCAATTCACCAGACACCACCCCTGGATGATTGCAAAGGGGAGGAGGGAATCGATATTGTTCAAGGGCTCTCTGGGTAATGCTAACCCAGCAACTGCAAGCACCCTGCAGCTCTCACTAATCAGGGTTCAGCAATGACCTTTTGTTGTTTGGGGCTCCAGAAGAATTCTCTCCTTCCATGGGACTTAGATCTGAGCACTCTAAGGTTGCCTTAAGGGCTGGCTCCAGGGTCACACAGGCAACATGCTGAGAAGGGCTCCATTCCTACCTTAATGCTCCATTAGCTCTACCTTGAACTTCTCATTAAGTTTGTACATAGCTGGTATCTTAGGGTTTTATGGCTGCAAAGGGACACCATGACCATAGCAACTCTGCTAGGGAAGACATTTAATTGAGGGGGCTGGCATATAGTTTTAGAAGTTCATTATGATGGCGAGCATGGTGGTGTGCAGGTAGCCATGGTGTTGGAGGAGTGGCTGAGTGATCTACATCTCACAAACAACAGGAAGTTGACTGAAATACTGGGCAGGATCCTGAGCATAGGAAACCTTTAAGCCTGCCCTCACAGTGACACACTTCCTCTAACAAGACCACACCCATTCCAACAAAGCCACATCTCCTGATAGTGCCCCTCCCTATGAGATTATGGGTGCCAATTACATTCAAACTACTATAGTTGATAAATCCTAATACCTGTCCAGCTTGTTCCCCATTCTGGGCTGGACTTGCTGAAGTGGCAACCAGGCCTTATCTCTGGCCTCCAATGTGAACAAAACCTTAACTTTTCTAATTGTTCTGCAAAAGTGGGCTGCTTGTGGGAGAAATTTTTTTTTCTGTACCTTTGCCCGTGTTTCCTGTTCTATAAACAGCATCTATCTCTTAGGAGAAACACTGCCAATATTTCATTTTCCTACCAAGTAGTGGCATATCTTTGTAGATATGTCTTGAAGCTACATCAAGACACCTCACAGGCCAACAACAGGTCCATGTCTACACTCCAGGCTTCACACCCTGTCCAGCTTCCCTCCTGGCTTTGCAGGCTGCTTTGCCTCCTGGCAACCAGTGCAGTGGGAGCATGCCCAGCTGCCTTGAGTCAGTTTCCCAGGTAAGAAACCTTGACTGTGTCACAGGAGAGCTAGGAGGCAGCCTTTCACACCCAAACCATATACCCATTCCATTTAAATGAAGTTCACAAAAGTATAGGGATTAACTGAGTCCAGTTTCTTGTGGTGGCACATGGCTGTGATTCCAGCATTTGGGAAGTGGTAGCAGAAGGCTTTTCCATTCAAAACAAGGTTTAACTACTTAGCAAGACTGTCCCTGAAAGTGGGGTAAAATAAAGAGAAGATGAAGGAGAAGAAGGAAGGGAGAGGAAGAGGAAAGAGAGAAGAGGAAGAAGAAGAGGAGGAAGCAGGAGCCAGCCCTGCTCAAAGGTGGTGGGTAACCTTTGTTGCCACCAAACCAAAACAAAATCTCAAAGTTCAACTGAGCCCTTAATATCTTTCATCGACTCTAGGACACATGCTAAGTTACAAGCACAAGATTGGGTTGAACTCATGGAAGACAGAAGTAGAAGACCCAGCCAGTGAAGCCTCAGGCCCCATCCTGCTTTTCCAGTTCAATGTAGTCAATTATTAGGTTGACCTTTTGACCTCTGGCTTCCATAATCATTTCTCTTGCAGCTTTGACTTGTGGCAGGAAAACACATGATTGCTAGTCCACCTCAACCATGACACAGGAGATGGCAAACTGTGCTTTGCTCCCCCATCTCCCTCCCATGTACACATAGGCTCTCACCAATCCCCCAAGAGGCTCCTCTCGTTCAGCCTGGCATCCTAGACTGAGAACAGATCTTAGGAACCCGGTTGGCTACCAGATGACCTTGAATGATGTAACCAAGCAGATAAGCCCCAGGGTGGTCTGCCTACCTGAGGCCAGTGAAGTGTGGGCTTCATGGGCACCTGGACATTGTGCGGAAGTCTCCTGTACCATGTGTAGCATGAGCGAATGTCTGAACCACGTGACCAGCCCTCTTTTCCTACTTGATCCTGCAGAGAAGTGGGCTTCAAAGAGGAATCCTCCTGAAACTTAATGCAAGGGAAAGAAGCCACTGGCTGAGCAACAGGAAGTTGGAAGGAAAGTGGGAAGCAGACAAAACAGAAAAAGGAAAGTACAGCCTTCCTCTGCTTGTCTGAAACCATGCGGGCGAGTGTGGGCTATGCCGACCGTGTGCAGGCAGGGTGGCAGTGACGAAGCGGGTCACACAGGGGTCTTCCCTCCAGGAAATAGCCTCTCTTTGGAGCACTGTTTCCCAGTATGGAGGGTAATGAACACTACTGTTGATCCAATTTGCTTTTTCTCCAGTGTAGAACCCACCCTGTGCTGTCGGCCCTGTGGATTTATTGGTACTGCGGGGAGTTTGAAGAAACACAAACATTGTTATGGCTTTCGGGTTCTTTGTTTGAAGAGAAATGTTTGAATTGTCCTATTTGACCAAAAAAAAATAAAAAAGAAAGAAAGAAAAGAACAGAAAATAGGTTTGTCAGTCAGAATGCCTATTTCTTACACCAAGAGAAAGGAAATTGGAAGATAAAAGAGGAAATAAAATGGGCTTTTATTCTATAGTATTTTTTCAATTAATGACATAGAACTGGAATGATTTTTTTGAGAAAAATATTATGTGCTAAACTAAACGACATGCTACTAATAATGGAACAATCTTGGCTATTAAATTGATATTGTCCTGCAAATATCATCAGAGCAACTGGCCAAAGGAAGGGAAGACTGTGATGTGTGTATGTGTGTGTGTGTGTGTGTGTGTGTGTGTCTGTATGTGTGTGTGTGTCTGTGTGTGTGTGTGTCTGTATGTGTGTGTCTGTATGTGTGTGTGTCTGTATGTGTGTATGTGTGTGTGTCTGTATGTGTGTGTGTCTGTATGTGTGTGTGTGTCTGTATGTGTGTGTGTCTGTATGTGTGTGTGTGTCTGTATGTGTGTGTGTCTGTATGTGTGTATGTGTGTGTGTGTGTCTCTGTGTGTGTGTGTGTGTGTGTGTGGATGTGCATGTGCACACGTCCCAACCACTAATAGTGCAGAACAGTTTGGGTCAGGCCCCATTACCAAACACACCTAACATTGTTTTCTAAATTTTCAACAACTATTCAAATAGAAGCCCGAGAAGAAAAATTGCCTCTCACCGGAAAGCCTTAAAACACACAAAAAGGCACCATATTGCCACTTTAGGGACACATTTGTTCCCTGCTGTTGCTATTTTATATGTCATTTCAGTCCTGCAGTTAGCTATAAAGCAAATCTTTTCTTTTTCCAGAGAGGAATAAGAGCTGCCTGAAGGGAAACAAGAATGGGAAGCATCCTTAAAATGACTGATTTACTATTGGCAAGGAGATCCAATATGAAAATTATAGCTCTCCATTTTAAAGGTAGGAGCCTTGCTTCTTTCTCCAAAAACATCCCCCGAGGGCCCCCTATTGACCAAGCAAGAGGCCTTCATGAAGGGACTGCTGGCTTTCAGAAACTATAGTGGGGAGGGTGCATGGGAGTGGGCATGGTGACAGCAGAAAGGGTAACTCTTCAGGGATAGGGAGAGTTAAACTAAAAACCAGAGACCTTAGCCATACAGGTCATGATTCACTGTGCACCAGCGCTGGTCTAGCCCGATGTAACTTTGGAATTTAGGTCCCTGGTTCTATGATCCCTATTCTGACAAAAACATGTAGGTCCCCTTCAACAGTTCCCCTGTGTTTTGATACTAACTTCTTACTTGCAATAAGGAAAATAACACGCACTGAAGAGGAATGTAACTGGAGACTGCTCTTTTGTTTCCCAGCTGCCCAGATTCCAAGAAGAAAAAGATCACACAGAAATTGTATTAATTATAACATTGTTGGGTCAATGACTCTGGCTATTCTAGCTAGCTTTTACATCTTGAATTAACCCATTTCTATTTATCTGTGTATGGCCACGAGGCTGTGGCTTACTGGAAAGTTTCTGGGTCCTTCTCCTTCGGCAGTTACGTGGCATCTTCTTGAGCCTGCCTACTTTCTCTCTATATATCTGTTCAGATTCCCAGCCTGGCTTTGCTCTGCTAAGCTATTGGCAAAAACAGCTTTATTCATTAAACAATAAAAGCATCACATGTACAGAAGGACATCTCACATCAGAGGAATATTGTAGAAACCGATTTGCATTGCCAAAGGATATAGAAGGTCATTAGACCATCAATGGGAGGCTGAAGATAAGAGATAAGTCAAAGACTGTCCACCAATAATTCATATGTAACTCTAATGTAGTTCTCAAGAGAGTCACCTTTTTCTTCAGGAAATACCCCCTGGGTTTTGGCTAAGTAGAAGAGACTCCAATGTATCTCTCAAAGAAGAAGGGGGAGATTTACCTAGCTGGGTATGATGTCAGGCCTTGAAGATGGTTCCATTGATCTGCACCTCAGAGCATTCCCTGTGAGTCACGGCTGGCCTGTTTGCTCAGAGCATGCAAGTGTGCAGGTTCCAAGGCACTGTGGTTTCTTTTCTTCCAACTGTTTTGCATTGTGTGCTCAAAGGGCATGTCAGCTTCCATGGGTAAGGATGCTGAAGAAGCCCAAAGATGTAAGTTAGCACATAACTGAGCTGCAGTAGAGATGAGCCTCACAGATAACAAATCCTTCACTGATACTCAGATATACAAACTAACCCACGGGGCATTGGCATGAGAAAATTCTAGCACTGTTCTATTAAAGAGTCTGCCTTCGAGCTACTGTTTTGTGAGTCCCCTCTGAAAAGTCTATCCATGAAATCTTTCATTCTATGATCCTGTAAGTATTTACCAAGCAGGTATCTGCCAGATCCTAGATTCTAAAGGGAGTTCTAGAGACTATAACCCAGTTAAGAATAGATAGTCCCATAAGATGTCCCATCTAGTCCTAGTGGAGTCGAGTAATTTCTGTAGTAAAAATCAGGATTGAACACACAGGTATTGTGAAGTTCCTGGCTAAGGGAGAAACCAACCCACGCTGAAGCATGAGGAATGATTAGTGTCGGAAGGGACATTTGATTGTCTCCAACAGCCAACCTGAAGCATCAAAGTGAAGCCGAGAAAAGGCCGGAGAGGCTGTACAATGAAGAAGAATGAACTGTGTATGTGAAGATAGATAGATCACAGTTTAAAAACTAAACCCTTGAGGGCAGCAGTGGCACCTGCAAAGAAAGGAACTTATACCTTAGGCAAATGGTCCTTCCTCAAATAATGACCTTTCTCTTGTGAAATTAAAGAAGATTTCAACAACATGAACTGTAGGGTCAATAAATGGCACCCTTCCTTCCAGCATGCAGGCAGCCTCCAGGTTCTTTCCCTGATCCTCATGCTCACCGTTCCCTTCTGCAGCTAACGAAGGGATCATCCATGCCACAGAGGAGGTGCCCAGCGTGTTATTACTCTCATTGAGTTTATCTCTCTCTGCCATGGTGACGTGTCACCTCCTCCTCAAAGCCTTCTAGACGGAGATGGGTTCTTAGAATCCAAAGCAGAAATCACAAGACTTCTCCGCATCTGGAGCAATATAACCCTAATCACACTGGACTGTCACACATTAGTTCCTTTGTCATCTCCTTTATTGGACTGAAGATCTAATGTCTCAGTCTTGAATGGCATGCTTATTGTCTTCAAATTGGCACAATCGTAGAAGACTCACAGAAATGGCAATGTTCCTTTTTTTCTTTTCTTTCTTTCTTTTCTGAGACAGGGTCTCTGGTGTAAACTCAAATTCATAGGGTAGCTGAGGATAACTTTGGATACCTGATCATCCTGCCTCTACCTCCCAACCACTGGGATGACCATGCAAAGGCATTTATGGAACACCTGCCATGCAAAGAGGCATGGTGTCGAAATAGGAAATTCGCAAAGCTTGGTGTCTTCCTGCAAGGATCTCAGTGCTATGGTCTAGGTGTTGGTCTTGGCTTAGCATTCAAACATATCTTTCTTTGGTGATGACAATGCCTTTATCTCACCTCAATGCAAAACCTAAAAGTGAGTTTATTTGTAAGTAAAACATCACTTCTGTGGGAATCCTGAAGAACCCATGCAGTTTGAACACATTCACTTTCAATTTTAAAGATGTTAACACTTTAGAAAATTAGTTGATGTGGCCGAAGTCCTGATTTGAAAGAGCTGGGAGGCTTCTAGGCTTTTCCATTGCCCAATCCCATGATCATCATCTGCTGCTCACATTCTCGGGGCCACCTCAATTTGCTCTGTCCCAAGGGAAAAGTGACAGTGTCTTCAAATCCTTCAAAGCTCTTGTAAGCTCAGTATTCAAAGTACTAGAGATTACACAGACCATGGCAGTTTCTTATCCTAACAACTTGTTTTAGCCAGAAGAAGCTAAAATGCAGACACACAAGGTGACTTGTCTCTACACGTCAAATCCAGAGACTCAAACAACTGCCACCACAGCTGAGGTTCTTTTGGAATGTTCTCCAGAAATAACTGAAAAGATTAGGATGACCGACCGTAGCCCCAACATGCATGAGTAAGCAGAGCTACCCACAAGGTCTAGAGGGATAATAAGTTCGTGGCTCTCATACTGAAGTGCTGGCCACTATAAAATAAGATCCCAAATAGACACATTCATTAAATATCATGTTAATACAAGTGCCAGAGTCTAAGAAGGTAACGGTATTTTTGGCTGGAGCGCATGCTCTAATGTGTTGTGTTTCCACACCAAGGAAAAGAAGAAAGGTTGGTCCTAAATAAGGCCTGGGCAATTCCTTTATCAGAAAATGATTTTGTATTAGCCCAAAGGAGAGAATAAAATCATGTGACCACTTTCATTTTTCTACTTGCTTCATGACCACAAAATTCTCTATTCCTTTGTTGTTTGGGAGTTGTTTATCACAGTGCAAAGCCATTGTTTGGAATGGTATATTGCTTTCTGGCTGCAGCGAGATGAGCAGCCTGCTCTGCCCCGTGAGGTACTGCCTCGCCAAAGGCGTCGGGGCCAGCTGTAAATTGAAATCTAGGAAATTGAATAAAAGGAGACTTTCCCTCCTTTGTAATTGGTTTGTCTCCGGCATCTGTCACGGCGATGGAAATGTGTCTAGTGCAGCAGAGTCGCTCTGCCTCCGCACTGCCCAGGCTCTGAGCTGGACCGCTCTTGGTGGATGACACATGTGGGCATGGCAAATACATCCATCCCTGCCAGTTATGCCAACCAAATACTCCTCCAGATAGTGTACTACACCTTGCCTGAAAAAAAAAAACTCATTCTGGAAAATGAATGCCAGTTCTTACTCCGATGAGAAAGGAGCGTTTGCGGTTGGATGGTGTCGCAGCCAGCCAACAAACCAGAATGGCTTTTCACCTTAGAGAAAGCAGTGTCCACCGGGACCATGCAGAGGAGCCTATGCGCTCCTCCCAGGAGAGGATACAGTGGGACGTGTGCAGAAGACCCCTCTGACATATTTTAATTCTCGGGGTCTGGATCCTCTCATTGGCTGGCTACCTTAGGAACACAACCTACTAATTTGTGAATGGAAACAATCTAAAACTTCCCCCTAAGCAGGTTTTCCCACTAGATAGGATAGCAAGGAAAGAAAGCACTTGGCTAGGAAAAGCCGCCACTTGACTGTCAGACTCGTGTGCATTCTAACTTTAAAGGTTAAACATTACTTAGCTTACCGTAGTAGTTATTTTAATGTGTCCCCTTAAGTGAGCTATCCTATGGGGCCTATTTTTAAATACTATGATAGAAAATTCTGTAAAAGAATTTATTAGGTATGACCTTTCAAACCAATGGACTGAGTTAATTCCTTTCCATTATGGGGACAGACTTTGTCCATTTAATTGATGATCTCAAGGAAATGATTGAGGTGCTCTAAAGAGGAAGAGAGTCTGTCTGTAAACTGCCTTCCCACTTAATGCTTCAACACCAGTTCCTGTTGAAGCCTCTACCCTGTTACAACATGCTACAGACTTCAGGACTTTATGCACACTCAGACAAGTTCCCTGAAATATATAGCTAGATAAAAAGAAAGAAAGAAAGATAGACAGATGATGGATGGATAGAGATAGATGATAGATAGATAGATAGATAGATAGATAGATAGATAGATAATAGATAGATAGATAGATAGATAGATAGATAGATAGATAGATAGATAGATAGACAGACAGACAATGGGTAGATAAATATACATAGAAGATTAGTAAAATAGATTGTAGATAGATAGATAGATGATGGAGAGAGAGAGAGACAGAGATGGGGACAGACAGACAGATTCTTTTTGACTAGAGACTCCTTGCTAAGACATTATTTAACCTCCACTTCAAATCCTTTTCAGACATTTCAATTCTAAGATTTTCTATACCACTTCCACGGCCAGGGTTTGAAATGAGAGCTCAATGTTTTGTGAGCAGTGCGCAGCCTTTGTCAGACTTCATGCGAGACTCGACAACATACAAACCAGAGCAGGACATGGACTACTTGTGATCGATATTCACATCAATCTCAGCAAAAGTTAATTTTTCCTCTGAATTAGCATCATAAACTGCAATGGTAAGTCCAAACGGGGTAAGCGACCTAGTGAAGGATCTTACTCAGAACACAAATATTTTCCTTCATTTAAATATGCTTATACCTATACTCTAAGACATATATTTTTATAATGTAACAATTTTTACTTTATTTAAATATTTATCATAAGTTATATTACATCTCCATATCGTAATTTATTAACCTACATATGAAATATTGGACACTTATGTTGCTTCTAATTTTCTGTATTTCAGAAACCCCTGTCCTGAGTATTACTGTATACACATCACTTTTCAAATTTTATTTCCGAATCATTTTTATGCTAATAATTAGAATCTGTGACTAGAGGACTTCCCAACTCCAGTTTTATTCTGGCCATGAGAATCTCTGATGACAAGTTGGACCAAGCAGTGTAAATACCTCTTGAGGGAAAAAGCAGGCTTCCTTTTTCTATATTTAATAATCATGTAAAGTACTAGGTGTCATTGTGGCATCTGCAATCTTCCTTCATCCCTTATATGTACTTTTGAGGTTGAGGTACTTTCCTTTAAGTCAGGGAAACCATCTAAATGATCACCTAGTGACATCCAGAAGAGGGAATTTTGCAGGTCACATCCCAGGTGTAGTTTCTTTCCTGACTCAACTGTGGTGTGGCTCAGATAGCCTCAGCTGGAGTTCTTAGCAATGACATTCAGGTGCCATCAGGATGAGGCAGGAAGATACTTCTTATATATTCACGTTCACAATGGTGTGACCCAGGAATCGGTACTCTCACAGATGAGTTAGCCATCCAGTGTGTGCTGCCAAAATGCAGCTAAGTTAGTAAGAGAACCACTGGGCTATACGTTTTAATGGGTAAAATCATTCTATGATCTATGAAAATAAGTCTCTTGGTATTAATACAGTGTAGAAAATCAAAAGTGACTCATCATTTGTGTGGAAGCTTCAACTTAAAAGGTTCCTAGAAATTAGTCCAAATCCCTATAGCACACACCCAAAATAACATTTGCTTACAGATCATTGTGGAAAACAAGTAGAACTTAAGTCAACGAGGACAGAATGTCCGGAAGACTACAAATACAGAGACGTCTCCAGATGCAAAACTGAGAGATCATAGGCCCAATTAAACACATCATTTCTTATAAATAAATAAATAAATGTGCTGACCTAGGATTGACAACATAGAATGTAAATATTGTTAATAAACCAAGACGCATACTTTGAGCAATGAGACATACATGGTAGACACATGCCTAGAAATGTGGATGTGGACCAAATCCATGAAGTACTGTCTACATATCAAACATAGTAAGGAGTAAAAGACAAGCATCAAGAGGGGTTTTGACTTTGTTTTGGAGTAGCTAGCCTGGCAGGCCATGGGAATTTGTCTAGGTGCCACACAGCTGTTCCTTATGAGGGTCTCCATATAAGATAGCTGTCTAAAACTGACTGGCCTACAAAAGGCCACCTCCCAGCACTATAGGCTGCCCTGTGAGGTAGAATCCTGTCCTGTGAGGTATAATGACAAGAACAAGGTCATATAATGTACACTGTCACTAATAAAGGAGGTACAATATCTTCCCATCCTCCGCTCAGCGAATGCTTACCAAGCAGCTACCATGTGCAGGCTCTGATGGCAAGCTTCCCTCTTTCTCATCGTGAAGAAGCCGGGTCAGCATGATGCTTGCTTCCTGGTTTGACCTATACAAAGCATTGTCTCCACCACTTAAACCTGCATCTTAAAAATAAACAGTAAGGGTTAAGTGTAAACCCCAGTAAGATCCAGCACTTGTCGGCACGGTGAGTACAGAGGACCAGTGGGAAATGATTGAACTATTCATGGAAGATGAGGGATGTGAGAGAATTTGTATTGCATTAAAAAATCTTGAAGGTTCGAATGGGCAAGCATTGTCTCCTCTATCTTTTTTTTCTGTAGATTTGGAGCCTCTCCTGGAACTAGCTCTTGTAGACCAGGTTGGCCTCGAACTCACAAAGATCCACCTACCTCTGCTTCCCGGGTGCTGGGATTAAAGGCGTGTGCCACCACCGCCCGGCGGTCTCCGCTATCTTATGTAAGACAAATAGCTAGGATTGGGCTATTGCCTGACCGTCTGCTATGAGTGGGTCAGCTGCTACTCAGATTGTCACATTGCACCCTTAAATAGAAGAAATAAAAATGTGTTAAGTTTCCCCAAAGACAGATACTAGATGCGACAGTGGTGCTGCGATCAATTGAAGGTGCCATGTCGGAAAACACTCTCTGAAAAGTGGAACTTCTATCAAACCACATCTATGTCCTGATGCTACTGGAGAAGGCATCTTGCCTATGTCAAGCTCCGTCTCTTGAGTTGTTCGTGTATGATTATGCTTTTAATGGTGATATGGACTTTGACTGTGCTAACCGCAGAGGACTTGGATAAACATGTTTTCTTCATGTCTGTATATACACTTATGAGGATATTTGGCAAGATTGGACCCAGTCAGACTTCCACTATCATCTTTGACCCCTGGTCCTCCATTTTTGATCCTTATAGTGAATTAGCTGATGTTAAAGCCCTTGCCCACTTAGCCACTTCCCTTTCGATGGTTCCCCTCCTGGATGCTTTCTGCAATCTGCACTCTGGTGGCATAGGAAGCATGTGTGTACCTTGACATTCAGATATAATACCCTTTCATGGGAAACAAACACCTCCCCTAAAAGTATTTCACAATTTATTACAAGCCAGGTGGTTTCACTATGAAAACCAAAACCCCATCACGTGCAAACCTCTAACTGCACACATGTAAACAGCTGCATCCTCTAAGTGGTACCTAATGCCGATTCATGTCTTTAAATTCATTTGATTACTGGCTGTATTGCAGCAAATGAAATGCTGGGACGTTGAAATGAGAAGTGACTGCCCCGCTTCCTGCTTTATGGGTTTCATAACGTTCACTTAAGGTGCCGTCTTCTGCCAGCAGCTTCTCCTATACCTCTAATCCACATCCGGCATCCTTTCCTTATCTGATGAGAGCGGGCTGGAATCATGGCCTCTGGACCATCTATTTCTAAACTAAACGTGAAAAAAATGAAAACGCTTTTTGTTTCTCTTTAATCAGTTGCCATTCTGTCTTCTCTGTAAATCTGGGGTGGGTTTCATCAAGGTCGGATTCCTGGCTATGATCTGGACCTGCAGTAGATGGCGCTGGACCGCAGTCTGTGTATGCTGTTATACTGTTACTACTTTCTGTGAAGCTGAATAAATTTTTAAAGCATTTTCTAATTTTTCTGGCTGCGCTCTCTCTCTCTCTCTTTCTCTGTCTGTCTGTCTCTCTCTTTCTCTTGCTCACTTGCTGTGTGTGTGTGTGTGTGTGTGTGTGTGTGTGTGTGTGTGTGTGTGTGTGATGTATGTGTGGTCACGGGTGTTAGAGTACACACGTGGAGGACAGAGGACTTTGTAGAGTCAGTTGGGATCTAGGGATACAGCTGATATCACCAAGATTGCTATGCAAGTGCCTTTACCTGATGACCCATCTACTACCCCACTTTTAAAGTTTTCTTGCCATGAAGGAGAAGCTTTTGGGTTGAAAGACAGGGTGGTGTGTGTTAGCAGAGGTCCAAGAGGCCAGCTGTGCAGACATGTTGCCAAACACCCAAATTCCATCGCATGGATGCTTTCTAGTGTAATTGTTAATGCATGTGCCCTACGAATGGCGCAGGGCTCCGGTGCTTCTGGGACCCCAGCACCACCTGAATGGCTAGCTCAGGACCTCTGTTGGCAACAGTCCTAAGACACCTGGTCTCCACTGCCACATATCACTCTGGTGAATCTTTCCAAACACAGCTTCAGCACCACAGTTATCACACTGTACTAGAGGAAATAAAATTCCTCAAGCATTAGGTTCTAGCCCTGGGCACCAGGGAACACTGCCTTGTTTGGTCTTTGCAGAGGTGAGCTAAGGCTCGCAAGGGTGCAGACCATCTCAGTTATTAGGGAGGGCCTAAAAGCAATCGTAAGGGGTCTATTTAGGCAAAAGAATGAGATTTCATGAGATTCTACACAATGCTCACTCACACAGGAGATGGCAACATGAAAATACTTGGGCAGAGATTTCAAACTTCCAACGTTGAAGACAAAGGAGACCAATAACCCATCAAAGAGGCCAAGAACAGATTTTCCCAGCACCTTCCAGCACAATCATAGCCTCATGTCTTCTTGACTTCGGTCTAGTTTGGCTAGCTTTGAGAAAATACATTTTTCTTCAACCGCGTCAAGTGTGGTGACTTTACCAGAGCTACCAACCCCAAAGACACCCTGATGGGAGGAAGTTCCTGTGCTGATCCAGAGCAGAAAGAATGGCCCTTGGGGCGTGGGAAAACAGCCTGAGTCCACAGGTGGTGTGCGTTCCAGGTCTGAGGTCTCTACTGATGTAGTCGTCTGTATTTGACAGAATGCCTAAGAGAAGCCTGATAAAGGAGAAAGTTGTGTTTGGACTGAAAGTTTCAGCCCATCACGATGGGAAGGCATGACGGAGAAGCTCATGTGATGTGACAGGAGCCTGTCACAGATGCTAGTCATAGAACAGCAGAACAGGAATCATAGGATGCAGCAGGACCAGATAAAGCTCAAGCATTCAAGACATGAGCACAAACTGTAACTCAAAGAGCCTAGTGCATGTATCTCCGTTCTGCTTCTGTTGAAAACCCTGTGTTCAGTCGAGAGGTGACGCAGCCTCTAAAGCTGGTAAATTCTATCTCATAGTGCAACCATGTATTTGAAAGCTAAAGCCCATCCATTCCATCATAATAATGACTCCATGCTGGCACTTCTATTTCTCATTATGATGACAGTTGACCCTAGGATACAACCTCAAATTTGGCTTATGGGCCGGCAGTTCTGATATCACCTAGAACTGCTTTAAAATTCACACTCCTATGTCCTCCCCTAGACCTGCCTAACCAGAGTCTGCATGTCACCAAGTTCTCTAGGGACTGTGTTCCAGGCACTAAAGATGCTTAGCTAGGAATCAGGAAGTCAACAGACTGAAATGGTTATAAGCAACTGAGCCTAAGCTCATCCTAGTGGCCAAGATCTATAACCCCAGCTACATGGCCTATCAAGGTAGAAGGATTGAGAGTCAGAGGCCAGGCTGGGTGACTTAGCAAAATTCAGCCTCAAAAGCAAACAAAAGGACTGGGAGTGTAGTACAATGGTTTGTGCTTGGCTAGCAGGTATAAAGCCATAGGTCCAATCGCTAGTATGTAATAAGTAAAGAAATACTTGGCCCACAGTCTGTAAGCATCACCATGCAGGAAATCTCTCTGTTTTACAGACATCTCTATGTTCACAGCACTTCCTGCCCTGGCTGGCATTAGACTGCTTTGCCGTGATACATTCTTTTAAAAAAAAATAAGAAATAGAGATAGTGGCTTTTGCCCAGCATTTGGCGAAGCGCAGCTTTCATTCGGTTTCCCCATTTACCAGCTTCGCTTTGCTTTCTGCAAGCAACAGTGAGTGCAATGTCAGCAGAGGCTGCGCTCCATTCAGCCCAGCTGGGCTTTCTGTTAGCCATCCTCTGCTGAGATGAGCAGTCCTGCCTTCCTGGGGACCCAGTTTGAGAGCACTGTGGGTGTTCTCTGGGCTTGTAATTGCATGGCGTGTGTCGGGCATTGCAGTGTTACCATGGAGCCCATCGCTGTTGGTCTGGCTTTCCATCACCCATGTTTTTGATCTCTCTGAGGATAAATCCTGTGGGCAAAACTTGTTCAGATTTGCTTTCCTAACCCTGATTCATCACACAAAAGCATTTTGACCAGATATCAAGAGAACGCATGGGAAACTTTCCCTTATCTTCCTCCAACCCTTCAGCTCAAGATGTTTAGAAATTGGTCTGCTTGTCCAGGTTACAACAAGAGCCAGATTTAATCTGTTTTTCCCTTCCAAGCCTGCATTTTACTGCCCTAAGAAAGGCATTGCTTGGGCCAGTGTGATGAACCTGCCCACTTAGGTCTTGCTGCTTTGGGAGAAAATGCTTCTCATCTGGGTCCGCTTGAAATAGCCAATGACTGCAGCAGAGAAGACCAGAAAGGATGTCTGATTACTGAAAGGAAAATTCTTTGACAATGACTTTTTATATAGATACAATATCACACAAACTGTCTCTATTCCAGCTCTCTCCTTGATCAAGCCTCTAAGGGCTATGCCCACCAAGACTTCTTCATGAAATCACCAGGCCTGGGGATTGAATGCAAGAGTACCACATTTAATTATCTCCTTGGGCAGGAAAAGCAATCAGAGAAAAAAAACAGGAACACATTTAAATGTTACCCAATCTTCAAACCAAATATTTATTTAAAATAACCATATGGCAAAAGAAATGTTGAATTGATTTGATATTTTCTTTCTGTTTCTCCTAGGCAAAGTAAGAACTGAGCGGCTGTGGTTTTTAAATAGGATTAACTGGTTTTAAAGGAAAACTCGATGTGAAGCTAGACTTTTTTTTTTTTAATGTAGAAGAGGGCATTGCTTTTGCTCTAGAGGAAATCATAGCTGGCGTCTCTGATGCTGTTGTGTTGTTTTCTGTTGAATATTGCTTGTATGAGTAGATATTTCACAGAACACACTCCTAAAACAGGTTCTCATCTCAAGGTATTAGATTAGATTATTCCATTAGCAGATTAGTAGATCCGTTCTGTGATCCATTCCTGGTGGACACACCTCAGGTTCCAGCAGGCATCTCTCTGAGAAGCTGCAGTGAAATGAAAGACAATATCAACAGAATGCAGGGATTTATGGGAGCTGCCTAAGCCTGTGATTCCCATCTGAGACTGGACAGGAATGATCACCTCGATCACCGTGAGACTGTATAGACAGCAAAGCAAGAAGACGCCTACCTGCACCATCCTTCCCTGACTTCATTCAGCTGGAGTTTTCTCTGCTACTTGAACTACTACTAAAGAACCTAAAAGGTTCTTAAAGCCTTTTAGGTCCCATCCACTAATTCGAGGAGCCCTGTGTTTTCTTCTTTGGAAAACAAACAAAAAAAAATACCTTGCTAATGTATCTTAATTTTTATTTTGTGTTGTGTCTAAAATAAATCTTCACTTATGGCACTGATCTCAAAAATGTTTATTTCTAGGGGCTGGAGAGGAAGCTCAGCCTTTAAGAATGTAGACTACTTTGCAGAAGACTGGAGTTCAATTTCCAGCACCCGCAATCGGCAGCTCACAACAGCATGTACCACTGGCTCCAGGAGAACCAACGCCCTCACTGGCCTCTGCAGGTACTGCACTCATGTATAAAAACTCACTCAGACACACAGGCACAAAGACAGACAGACAGACACACACACACACACACACACACACACACACAAACTTGAAAGTAGTAAAATAAATCTTTTTAAAAAATGTTTCTACCTGGCATCCTCAAAGTGAGTATTCAACACAGGACATTCTCCACTCTTCAGGGACATTCCCTGGAAATCTAAGCACCACACTCGAGGGCCAGCTCTCTTTTTCTATGCTAGGTTTACCAGCCCTCAAATCAGGACTATAAGGTTGGACAATTACAGTCTTTTACAAAGGATGAACTTGAAGCTCACATAGACCAAAAGAGTAACCTGTCTATCTGATCAGTCTCTACCATTCCCATGGATCTCAGCTTAGGCATCACGTCTAGGGGAAAGTACTTCTTATCACATAGCAGTGACTGTTGTCTAGATTAGGGTACCCCTAGCAACAAGTCTTTCCACTATTATAACTTCTTAAGAAATGTGGAATCATCTTTCTACGCATCGTATCTTCTCCCCCCTCTACCAAACTCTGAGCCTTTTGGTGAGCTCCTGTGCTCACTCCGGAAGTATTGCAAATACCTATGTAGATTTACCTACTCAGAATGCCAGGTAATGTACCTACCATTCAGCCTGAGTTCTTCTCTCCTGCCCAGCAGTCACTATTCCCTTCTGGGAAATGTGTCCTGGTGTTACTTGGGTGAAATCAGTTCTCTCATGACCTAGGTTAGTGTGCTTTCCCACTCTGTGCACCTGGAAGACACAATCATTGTACCAATTGCCTAAGTGAATTTTCTCCTCGCTGTAATTAATTAAAGAATTATTTCATAAAGTAACCAGAATTATTTCACAAAATAACCAGAATTCTAAAAAAAAATGTTCAAAGAAGCTTTGCAACAAAACTTATCTTTAAATTCCTGCCCAAGAAGAATTCTCATACAGAATAAGTCTGAAAATTCCCCAAAGTTTTTCTGTGCCAGATTTCCCAGGTCTCTTGGCATGACTAGCCAGTAATTAGGTTGTTTCATTGTCATTGTGATGACTGACTCAAGAATGGAAAGGACCCTCAAGACAGGACAGGTACACGTAGCAGGAAAGCTCTTTGCATTGGCCCCAGGAAGCCTGGAGAGGATGGTAGCCAGCTTTGCCTCAGCTCAGGAAGAACTGGGAAGAAATCAACATCAGGACAGAAAAGGAGACTGGGAAACTCCGGGATTAGTTTCCAGTGACATTTACAGCAGCTGGATCCATCGGTACTGGGAGTAGGGCTGGGTTCAGAAGCCTAATTTCCTGAGCCAGTGGAATCCCGGCTTTTTCTTTTGAGCCTATTTGAGCTAAGATCAAAAAGTCCTAATTAATCCAACAGGTGGTATATTTAATCAGCACCCTCGGGTAGAACTTAACATTTCTGACAGAATAGGAATTGGCCAATAGGCACTGCGTCTGACCATGTGAAGTTTCCCAAGATAACACACTTGATGAGCAACAGAATCAGGAACTAGAACTTGGGTCATTGTGGCTACAGATGCCACTGTCCCAAAACCATACACATACAGAAAACAACAGGAAGTTTAATTAAACCGCAGTACATCGTCAGGTACCCAGGTTAAGGAGGCTCTCAGGATATAGATACATAGACTTCTATCTGCCATGCAAGATGGAATGGGATGGGGTGAAGGAGATGGTAAGAACTTCTTTACTTAAAAGCAACACGATGCAGTGTTTCCCTGGCAGTGGACAAGAATGCCCATTCACTAGAATGCAACTCTCTCCAGTCAGCGTCTACTTAACCTCTCGGTCTTCTAGAGATTGCATTCATAGCCAGGCTTTCCGATGTCTTAATGGGTTTTAGGTTTTGATCTTGTTGTTACTGCTGCTGCCATTTTCCTCTTGCTATAATAAAGCACCTTGACAGAGCCTGTGAGATGGCTCAGTGAGGGTGGGTGCTGTCAGTCAGGGTTGATGACCTGAGTTCAATCCCTGGAACCTACGTGATGGAAGGAGAGAACAGATGCCTTCAAGTTGCCCTCGGACCCCCACATGGGACCATACACAGACACACCAAACAAACATGTTAAAATACCCTTACGAAAGCAACTTAAAGGAGAACGGGTTTATTTTTGCTCACGGTTCCAGGGCAGGCAGTTCCAAGTCTTCACACAAGACATCCCAATGCAACTCCTACAACACTTTGGCTTTGGGAAGACAACTGATAACGGTTTCAGAGGTCGGTACCTTCCATGGGGATTGTGGAGAGAGGAAAGAAAGAGTCTCTGCTGGTTTGTCTCCTCACGTGGACCTTCCCTTTGCCACAGATCTTGGTTTAGAGTAGACAGAGCTTAAGCACTGGGGTGTTGAGGATTTGAGGATTATCCACTCTCTGATAGAGAGTGAGGGGTAGCGTGTATCAGTGTGTATCCCATGGCACACGCATCCTGGCTGAAGGGCAACTAAAAAATTCCTTCATTGTCGTTACTCAAGAGATCCCCATTTCCAGAGAGGTCTAGACCTTTTAGGAATACCCCAGATACTGGCTTGTTTCCTGGAGATTTGCCTCCACATATCTGGACTTTAACATCCCCGCATCATTTCTTCCATGCACTATCCCTATTGTTCACGAGCATCGTAACTGCACGGCTGCTTTAAGGACTGCCTTCTTCACACAAATGTGTGTGAAGCTCACATGAGGAGCTGGTCTCAGAGAAACGTTAACTCCACTAGATGTTGTCTGATTTTCTCCCTCCTATACCAATCGCCTCCTCTGAAGGCATTCTTTCATGCTAACGTCGAAAGATCTATAAGACACTTTCTTCCTACTTCAGATACTCAGGCAGATGCTGCCATCTTTGGTGCCTTCTCCTTCCTTTGGTTTAGATGCAATTCAAGTACCTCAATGGGAAGCGCCATCCTACGGCACCTACCAATCGTTGCCTTTCCAGTGCAAACCACAGGGTTACACGGGTATCTGAAAAGGTGCTCATACTAGGTAGGCACATGTGTTTGGGTGTATGTGTGTGTGCTAGTGGTTGTAGCCAGAGGTCAAGCTCAGGGGTCACTCCTCAGCAATGATCACTTTGTTTTTTTTGAGACAAGAGTCTCTCGCTGAGACCCAGACCTTATGGATTAGTCTAGGCTGGCTGCCCCACTGAGCCACAATGATCCTCCTGTGTTTTTCCCCAGTGCAGCATTATAAGTGTTTGCCACCACACAGAGCTTTTTGCTTGGGTACTTAGCATCAGGCTTGGATGCTCATGGTCTCATGTTCCTGGTTTGGCTATTGTCCCAGGCCTGCCCATTCTGCCCTACCCACCCACCCCCCATGAAGAAGTGTCAATAACTTTGAAAGATTGCTTAAGACTGTAGGACGTCACTGAAAATCCTACAGAGAAAGAAAAAACGACGAAAGCATGAGCTTCCATAGACAATCTGCTGCGTCTCGCTATGAATGCATTTACGGTGTTGTTTATGCAACACTGGCGCAGGCGGGTACTGATGATGGAATTTAAACCTCTCAAATACTAAGAAGTGCTCTTCATCCATGGTCCTCCTCCCCCCCCCCACACACACCTCACACTTCTCTTAGCCAATGACTTTGAGAGTTGCAAGTGTCTCTTTTTTGTTTTCAGTTCTGCATGACGAAGTTCTTTTCTTTGGATAACTGCACACAACTTGCTATTCTCTGAAAAGGTTGTAGGAAAGAGCTTCTGGAACATTACCAACTTGGCAAGGTTTTTCTGGCAAGAGCTCTTGGTTCTAATAGAGCAGGATTGGACTGAATTAAGGTGCTAAAGCCTTCTACGTAAATGTTCCAAGTCTTTTCTGAAGCAGTAGCAGGGTGTTTACTAAGCTGAAACAGATAGCTGTGGGTACTGGCTGGGTACCAAGCCTTTAGCTCTGTTTACTCGACATGCCAGCTTGTTTATTTCACCAGGAAGCTAAGGAACAGGTTATTCCGAATGGCCATCACTTGCCATCAGTCTTTTCTCAAATGCCGTATTTCTCTTATTCAAAAGGATGCTACAGGGGCTCACCTTGGAATTATACAATCCCTGCTGTGGTTATGGCTGAAACCCAAACTCTTTTCTCTCTAATATTCGCTAAGCCTTCGAGCAGTGGGTTTTCAGCTGGAGACAATTCTCACCCCGGACTGCATCCAGCAATGTCTACAGATGTTTCTACCAGAAATGGGCTGGATAAAGAGTTCCTACTGTCACTCCTTTCTGCCTTCCCCTGAGTCCTTTACACTAGTGCCTGGACTGTGGGGGACCAAGCCTTGGCGCAGGCCTCTTTTCTTTCTCAGTGGTAGCGAGATTTTAGTAATGTACTATGATACTAAGACACTCATTCCAACATCTAGAAAACTATTAACATAAAATCCAAGCAGTTATATCTTAAAAATAATGATTCAAGTAGAATTATAAAAATATCTATCAATCGAATGAAAGTATATAAGGAGAAATAAAAAAGATCATAAACAAAAGTTAGTGAAATAATATATTTAAATCACTAGGTTTACAATTAATTTTAAATATGAAAGGAAAAAGTCTTCTTACAAAGAGAGAAGCAATGTAATAGCTTGGTGACTCAGTTGTGGGCCAGGTAGAAAGGAAAAAGAATGTAAAATTAAATAAACTATAAGAAAGCTGAACTGATTCTGTTAATATCAGATCAATAAAACTTCCTGGCAAGAAGAAAAATGGTAGAAAATCAATCTCCCCGGAAAGCTGCAACAAACAAGCATAAAAATGCCCAAGTCAAAATCAAAATCCATGAAGTCAATATTGACAGAATAAAGTAAGAATCAGATGATCCTATTCTTATAATAGCAAATATTAAAGCCCTTCTCAGCCAAACAAGGATTACCTGAAAATGCACACGTGTGAGCACAAACGCACACACACACACACAATTACAAACAAAAAATCTTTAAAATTGTGATTCTGATTGCTCTCAGATAAAAATAAAATTAGCTTAGATGTGAATAACAAGATTTCTAGAAAAATCACAAATAAGCGACACTAACCCATGAATTTCTATAAACCTTATGTCAGAGAAAAGAAAATTGCAAGGAAAATTCAAAGTGTGTCTAATTAAATACAATTAAAATGTCATATCTTGAATATAGGGGACGTACTTAAAGCTGTGCTTCCAGACAGCTTTGCTGTGATAAATGCTAATTTCAGAAATGAGGACAATCTAAAATCGATGCTCTGAAACTTACAAGATAGAAGGGAAAACATGGAATAAGTGAAAAAGCAAATGATGGAGGAACCGAATCTAGATAAAAGTAGACAGAAAAGGAGATTTTAAAGTTAATCTTTTCAATAGTCTTTGCCTTCAAGAAAAGAACAAAAAGTATAAACTTGCACCTGCAATTTGAGAAACAGAAGAGAGCGTAGTGCACATTGAGAAGAAAAGACTGCTGTGCTGTTTGGCCTCAGTGTCACGTTCCCGATGCTTGGGGAACTCCATTGATGCTCCTCTCCACTTACCAGCTGTGGGCTTTATTCAGACAAGTCTCAAAAAGTAGTTTAACAGTACAAGTGAAATAACGCAGAGGATGTAGCTGTGCTCTAATCTTAGACGGCTCTCCAAGCTTGCAGAAGATGCCAAGTGAGACAGGGCAGTGTGGGTCACAGGAGGCAATGACACAGAGGAGGGATCCCCAGAGATGCATTCCCTTTGATCTGGTGACCAGAGGCAGAGGGTCAACTGCCCTGCTCAGGGCCAGCAATGGCTGTCTCCTCTGGTTCGCAGGCAGGTGGTTCCTCTGTGTGTCCGTTCTCCGTCTCTCTTCTTTTAAGGAGGCCACCCCTCGGAACCCTACTTTTATAAAGTCATCTAACCTACCTTACCTCCCCAAAAGGTTTTCTCCAAATATTATCACCCTTGTTCAGTACAGGAAAAAAAAAGAAAATATTCCACATAATGTAATGTACTATTCCATATAATGTAAATATTCCATGACACCGGGTTCCAATTACTCAATTTGTATTGCATGTAATAGAGTCAAGTTGTGTCCAAGTCTTCCAAAGAGGCCTGTCAGTCATATTACAGAGCAGTTAAATGTGCGTCTCCTGTGTGTTACGCATTCTGGCTTCCTTTGCCACGTCTGTGGTCATTAAGTAAAGATCTGCTGCAACTCTACCTGGAGGGGCAGTCAACGCGCTGCTCCTTAAAGAAATCACACTGAATGATAAAATCAGCCATGCGGAAAGGAATGAAGGACTGTCTCCCCGAGGGGGGCATCAGCCCTCGCCGCAGGATTGGTGAACATTTCTGTTCTGTGTTCCTTCACACGTGGCTGGTGGCAAGCAGAGCTTCATTGTTTACCTAATGGTGCTACAAGTGGGGACAGCCTTGCATGATGTGGGGAGACAGAGCAGGACGTCCAGGAAAGATATTCAGAAAAAGGCAGGAAGAACAGTGGTGCGTCCACCCGGACCATGCAAAGGAAAAAGCTGGGTAGATGCTTTCTGTGGGGCAAAGGCTAAAAATGTTCTCAGTCCTGAAAACAGCTTTCCTGCTCAAATCCAGGGCTCTTTCCTGATTGTTTCTTTCCTTACCTGTTTCTGAGGCAGCCTCTCTTGGCAGTTCCATCTGACCTCCAACTCTCGATCCTTCGACCTTAGCCTTTGAGCGGTGTGATAACAGGGGTGTTCCATGCGTCTGACCTGATTCTTAGGCAGATGTCATCACATGAAAACATACATAAATCCCACGATGCCACACTCATGGAGCAACACTCCAAATGGAACTACAGTATTGTTCTTGTAGCATTTTACTGACTTTAAAGCCCGTCCTTGTGCTGTTTGTCCAGGGTATGTGAGTCTCCACAAAACTGCATTCAATTCTGAGCCCTCACTAGCAGGAAGCCTCCGAAGGATAATCATCTAGCAGTGATGGAAACCATAGTACTGAGAAAAGTTCCCTTATGGAAGAAACCTCTGTGGCAGCCCCCTGTTCCTTCTGCCCAAGGCGATCACCTTGCAGGGGTGAGGAAGTGAGCCCTAGCGGGGTTCCATGGCCAACTTGATCTTGGACTTCCAAACTGTGAGACATGATTCCCTGGGGTCTATCAAGCGCAAATGTGTTTTGGTTTAGCAGCCTGGATGAATGAAAATCAACACAATAGCAGATTTCTGTGGCCTGACTAGAAACGAGAATGCAGAAATGTGGCAAGGGAGCTTTGTCTTCATGAGCTTGTCTGGACCAGTTGTCTCCGCTTCTCTTCTCTTCTCTTCTCTTCTCTTCTCTTCTCTTCTCTTCTCTTCTCTTCTCTTCTCTTCTCTGTCACAACTATCTGAGTCACTATTCTGTTGCTGTGAAGAGACACCATGACCATGGCAGCTCCTATAAAAGAGAGTATTAAACTGGCAGCTTGTCTCAGTCTCAGAGGCTCCATCATCACCATGGCAGGGAGCATGGTCGCACACTGGTATGGTGCTGGAGAATAAGCTACTTCCTGATCTGTAAGCAGAGGCAGGGGTCGGGGCCTAGCATGGACTTTTGAATTCTTAATGTGATACACTTCCTACCCAACAAGGTCACACCTCCTAATCCTTATGATCCTTTCAAACAGTGCCACTCCCTGATGGCTACTCATTCAAATATAGGAGCCTATGGGAGGCATTCTTATTCAAATCAACATGGTAACCTTAGTTTTTCTTTCAACAGAAGCATGAATCATTTTCGCAACCAAGAGAATGCTCTACTATGGTCTTTAAATAGCATTAGGCATTGTCGGCACCTGTTCTGCAAGGTTTTATTGTGCCCAGAGCTGCATTCGGTACCTGTGACTTAGCAATAGACAGGGAGAGCAAAGCCTCCTTCCCAGCCTAGTGAGCCAGGGTTATAATAAAGAAACCCTTTAGTGGCTAAACAAGAGATCATAAAACAGTACTTATGAGCTGGGAACATAGAGAGCTTGTCCAACATGTGTGAGGCCTGGGAGTTCTGTCTCCAGCATGGAAAAGAAAGAAAGAAAGAAAGAAAGAAAGAAAGAAAGAAAGAAAGAAAGAAAGAAAGAAAGAAAGAAAGAAAGAAAGAAAGAAAGAAGGGGAGGAAAGGGGGGAGGGAGGGAAGAGAGGGAGGGAGGGAGGGAAGAGAGGGAGGGAGGGAGGGAAGGAGGGAAGGAAGGAAAGAAGGGAAAGAGTAATTATGAAATCACAATGTTAAGAAAATCACAGGACTTGAAGAATTGCATTCAGTGCTATGGATAAAGGGGAAATATTGTTGAGGTGGAAAATACTGGTAAAGGAATCTCCATTTTTGGCAGGGTGAGCTTACAATGGAATTCTAAGATGATGATGGATAGGAGTTTGGAGGAACAGAGGCTAGGTCCTATCTGCAGGGTACCCCAAAGGCCCTGACTGAAGGAAGGGGGAAAGTGAGGCAGCCCCTGGTTGACCTGTATCTCATTAGGTCTAAGCCCAGTACATAACTCTCTGTTTATGTGTAATTCTGTGAACAATACTTCCACCAAATGAAATAATTACAGGCTCTTTCTCTTCTTACAGATTTTGTCAGTAACTACCACTGTGTAAATGTGTTCGAAATAAACTGTGCATAGTCACGTGTGATGTGGTTTTCCAGGGGTATTTAATGGGGTTCAGAGCACGGAGCTGCAGTGTGGTAAAATGTGGAAGGTGGGAGGGAAAAGTCCGCCGAAGAGCACAGGGGGTGATTGGAACGAAGGGAGAGGTGGGAAAGCTGCCCAGGCCCAGGATTGGAGACTACCCTATTCAATTGTCTTTGTGACCACTGAAAGGCAGAACGCTGTGTCAGTCACAAAATGGCAATGGATATTGCGATAGCTTCTGGGGAAGTTCAGATAGAAGGTACACTGATTTTGCCTTGGAACGTAGACACAGAAATATCCCTTGAGATGATTGGGGATTATGAAGCATAAATATTTCTACCATTAACATCGCCTGGCCTGATCTCTTCACCAACCTGCCATCATCACCCCTGATGATCCTCTAACTCTCCCTGGGTAAGTCTTGGCTGCAGACTTCTTGGTGTCACCTTTTAACCGTAAAGCCAACATGGCACATGCTCACTGAGCAGAAAAGAAGCAGCTCCTCAGGCGGATGCCAGCGAGCTTAGCTCCACATGCCCTATGAACAGATGCCATGTCCAGTTGGTTGGGCAGTACTGTTGGCCTACGTTTGTAACAAGAAGGGCCACGTTTGCTTGTTGGTGTTTCTGTTTGTTGTTGGGGATTTTGTCCCGCCCGGTACCCCACAACTGTTTAACCCCAAAGAAAATCACACATAGGTCTCCATAAATTATAAGCTGATTGGCGCATTAGCTCTAGCCTCTCACTGGCTAACTATCACATCTTGATTAACACATTTTTCTGATCTATGTTAGCCATGTGGCTCAGTACCTTTTTTCAGTGGGGCAGATCACATCCTGCTGCTTTGGTGATCTGGGCAGGAGTGGGAGGAATCAACTTCCTCCTTCCCAGAATTCTCCTGTTCTCGTTACATCATTTCTATTTCCTGTCTGGTTTACCTGCCTATATCTCTTACCTGGCCAATCAGTGTTTATTTATAACATGATTGACAGAATATAGACAATTCTCCCACACTATATGTTAGGTTGTCAGAGAACTGGCGGATGTCTCCTCCAGTGTGGTGGACTCTGTGCGGTTTGATATGAGGCACCTGGCCCCGCTAGAGACCTGAGAGCTTCAAGACTCAGTCATTGTAAGTAGGCAATGACTTACAGTTTCTTTGAAGGTAGGGATCGATGTCATACTTATATACAGAACTCTGTGGAAAAAAAAAAGATAATCTACAGCATCAAACCGAGCCTACTTTTCTAGAAAGTACAAGATAACCCACTCTGAGATTTCAAAAATCTGAAGCATGAAGCACAAGACTCATATTCATATTGAGACGAAAAATAGAGAGCAGCGCCGGCTTGTTTGACTAGAGAGGCTTTTATGCGCCAATAAAAAGCTGGTTTGTCAACATTATGTGGCGTGCGGCCCATAAAGAACAGTTGCTGAAAGTCTCTGCACATTCAGATTAAAATAAAACTGCTGAACAAAAGCTATATTGTCCATAGACCTAAAGCTGGATGGCTGGAGGGGCTTTTATACGAGCGCTGCTCGTGACAGGCACCAGGATTATACCTATCTCTGGCTCATTGCTTATTGAAAAGCCAGAAGTTTTTATGGGCAAATGTATCTGACTGAGCTGTGTGCAGTCTCTGAAGGATGACTTTCTGCTTCCAAGCACACTGAATTCACATCTAGAAGGCAGAGGTAAGCGCTGAAAAACAAGAAGCTCATCAGAAAGTGGGCCAGTGATTTAATGCCTTATTTTTTAAAACATCATTTCTGAGCATGGTGTCAAATCACCCAGTGGAAACCAAGGCCGCGGTGATTCTCAAGGACAGAAGGAGCTGCATCCTCACGCTGTCTCAGCTCAGACCACAGCCCAGAGACTGGCAGAATCCGCTCTGGGACTTGCTCTGGCCATCTGGTGAAGAGGGCAATTAAAACCTGTGCACATATGTTGACGGTACGAGGTAGAGGGGTTCCTTATGGCATCACCATAGACCATGCTGCCACCGAAGTCACCTCTTCCACTGCTTCCCGACCCCATTCCTCACTGCATCCCCCATCCCGTCAGCCCTAATACTACACTTTTGTTTTTGTTGTCACTGCTGTTATTGTGTTTGCTTTTTAAGGCAATTTTTCAAAGGAAAAGTGGAAAGACATAAAAAGAGCACATGGCTAGTTTCAGGCATTATCCTTGGTGGCACTGGCCACATTGGGGCTCTTCCCGTCCTGCGTGAGCCCAAGCCCATAGTATTGTTGACGGCCCACAGGATGCTTCTGTCTACCTGGGCCCCAGCATAGTGTTTGTGGGGTCTACAGTGACCGGGAATTCATCCCCTCAATGTCAGGGTTTATGAATCTAACACTGTACAGACCAAAACATCAAGTAGACCTCTGCTATTGTTGGAAGCTTTGTGTGGGCCCCTTACCCCAAACTCATTTACTGAAATCCCAACCCCCAGGGATGATAATAAAAGGGGGCCATTGGAGAGTGTTCGTTCATAAGATCAGAACTCTCAAAGAGTCTTTGCAAGACAAACCTAAGGGAGCTCATATGCCTTCTGTGCTGTGTGACGACAAAGCCTAAGATGTCATCTGTGCTCATAGGGTTTGTCCTCACTGGACACTGAGTCAGTCAGGACTCTAGACATCTCCAGGAGCAGACCTGGAAGAAGTACATCTCTGTCTTCATACACTACCCAGCACTTTGTCGCAGTAGCTAGAATGGACAGACACCTTCAGAAAGGAAGATTCCTGTTGGGGACTTCTGCTGAGCTCTCAGGACAGTTAAAGCCATGAACAGGTGCAGAAAAGGAAGTGTATTCACACACCCCATGCAAGGGGTTCCATGCAAAGTGACCACGTTTAAATGTGCTGCTGAAGGATGTTGACTTAATTTTCACACACCTGATGACATTCCCATTCTGATTGTGCCTGGAAGGTCTTTAACGCTATAAGCCAATGTACTGGCAGGAAAAGACCAGAAATCTAGGGCTTAAGCCTCTCTCTTCCTAGCTCTGCTCTTGGGCACATCAAAACCCTTCTCTGGCCCTTAGATTTCTGTCATAGGGCAGATGATTTTTTGGTATCTCCTCATTACACAAGTCTATCATAATTTGGAACAGAAAACGGGTGTCTTCCTGTCAGAATAACAAAGCTTTTTCTGCTAAAGAAGTCAGTCACAAATGTCTGGACTAAAGCTTTATAAAAATCCAGGGTAACCAGCAAAACAAACACACTGGCTTGATTGATCCAGTTTCACCAGGAGCCTCAAGATCCTTCAGTGCTTTTCATTCGGCCCCTAAGGATCTTATAAATAGGACTGGAAAGAGAACAGGGGTAGTTCAGCTAAGAGCAAGCAACGCTTTCCTGACTGTCTGTTGCCCTTTGAATCAACAAATCACATTGTGTCTCTCTAGTCAACTGGTCATTGTCAAGGATTTCCCCTACATTTGTGACTAACATTAGCAATATTTAAAAGCATTTGCAACTGAGAATTTTAAGCATCTGGCTGATCAGCCAACTGGGCTCAGCTATCCTTTGCGTTGACAATAAACCCTAACGACAGGTCAGCATTGGAATAATCGGTTACCTTTGCCACTGAGGAAAGTTGATTTTTCTGTTTTGCTTCAACTTGTAATTATCAACGTGATTTGGGGATGCGTTGTGCTGATCTGAAGTCTCATCTTTTTGCTGGTCATTTTACGTTTGACTTTTGCATAATGGAGGTGCTTCGTTGCTGCTTGGTAGGTTTAGGGTTCCCCTGGACTCCAGAACAAATATCTGGCAGATTAGAGTTGTAGAGGAGAAACGAGTTCTTTTCAGGACCTCGGGGAGACAGTACAGTAGATGCAATGAATTTTAGGGGAGCCAACTGAGGAAGAAAATGAGCCGGGATTTCTTGATTCTGCAACCAAGCAGCAGACCTGGGATTTTATATAAACCCACAGCATACAATGAAGTGGGGAAGTTGTTGAGCACAGAAAGGATGCAGCAGAGAACAGCCCCCCCTGTGGTAGTGTTGGGGTTTCACTGGTTCCCAATGCCATGCAATGCTACCTGAGGACGCTCGCCCACTGCTTAGAATCTACACGTTCAGAGGTCATTTCAAGAGATCCCCAAAGCTCACTGGTTGTCGTTTGTTTGTTTTCATTCAGTGCTTGCTACCAAAGCAACTAATGAGTCATATTTTAAATAAATACCCAGGTTAATAGGATTACCTGACTTTATTTTCCGTGCTAGATAAAATTTATAGTTCTGTCTGTATTCCATGATGGTACTGTTTTAACATCACATAATGAAGTTTAGGAAATGAATTATGTACTAGAAATTAAATGCTTGGGCCAGAAAAGAATTGCAAGCCCATTGTTCTCTTCTAAACATCAAATAAAGGACACTGAATACTAAGCAAGTGACTGAGTGTCCCCTGTGCAGCAATGACCTCCACCCTAAGTGTAGAAATGGCTGTTGGGCTTAGAGCACTGAGAGACTGTGTGTTCAGACGTTCCAGCAGAGGGCAGGAGAGGAGAGAGAATCCAAGCCCAAGAGTGCTGAGCTCTGCTGACTTGCCAGAGAGCCAAGAGTGTGCCTGCTAAGCCATCTATGCCGCACTTCCTCCCTTCTGCGCCTTGAAGGCAGACTCAGCCTCCCGCGGTGGGAATCTAACACACCTGCCCTCTGTAGCTTGGCTTACGGGAGTGCCAGCAGGCCTTGTTCACTGGTCATAGGACCTCAGTCTCCCTTCTGCACAGCAGCAGTAAGGAAAGAAGCTCCCAGGGCCTCAGCTCCCGGGATGTTTCATTGTGGAAACCTGTGCTCAGATTCAGCCCAGTTCTTGAGCAGTTGACTTCCTGAATGGAATCAGGGGCGCCTGAGAATACACGGTCAGTGGATTCAGAGAATACATGAGGTTGTGGATCAGAGGTGGGATGTGCATCTGCCACAATGCCAGCTCCAGGGATGCCACCGCCCCCAGATGTTGTGGCTGCTGCATGGCTGTCCTGTGTAACCATGGGTCTAAGAACTTAATGAGACACAGATTCCTGAAGGTAATTTGAACACCTCGGATCTGCAGTTTCTTTATGCTTCCAAATGTGTGTGTGGGCACACGTGTGTGTAAGCAATCAGCAGCATTATGTGGCAGTGGGAGGCTGCATTGTTCCACCTGGACTGAAGGACAGAGTCTCGGAGTTTAAATACTTCTTTGCCCAGTGCGCAGTTGTGTGGCTTAAAGTAAATGACTTCAAATCCTCTCTGCTTCGGTTTTCTTTTGTTTTTTATTTAATAAAAATTTTCCATTTCCTTTACATCCCAACTGCAGTTTACTCCCCCCTTTTCACCACCCTTTCTCCACGCCTCCTCTCTACTCTCATGTCTCCCCTCAAACCCCACATCCACTCCTTCTCCATCTCCATTTAGAGAGGGGCAGGCCTCCCGTGGGCATCACCCAAGCACATACGCCTTGGTTTTCACACCTTATAAAGTGAAACAAAGAATTTCAGCATGCTATGAACAGGGCCATGAAGAGACTTTTAAAGTGAGCTATGAGTGTGTGTGTGTGTGTGTGTGTGTGCAGGAATGCAGGTGTTTAGGGGAGCTGAAAGACGACAGCAGACAGCAGATCCTCTGGAGCTGGCTATGCAAGTGATTGTGAATTGCTGTGGGTGCAGGAAACCTACCTGGGGTCTTCTGCAGGAGCAGCAAGGGCTCTTAACCAGTGAGCCATCTGCAAAACCCAGAATAGGGCATTTTCAAAACATTTCTAGATAGTGGGCATAATAATAGTCTTACAAGAGACCATTTAATAGGTGACCATTTAAAAAACCTAACCAGGCGGTGGTGGCACATGCCTTTTATCCCAGCACTCGGGAGGCAGAGGCAGGTGGATCTCTGTGAGTTCAAGTCCAACCTGGTCTACAAGGGCTGGTTCCAGGACAGGCTCCAAAACCACAGAGAAACCCTGTCTCGAAAAACAAAAACAAAAAACAAAACAAAACAAAAAAGTCTTTAAGCGTGCTTTATTATGCTGTCAGTTTATAAAGTTTCAGTTTTCTCTTTGCTCTGGAAAGTTCATACGTCCCCTCAAAGTCTCAGCCGTTTTTGTACTTTTCTACCAAGTCATTGGCCTATGGGGTCACCTCACTGTGCAGTCCCTCACTGTGGAGCTTAAATCCTCATATGATGCTTTTAACTATGCTGACCCTCAAAAAGTTTTCAACATCAGCAGAGTGACTCATGATACTGACTCCACAGTTTCTGAGACTCTCCGGAAATGTGACAGCCTGGCCAGAATCAGCAGATGGTCCAGACAGCTAAAGGCATTCAATTATAGCTTCTTAAAGATTTAGGAATCCATTGACACCCACCCAGGCGACTTGCCGAGGCAGTCATACAAACCTGGGGGAAAGCCTGCAGGCATCAGTGAGTGCTTCCAACGCTGTCCAGTGATTCCACGCATATCGTGAAAGCCAATGAGTAAGCAGAGAGTAAGCATTCCCGTGGGATGCCTGCTTTTATCACAGTGGCTCGCAATGTGGTCCCTTGACCGGCAACCTTGGCTTCTCTTAAGAACTCAGAGGAAAAGCCAATTCTCAAACAGGTGGGCCCAGGACTCTGGACACCCAGCATGCAACTCTGGCTCTTAGCAGACCTTCTCATGCACCGTGTTTTCGGGAATCACTGCTTCACAGAAACAGTGTTTTGCTCTTCTCAGGGCTGCGTGATTTTATTTAAAAAGTTCAAAGACAAGATGACTTGAAAGTTGCCCGGCAATGCGCAGTCCTTTCATTCCAGCACTCAAGAGGCAGAGGCAGAAGGGTCTCTGTGAGTCTGAGGCCAGCCTGGCCTACAGAGTGAGTTCTGGAATGGCCAGGACTATGAAAAACTCATTCTCGAAAAACAGACAAACAAGATGACTTGAAAGTGTCTGATACTATCCACCTAGCAGAAAAAAATAATAATAAGTTTCCTTCAAATGACTGACAACAAGGAAAATTTGAAGACCTCTGTCTCACCCACGAGTCAGGCAGCGGCCACCTTTTCAGCAACAGACGTGACATTGCCCTTTCTGTATGTGTGGAATAAACTCGGATAGCCAAGCTCATTCTTCCCAAGGACTCAAGGCATGCTGGGTACAGTTCAGAACCTCTTCTCTGGGGGATCTCTTAATTTGACCACTCATAAATCCTTTTTCCACACACTTGTACCGTCTTATTCTGTCTTCCTTTGGAACACAGTGCCACACTGTAGTGCAGGCTTGCCTCAGATTCATGGCCATCCTCCTGCCTCAGTTTCCTGAGTACTGATATTGTTGGCATTCAGGCATTATGCGGGTGTGCCCTCAGGGTTCTCCTCTGCTGCCAGTAAGAGCCCTCCCTGTGAGCATGCGCTTGTTAAGATTCAGGCATTACAGTGGCCTGCTCTCAGGATCATGACAGGGTTCATGTCGGCTGCAGCCACTCTCTGTATACGTGTGCTAAATCCATTCCTAAAAGGCTCTCTCTTTCTCCTGCACCCCCCGCCCCCCAGTGAGCAAGCAGGATTGCCCCAGGCTCTGTGTTTGTGAGATTTTTCACCGAAAACAACATGAGGTAACAGGATTCAGCTGGATCCCTTTAGCCCACAGACAGCCCACTCTGGGCTCGGGGTTTCAGAGGCTTCAGCCCACAACCATCCCGACCTTGCTTTGGGACTGAGGAGAGGCAGGGCCTTGTGGAAGCAGAAGACGGCAAAGCAGAGCTGTGCCTCTCCATGGCAGCCAGGAAGCACAAAAACCAGACAGAAAAGGGCCAGAGCCAGAGGCCCTGCGAAGGTACCCCCACCCAGTGATCCGCGTTCTTTAACCACTGGCCGCTCCTAATCCTCCTCAAAGACTGAGCCTCTTTGGTTCAGTCAGCGTCTCAAGGACTGAACCC
Organism: Microtus pennsylvanicus; assembly: GCF_037038515.1. Classification (NCBI taxonomy): domain Eukaryota; kingdom Metazoa; phylum Chordata; class Mammalia; order Rodentia; family Cricetidae; genus Microtus; species Microtus pennsylvanicus. The sequence goes on from NC_134588.1 coordinate 70,223,437, forward strand.
GCCCACTGGGAGCCAAACCTTCAATACAGGAGCTTTCAAAGATCTTCCTATCAGGACTCTACAGCGCCTCCTATGGGGCTCCAGAGTAGGTATTTTGTCTCCCTTCTCACCTCCCTGTGCCTATTGTGGGGCTTGTCCCCACTCTGTCCACATTCGTATGCTTGGTGTCTCCCTTTGTGTCCGAGATCCCGTGAAACAGTCCTCAGTGATTACCTCAGGTATCCCCAAGCCGAGCTACGTGAAATCCTGTCAACCTAACGCAATTTACGAACCCCAAAGCCGTCTTCCCTACCATGGGAGTTGTCACTAGAGCAGTGTGCCTGGCTGTCCTTGTACCGTTTTCATCCTAGACCTTTCTCAGTTTCCAGACTAACTCCCTCGGGCTTGTAGGAGATGATGCACATGCTATAACCCCCTCCACTGTGTCCTCTACTTCCTCCTAGAACAATCTGATGGCTCCTCGTCATAGTCTAATCTGATGGCCTCTGTCTAAATAGCATCAGGATTCTTGACGCCCCCCCAAGAAGGGGTACAGGCCTGGGAACCTCTCCTTCTAAGATGGCTCCCGCCTGCTGTGTGCCTTAGCTGCCACGGAGGAGCTGCCTGGCACTCTGCTGCCCTCTGCTGGCATTTTACAGCCCAGCATCAAGTTTAACGCTTAGAAAGCTTCAATGAAACTTCTGGGTTAAAAATGATAGACAACCCAGGAGGTTATCTATATAGCATATCTAAGAAATGCAATATGCTCAAATTTTCAATTTTTTTTAAAAAAACAAAACAAAATTTTCTTACTGTTTTATTTCTTCCTGAATCAGGATCTGCTCAAGTAATTCAAACTATTTCCTTAATCAACTATCTGGTTGGCTAAGAGTCCCTGACCACTGAGGTGAGGAAGGAGAGATGGCCTCTGCTCAAAGCCACTGCCACAGTGAGAAGAACACAGCGCTCATTCTGAGCTCACAGACAGGGCTGCCTCCCAAGGGCTCACACTGTCCCCTGCTTGGAACTGCCTACTGTGCCCTTACAGCACGACTTGACTCTTCCCTGCGTTTGCTCTCACACTGGTTATGACTGTAGCTGATTTAGTCATCATATGCCTATCTGCCGTCCCTATTTCATTTAGGACAAAGACGATGTCTCACAAGAACTAAGGAATTTGCCAGTAAAATGTTAGCGAGTGTTCTGTTACGGGCTGAATTCTGTTACCCAACATTCACATTGGTGTTCTAATCCTGTGCACCTCACAGGTTCTTTACCTTGTTTGTGTTTTGGTTTTGAGAGAGGCGGGTCTTGAACCCCAGGGGATCCCCTGGTACCCCAACTTTGGCAGCAGACTTTTGAAGGCTGTGGGGATACATGGGAGGACAGATAGCCTGGAGGATTCCATCCCTAAGAGATGACAGAATCTCAAAACAGATGGATACTGACGAAAGACGTGACGTAAAGCCACTGCTCAGCAAAGAGTGGCTGGGAACACATCCTCCTGACGTTCTCAGGTTAAAGCCCCTGGCCTTGCACGTTAGCCTGCAGAACTCTGGGAAACACTGCTGAAGCGGCCGAGTCCCCTGCGCTTTGTGATGGCAACCCAACACAATGTACACAGCAACCGACCAGGATCTGAGCCCAGGCGTGGCTTATTTACAGGCTTTACATCCTCAACCAAAAGCCCTGGTCCTTAAAACTAATCTACGGCTAGCCGTCACCTCCAGTGAGCATAAACTAAAGCGCTGTGTTTGTTCCCAGCCCTGTGCCCTCGCTTGCACCTTTCACCTGCTTGCTTACTGAGTCTCAACAGCCCAATCCCTCCTTCCCGTGGCCCACTTGCCTACATAGTACCTCAAAATATCTCTGTAGACTTTAGAGGAGGTTGGGTTTTTTGCTTTTGTTTTTTCCCCTTCTCCAGCCTGGCCATAAAAGTTACCTTTAGTATTTGAACTTCAACACCACCACCACTACCACAGGTACAATTCAATCTAAAATTATTCTCATTCCCCAACCCAGGGTCACAAACGTGCCCTGTCTTCCACCAGCTGATCTGGCTCTCCTGAATGGGCTTTTAGTGGTTCTCCAGCATTCACGAGAAACTAGAATAGCCCCATATTTTTTATATTAAAAAAAAAACAGCCCCGCTTAGCTAAGTTTTTCCAGTAAACAACTAGATAATTCCTATTGGCCCTTTGGCCAAACCCTGTCATTAGCTGATGATCTCACAAGTTCTGAAAAGGATTCATCTGTGATTTTGCTAATTTGGAATCTCGCCTTCTCCTCCATTTAACATAATCTCCCTGTTGGTTTCCAGTGGAAGGCGCGGAGGACCTGCCCTCCGTTCCATCCCATTCCCCGTGGCGAATGAAATACCAGCCACATATTTTTGGATCCCACTTCCTCCAGTGCGCTCCTTCTTTGCCCGTTTGTTTTTCAAAACGTTTATGTTAATGCCTCTGTGGCATTTGGAGGCCAGAGAGTCGGATCCATAGCTCATATTCCTGTTGCGACAGCGGGATGGAAATACCGCAGAAGTTTCCTGCGCCCGGCGCAGCCCACCTGAGGTTTTCGAGTGACTCAGAAAATTGAGACTGTCTCCGTGAATCATGTAGTCAGGGCAACCGCAGGGCTAATCTCGCTCACTCCTTAACTGCTAAGCATAAACATCTGGTTGGAGACCATTCTTTTGCGCAACCAAGCAGGGCGTTCTGGTTAAGTGAGGTTCGGGGTTCCTTGGAGGCTCAGCCTATGTCCCACCTGCATGGGAGACAGACAGACATGTTCCCTGAAGACTCCTCAGTGCGGAACTTAAGCTTCTTGTAAGGAGCAAGAGAGAAAAACAACGTGTTGGAAACATGGGTGGGTTTCTTCCAGGATTCCTCTGAAGACCAGGGCACTAGGAATTTAACTCCAAAGACAGCAGAAAGCTAAAGAAGGCAGAAAGTAACTGGGCTTCCCCTGGACACGGGTCCAGTTCAGCGAGGCGGCACTTTTAAACACGCCACAGCCCAGCTCTACGGTGCCTTCCCAAGACTAGACCATGCTTGGTTTCACGTGTAGTTGCCGCTACCATCAGACACGGATCAAATACAGGCCAGTGTGACGGCCTGAACCTAGGCCAGGTATACCCTTGGCTGCCAATGTGTTAGATAATTGAACATCTAGTCTGTGAAAATGTGAGAATTAGCCTCTGTCCGCTGAGACACAGAACGAGAGACCTCTGAACACAGAAACGGGGTCCTGGAGCCAGAAAGCAAAGAGAAAGCACGGTTGCCTTACAGATCCCTTTAACTGCTGAACACCCTGTAAAACACTTCCTGGCTCAGGTTGAGAACCCTTAATCTGAAAATACACAATGTTCTGAGACCTGAAGCATTTGAAATACTGTCAGGACATAAAAACAGTTTTCAGAATTTAAAATAGTCCATACTTCAGATTTTTGGATTTGGGCATTCATCTAGTAAAGTCTCTGCAAACATTTCAACATCAGGAAAGTGTCTGAAATTTAAAACGCAGCTGATTCCAAGCATCTCCAATAAGGGCTACTCAATGTGTATTTCTAAAAATTCAGTCCTGCCAAGGAGAAGAAACCGAAAGTCTATTTATTTTTGCATTCAGATCGAGGCCAGGATATTGTTTTGACTTTACTGTGTGAAGGGTAGCTATTTTCTCTCTGGACCCAGCTAGACACTTACAATCATTCCTAACTAGTTAACTGTCCCGAAAACATGCCCATAACACAGCAGTTCAGAGGAAACTGGAAGATGATCAAAGTTAACAGAAGCAAACCCATACACATCCCTGCAGGAGAGGAAAAGGAACAGAAACTGCAGGACTATGCTCAGTCACATAGTTGGATGTCTGGTCACCGTTCATATTTATGTCTGCTGGTCTCCATTGCAAAGCGTCATAAACTCAGCTGAGCGGAGTGCTTCACATTGTAAAGTGGCCTGTCTTCCATCTCAGGTTCTATGCTCACCCCGCTTGGTTCCTATAGTGTGGCGACACCCCATTAGTCTGTAAGACCCAGTGTCAAAGGCAACTCTGCCTCCCAGAAGCAGCAAGGGTCTCAAATGGCAGGTGGCCATTCTGGGTAACAATCGAAGGTATTGAAGCATTCCATCCAAAGTCATATGATTCTAACACAGCATCAAGCCAGCTGTAGGAAAATAAATCACACGTCCCTGCATCTGAGTCATAAGTAAACCAGTGTGGGAATTTCCTCACAACCTCCTCCCTTGGTTCCTGAACTTGTGTGCATGCTAAAAACACCAACTGAGCACAAATAGAACCTGCTGCATGCCACACAGGTCCTCGGCTCTGAGTTAGATGCAGTGCACCAGTCGGTACCCAACTCTGGTACCCAACTCTCTTGTGGTGCAGCCCTACTGGGGGGTGTTTCCAAAGATTCACGCCACCATTTACGAAGTATACATTTTCTGTACAATACAAAAGCTTATGCTCAAGCCAATGGCCCACACGACACGTGGTTTCTTCTCTTCCTGGAAGCCAGCCCCTCGTTTGGAGAGATGGGCTACTGAGGAGGGTGTGGGCATTCAGGAAGTCCATGGATGGTGCTGGAATAAACTTGGCATTATGAAAGATGAAGCTAGATCTACACCAAGAATTGTTTATGCCCATGACAGAAAGGGCCCGTTAGCAGATACCACATCCTGTTTTATCTGAGGCTCAAGGGAACTCTTGGACAAGACGTTCCTGAATCTTCCGAAGAACCAAAGCAAGACTGAAATAAAATTGTATACTGCAGGCACAATGAATTTAGGTCTTGGAATTTGAGGAATATGGGATACGCTTTAAATAATCTGTGGTTTCCCTCAAGGGAACATTTCAAAAATGTCCAAGTGACTTGTTCATTGGTTCATTCAAAAATGACTTACAGATTACAAAACATGTGGGGTGTGTGTGTGTGTATGTGTGTGTGTGTGTGTGTGTGTGTGTGTGTGTGCAGAAGTTCAGAAAATAGTAGAATAGTAGTTTGGACTTGGAACAAAACCTTCGTGGAGAATTTGCATATATCAAATCCCCGAGTGGGGAATGTTAATAGGATTCCTGTTTCCTGTGCCAGCAGCAGTAATGGGCGGGTGAGTGATCTCTGGTGCTGACCTTGAGGAAATCCAATATATACAGAAAGTGACCGTGACTGACCTCTGCTATGTTAAATGTAATAAATGAAACCTTTGTTATAGATGCAGATAACACCGATGAAAAGACAATAAAAATAGGGCTACATAATAGACAAGGGTGGCCCAGGGGATTAAGATGATATTGGGGGCTCCATCATTATCCAAGGAATATTTGGTTCTTATGATTTATTTAGAGAAAAATTCTTCCTAATATGGAGTTTCTCCAAGTGTGGCAGTTAGCCCAAGTGATTTGAGAGATGCCAAGATTTGGTCCATCTTGTGTGTACAAGAGGGTCTGAAAAGGTCCGGGAAGCAGAGGAAGACACAGCACATAGGACGACAGCCACAGTGGACAGCAAAGGAAGAACAAGCAGGCAGCGTGGTGCACACGGCCGCTACTCAAGACGGTCAACATGAGTTGTGGTTAAATCAAGAAGTTAATATGAGTGAAGGAATACTGTAACTTGAGAAATAAGAGAATTGAAGCAAAAGGCTGACTGAGAACAAATACTGAACATACAAAGGACTCCAAGGTTTCTGTTCTGCTAAATGATCACATTTTAAACAGGGTCACTTTATACAAAGTTAAGATAACATGGTCTTGCTAACATTAGAGGTTTTTTAGTACTTGTATCAAAACGATCAGATAGCCAGATTTTAAAAATCTGAGTATTTGGTATCTAAGATACAAAATTACTGTATAACCAATTTACTGCAGAACTGGTCACCTTTGATGCCTCTGAGGATAAGATCGTCTGCTCCCTAGCAGAACCTCTCACTAAGCCAGAGGCTGAAAAATATCTGCGACATAAACCAAGATTGCCACAAACATTTCTCTACTCTTTCTGCCTTCATTTTCCGTCCTAGACCATTTTCTCTGAAGGGCTCCCAGCCTCCTGTACAGGGGCCAGTCCTACGCTTCCCAGCCCAAGATCACGGATGAACACCGAGCTCTGAGTGACAGACTGATCTTGGCTGCAGAAGTAGGGGTGCTGTTTTGTCAGGGAGACCCTAGGCAGGGCTCACAAGATCAAGAGACCTGCTCCTGCTCAAGCAAGAGCAGATTATTGGTTATTACCACAGGCCAGAAGGGGGCACCTTCCTATTGGCAAGGAAAGTTACAACAAAATAAAGCAAGCAAGCTGGGCTCCCTTGGGTCTTCTTGCTGCCTCCAAAGGAGATCCAAGCTAAGAGACTTTCACATGATGTATGAATTCTACGGATAGATAAACCAAATACCTCATTTCTGCACTTCCCATCTCTCCTAAGCAACAGAATCTTTCTCCCATGCCCTTGACTGCTGTTTTGGGATGCCATGCCCTGTACAACCTGTTTCCAAAAAGATATTGCTGGTTACCAAAGACAAGAATGTTTTCAGTGTGCCTGTACTGGCTGGTTCTGCAAAATACACATCGGACAAAGAACTCATTGACAAACCCATTTTCTAAGTGATTCAAGGACTATTTTGAGAATGTTATAAAAGTTCCATTTTCCAGATATGCATTTCCCCCAAGGAGCTCTAGAAGCAATTATCAAAGTGTGTCGGTACACTATGTTTCTTGCACACTTTTCCAGCCAGTTTTTTCCATTACTGGAACCAGCCAGAACAGCCAAGGAAATATTTCAGAGGGACAGCAGAATGTTAGCATCAGCTAATGAGACTAATTTCTTGATTCATTTGTTGGCTTTTTCCAAAGCCATCCAACCAACAACACTTTCAGAAACAAAAAAATGACATGCCGTCCTTTTAGAAAACTAATCCTAAGACATTAGCTGAAAACACAGCAGAAGAGATGTCCAGGTACACCATTTTAATCCTTCTCCTCCACTGGGGCTCATTAAAAAAAAGATGAGCAACACACACCTTTAACCTCAGCACTCTGGAGGCAGAGGCAGGAGGATTTCTATGAGTTATAGGCCAGCTTTGTCTACATAGAGAATTCCAGTCCAGCCAAAGGCTAGTGAGGACCTGTGTCAAAAATTCATTCATTCATTCACTCATTCATTCATTCACTCACTCATTCATTCATCCATCCATTCATTCATTCAAAACAGATAGCTCAGTTCTTTGCTGTGCAAAGGATGCTTTTCACATTTATCTCCTCAACTCTACCCTAGTTTGGACGGAGTCTTTGAATCAGAAAGGTTTCCATTGGTTTGTCCATCACTTCAAAGGCTGGGTTGTTTTCACAATGTGTAAATTCTGCACAAGTTTTATAAAGTAGACTTATAGACACCCCTCTTCTTAAATATTATTCTTAATGATTTAAGCTTATGTCATTAAATATTTATTATGCTGTTGAATCTTATCGTAAAACTTCTTGTCTGTCTACCTCTCTGGACAGGGGGGACAACGTTGGTTCTCTGCTGGGCTTTCTGATGTCCTTTAATGCTCTCTCTCAGCATCTCTGGGACTTACTTCCTCTGACCTGCTCAGGAGCTACCCTCAGAGAACTTTCCTTAGCCAACTGGGACAGCTTCCCCACCCATAAGCAGCGCTGGATGCATTTGGAAGTTCACATTTCTAAAGGGAGAGTTCCTGAGCCATAGCCACCTAAACAGGAACACCTAGTGCCTTCTGAGTAGCCAGCCACATTCAACTCGCAAGATCTCCTATTTGAGCCAGGCTGAGCTGGGACATGGTGGCAGCTTAGATCCTCGTTTGTCTTTTTCTCACTTCCGGGCATGTCTCCCGAGAAGTGCTTCCATATGGATCATCACGTGGAGAATCTCACATCATAGCCGACTTTTATAGTGTCCTCAGAGAGCTGAACTTCAGCACTCTGTAAACAGGACTTTTCCAGAGTCCTTGTCTGTTTGCAGCACTGTCAGGATGGGTCCAGGGCTTCTTGGGAGGTGCTGTCACTCCCAGGCCCATCCTGACACCTCACTATGGTGTCTATGCTTCTCTGTGGCCTTGTCATGTGCAAGCCCAAGTTCCCCATCTTCTCATCCTGTAGTCCCATTGTTTTTGGTTCTCTGATCTCTATCTCTCAGTACATTTTAAGATAAGATTGTCTGAGGCCATCTTATTCTCCACAGCCTTTTAAGTTGGGCCTCTCCTACCTTGATTTTCTGTCAACTACTCACCAGTAAGATTCACAAGCTTGTTCCTCTTTCTGCTCTGTTCACTAGTGTGTGAGCGCTTCACAGTGATAGGACCTGGCCTCCGTTCCTGGTACAGCACATGACACAGGATGGTGCCTTTGTCGGAGTTAGCTGAATGAGCTACCAGACTGAGGGTTAAAGAGCAGGGCAGCCTCACAGGCCCAGGAAAAGTCATTCTACAGAAAATATCCCTGAAGCCTCAGACTGGAGAGTTCCCCTACAGAGCCTTCATGAAGACCTTCTGTGTGGTCCTGTGTGTAGGAAACACAGGGAAAATCTGCTGCCTTTTCTACTGAAGAGTTAAGTAAACAAGACTGCATTGAAAAAATAGTTATGAAGAAGCCACTGGCAGAAATTCAAATTCCTTTGAGGTCAAATCGAAATATATGCTCAAGTTTCATGTCTTCCTGTGAACTGTGTTACCCAGTGGCCTAAGAATGTAAGGTCAATGCCCGCCGGCAGAACTGTGCCCCTCCCTGGATTCTGCCCCCACTGTGACCTTTCCCCAAGCCCACAGTCCCAGCAAGTCCCCAGCTCTGCTGCTGGACCTTACCCCAGCCCCAGAAGACTTCTGCCAAGCAGGCCCCACCCACAAAAGCCAGAACAGTGAGTGATCCACCTGCCAATACCCCAGAAGAAGACTCGGAGTTTACCAGAGGCCAGGCCAGATCTAGGGACCTAAGAAGACTTCAGCATGACCATAGGCCAGACCCAATCAAGAGACCTAAGGTCCAACAAAGCCCAGCAGAGACATCTTCTTGGACCTGAAGAGTCACTAGTTACCAGAACCCTTGGCCTTTTAGATCATAAAGGAAACAGAAACCAAGGAATAAAATCCTCATCCAAATCCAAACATAGGAATAAGCGCCAAGACCTATACTCATCCCAAATCCAGATATTTAAATGCTAATATAAGATCACAATCAATAACAAAAAGGACAACATGTCACCACCAGAACCCAGTTATCCTATGACAGAAAAACCTAAACATTCTAATACATGAAAAAGCCAAATTTAATCAATATCTATCCATCTATTTATCTCTACAGAAGGTACCAAAAGGAATTAGCTACACCCACAAAAACACAGGCAATAGATAATCCCACACCAGCAGCACCTAAAGAAGGGAAATACACATATCAACACCACCAAGAGCAACAACAAAAATAATAGGAATTAGCAATCACTGATCATTAATATCTCTCAATATCACTGAACTCAATTCACCAATAAAAAGACACCGGATAATACAATGGTTACAAAAACAGAATTTAGCCGGGCGGTGGTGGCGCACGCCTTTAATCCCAGCACTCGGGAGACAGAGGCAGGCGGACCTCTGTGAGTTCAAGACCAGCCTGGTCTACAAGAGCTAGTTCCAGGACAGGCTCCAAAACCACAGAGAAACCCTGTCTCAAAAAAAAAAAAAACAGAATTTATCCTTCTGCTACATGCAAGAAACGTCCCTCAACATCAAAGACAAACATTACCTCAGAGTAAAAGATTGGAAAAATTTTCCAATCAAAGGGACCTAAAAAGCAAGCTGGTATAGCTACCCCAATATCTAACAAAATAGACTTTAAACCAAAATTAATCAAAAGAGATAAAGAATGACATTTCATTTTCATCAAAGGACATATCTACCAAGATGATGTCTCAATTCTGAACACCTGTCTCCCAAATGCAAGGACACCCACATTTGTAAAAGAAGCATTTTTAAAGTTTAAATCACATATCAAACCTCACACATAAATAGTAGGAGACTTCAACATCCTGCTCTCACCAGTGGACAGGTCTGCCAGACAGAAAATTAACAGAGAAATAATGGAACTAACAGATGTTATGACTCAAATGGACCTAACAGATATTTACAGAATGCTTAATCCAATCACAAAAGAATAGACCTTCTTCTCAGCTCCTCGGGGAACCTTCTCCAAAGTTGACCACATACTCAGTCACAAAGCCAATCTCAACAGATACAAAACATTGGAACAACCCCCTCTATCTTATTAGCTCTCATGGATTAAAGTTTGAGTTTAACCATAACGCAAACTACCAAAAGCCTATACAAACTCATGGAAACCGGACAACTCTCAACCAAATTACCACTGGGTCAAAAGAGAAATAAAGAAATTAAAGCCTTCCTAGAATTTGATGAAAATGAAGGCACCACATACCCAAACTTAGGGAACTCTATGAAAGCAGTGCAAAGAGGAAAGTTCATAGCAATAAATGCCTGCAAAAGGAATTTGGAGAAATTTCACACTAGCGACTTGACAGCACATCTAAAAGATCTAGTTCGAAAAGAAGCAAAATAACCCAAAGGGAGTAGACGACAGGAAATAAACTCAGGGCTGAAATCAATCAAAATAGAAACAAAGAGAACAATACGAAGAATCAGTGAAACAAAGAGTTGGTTCTTTGGGTAGATTAACAAGGCAGACAAACACTTATCCAAACTAAAATCAGTGTCTGAACTGAAAACCTAGGCCCTCTACATGTATGTGACAGTCGGGTAGCTTGGTCTACTCATGGAACTCCTAACAATGGGAGCAAGGGCTGTCTCTATCGCTTTGCCTGGCTCTTGGGAACATGTTCCTCACACTGGATTGCCTTGCGGAACCTTACTTAATTCAAGGGAGGTGTTTAGTCTTACTGCAACTTGATATGCCACGCTCTGTTGATACCCAGGGGAGGCCTGTCCTTTCTCAACAGAAACAGGAGAGGAGTTTAAGAGGGTGGGCCAGAGGGGAGGGGAAAGGAGAGAAGGGAAGGGGATGGTATGAAAATGGAGGAGAGGAGGGAAGGAAAACTGAGGTCAGGATGTAAAATAAATTTAATTAAAAAAAGAAACTGGCAGAGAAAGAAGGAAAGGAAAGTAGAGAGGGAGGTGTGTGTGTGTGTGTGTGTGTGTGTGTGTGTGTGTGTGAGAGAGAGAGAGAGAGAGAGAGAGAGAGAGAGAGAGAGAGAGAGAGAGAGAGAGAAGAATGTGAGGTCAAATTCTCCTGCTCGGCACTCCTGAGCTTTAGGATTGAAAACCCATTGTGAGCCCTCTAGGTGTGCTCACTCACTCGCTCCATCACACCCTTCTGCAGAAGGAAAATGATATGTTTTGCCGGAATACTTCGGATTGCATGGTCATTTCCTAGAGACCTCAGGTTCCTTTCTTACAATGCAACAGCAAATTTTGTGAAGTTTCACCCAACTCCTGCTACCATCCTCTTCCAAAATAGTGTTCTTCCTTCTCTCATAATAAAGTAGAACAAACAAAAAAGTATTGCATGTTAGGTATCAAAACCACCCACTTATCCAAGCAAGTATCCCTAGGTCGATGGTAACAGGCTCTCCCTGAGACCAGTCCTCCTAACTGAGGTTCAGTGGTGGCAGGCTCTCCTGTGACCAGTCCTCCTAACTGAGGCTCAGAAGTGATAAGCTCTCCTATGACTCAGTTCTGCTTCCTGAGGCCCAGCGCTGACAAGACAATGGAAAGATCTTCAAATAAGTGTCAACAGGAAGAGGAGCTAAAGGACAACCTAACGTCAGTTCTAAAGGTGAGAGCTATGTCGTGCTCACTCAGAAATGGCTTAACTAATCTATCTTAACCATTTAGGAAAAGAAACTTTTACAGACAGCGAGAAAGGAGCAAGTCTATGTAAAAGATATTCAAGCAATTTTGTATATAATGTATAGTTTGCTGTATTTTTCTTTCTTTGCAACACTACATTCATAATTCTTTTGGTTTTCTGATGGCTCATAAAGCACTAAACCCAAATTCACTTAATAAAGTGTTCTGCAATAGTACTGCCAAGTCAGCCAGCCCTGTAGACAAGTGTGGGCAAAGCCGAGATCTGGGAAAGATGAAGAAATGACAGTCATGGGCAGCCTGGGCACCTGGAGATGCTGCTGCCTTCTTGCTTGCCCCTGACACATATATACAAACCAAACATTTTGGCAACATCCAAAAACAGTACGTAACTCAAGTGGCTTCATTCTGACTTGGAATTATTAAGTCAGGATATTCTATGATAATTTCTTTGCCAGAAACCCCAAGGCTAAAATATGATTTCTTGTGTTTTTTTTATTTATTGTTTCCAGGAAAATGATTTATCAAAATATGTAGTCATCATCCACAGAGGAGTGCTGTGGGCCTATTATGTTTGTTCCCAAAGATCATATGTTAAAGCTTTACTTTCTGGGAGTAACTAGATTTGGGGATGGTCATGAGGATGCAGTCACCATGAAGAGAAAGTGCCTTCCTTCGAAAAGGCAAAGACCAGGAAATCAAGCATCTGAATCTTGAACGTTTCTGATTCCATCACGGAGACAAACAGTCCAATATTTGAGCCACCAACAGCTTATTACAGCAGCCTGCACCATGAAAAGAAAAAAAACATTAAAATTAGCATGAATTCAAAATGTCCATTCTCTCCTTCCTCCCTTCAAACTGAGCCTTTAATGTCGACTGTAAAACAGGCTAATGGAGAAACGGAGTGGAGTTTCTCACTGATTGAAGCTACTCCTGTGTTGTAGAAGTTGGTGTCCCCTATTCTAGAATGTTTTAGTTTAATGATTTGAGTTTAATAGAAGCCCTGTCTTTCTGTAAATGATAGCAACATCTGTTGAGTCTTAGACTCTGAAGTGTGAGGCCAGTGTTGCCAAACAATTCTCCAGCTATTTTCTCACTGTGCCCAGGGGCCCAGACCTATAAACAAATGACGGGGTTATTCCACACACAGCCCTGGAAGCTAGAGAGAGATTTAGAGATGCCCTAGCAGAGACGTAGGGATCTTCTCCTATGCTCCTGGTTTTCCCTCCTTCTTTGTCTCTTCTTTCCTCTTCACCCTCGATCTACCCACCCCACCCCAGAGGAAACAAGGAGGCTCCTATGGCAATCTCACAAAGCCCTGGGGTCCCTGATTTTGGGGTTCTCCTATGATACAATCCATGCAAACATAAACTGCTAGCATCTTCCCCATTCTCTGGGGGAGGCAGGACATGGGGAGGTGGCAGGGAGCTTGTCTGCGCATCTGACTGATGGCCCCTGACTCTTGCAGGCTTCTTCTGTCAGGATATGTATAGGACACAGTGACAGACACTCTCTTTAGTGATTAGAGTAAAATCTCAGATTCTTCTGAGCTTCATACAGAACCACTAGTTCTCCAGACTCGAAAAGCAGGACTAGAAAAGCCTGTCACTTTCTCCCCTAAACACAACTCTGACAAACACCCATTTGTATCAATATGATATGGTCTCAATTTTAAGACCAGGTCTTAGACTATGAAGAATTATAAAGTGTAATGTAATTGCTAGAAATTTTTCAAGGCTTTTTTTTTCTTTTATGGAAACTGGTTATTTTTGCTTTAGCTTAGCTTTGAGATCTTTTTTGAAGACCAAGGTTAATGACTAGACAATGTCTCTTTGAATTTATCTTCCTATAAGCTTGATAAAATGTACTCTCATCTTGCTCTTGTTTTCAAGAAAAGTGTATACTTTAAATTCAAAATCAGCAAGTATGTATCTCAATCCATTCTGAGGGGGAAAATACTTTAATTCAGACAATACATTTTCTGTCACCCCTAAAATATTTCTGCATTTCATACAATATCTGCTGTTGGCAGTGTCCTAACCGTCGAGTGGGCAGAGCTGTCTGACCACTCTGAAGGGGTGCGACTCAGAGCTTTGGGGACTAAATTAGTATAACAGCCCTTACTAGAGAGTGTTAGCCCTGGAGTGAACACCTGTCCCATTTGTGGTAAATGAATACAAGAGTTTTGCTGGGATGAAGCCTTCTTCCTATTAAAAAGTGAAATGCCATTTGAGGAGAAGGCTTTTTTCCTTCCTATTTTTTTTCTGGAAGGGGTCTTGAGTTTTGCCATATCGAGACCAAGGAGACAAGAATTAGGGTGTACAAGAAGAGCGACAGAAGTTGCCTGTCTCCAGAGAGCACGGGCAAGGGCTGAACCCCGGCTGCACTTAGCTACTTGCATAATCTGAACAAATTTGTTCAGCCACTGTGACTGTCCATTTTCATTGTCCACCTTTGGAATCACATAAGAGACAAAACGTTGGGCATGTCTTGAAAATCCCAGAGATGTTTCACTAAGGAGAGAGCACAATGAATGTGGGCTGGGTACCAGACTTAAGAAATAGGGCAGAAAAGTAAAAATGAGGTAAAAAGGAAGGAAGTTGGAGGAGAGAAATTTGGGGGATTGGGGTATTACTACCCCAAGCTCCACTCGTGAGTTCAACAAAATCATTATGACCAAAGGCTCGGGATCTAATGATTATAGAGATGTCAGGGGCCCAAACCATTTGACCTTAAGGGCTCAATCTCAGTAAGAAAGAACTACAACAGGGAAGAGAGGATGAGAGAATGAAGCTGCCAGCCGGTGATCCTGCCCTCTGAGTTTATAACAAGCTAGTCAAGTGTGACCTGGGATGTGTGGGCTTCAAAGCCAGAATGGATGTGGTTCCCGAAAACAACACAAGACTGCTTTAAGGTTGACAGTGGTCCCAATAGTTCACATCTGGAAAACAAAATACCCAGGTTCCTATATTGCATCTGTTTGGAGGGGAGGCTTCCAGGGGAGGACACGAGAAGGACTAGACAGAGCCGTGATCATGGTCCTCTCAAGATGGATACACAGCATGGTAAGAGAGAGATCCTCACTGTCCCCTGCTCTCCTGTGTGAGATCCTGGCAGTGTGGGGTGATGGGGAGAAGTTCTCCTTAGGCACTGGCACGTGGATAGTGGATTTCTCAACACCCAGACTTAGTATAAGACTGCTTTTCTCTAAGCTGCTCCACTTTTGGCATTCTTTCACCATAGTTAAAAAACTTGTAGGAATTTCCAATGTTAAACACCAAAATCCTGTCTTCGATTAAGGAAGCCACAACAAAGCGCCACAAGCATCGAAATCCACACGAAAGTGGCAAGCTTTGTACATAACTGCCTAGCACATGCTTTGGGAGTGTCTTCCACACTTCCCGTCAGAAACACCTCTGCCTATCATTTACACACGAGGTTGTTATTAACTAGAACTGCAGCTAGGTGGTAGAGTACTCACCCAGTGTGTGCACAGCGCTGGGTTCAATTCCCAGCACTGGCAAACAAAGTAGCAATTTCCCCCATTTCATAGCACGCCACTGAAAACACTAGAACTTTAAAATGGGGGCCCAGCACGGTGACAGCTTAATTGTGTCTTCTCTCTCACCTGAGTAGCTGTGGGCGTTGATGCATCTTCCCGCACAGTGACCCATCTTACACACTGAGAGAGCTGACGGCCTTCGTTAAGTGGCTTGTCATCTCAGGCCTCATTAAAATAATGTATATGAGCTTAACATCTCATCCTCGGTGTTAATGTCTCCCGTTCACATGTCTCGGAGTATAAATCTCTTCCCAGTGCTTCAGGGTGTCGCTCCTGTTGATCAGTTGGGTTATAAAACAATCCAGGGTTCTAGTCACACTTTTATTTGAAATTTATCTCATTCTCTTCATGAAAGATTATCTTTGGTACGACATATTCCAAAAATATTTTCATAAAACTTACCCTGTGAGGTCAGAATAACTTATTTGATTCAATTAAATCATATTTTTAAAACTCATTTAAAATTCTAGCTTCTCAATCTGGATTTTCTGTAAGATTTTTGGAAAATAAGAAAATAGATTGAATGTGACAGTCACATCTGTTTTGGGGTGATTTGCTACTGTAATAGAATACTACACTGTGTGATTCATACACGAGGAATGTATTGATTTCCTACCATTTCAAAGATAGGGCTATTCAAATCAGTGTCAGGCAGTCCAATGTCTGACAAAGACCCTTTCTCTGCTCAAGATGAACCATGAGGACATATGTTATGTGGGACAGTGCTGTGTGCATGTGGACATCTGCAGTGTGAACACAGTGCTGTGTGCATGTGGACATCTGCAGTGTAACACAGTGCTGTGTCCATGTGGACATCTGCAGTGTAACACAGTGCTGTGTGCATGTGGACAGATGCAGTGTGAACACAGTACTGTGTGCATGTGGACAGATGCAGTGTGAACACAGTGCTGTGTGCATGTGGACAGATGCAGTGTGAACACAGTGCTGTGTGCATGTGGACAGATGCAGTGTGAACACAGTGCTGTGTGCATGTGGACATCTGCAGTGTGAACACAGTGCTGTGTGCATGTGGACATCTGCAGTGTGAACACAGTGCTGTGTGCATGTGGACAGATGCAGTGTGAACACAGTACTGTGTGCATGTGGACAGATGCAGTGTAACACAGTGCTGTGTGCATGTGGACAGATGCAGTGTGAACACAGTGCTGTGTGCATGTGGACATCTGCAGTGTGAACACAGTGCTGTGTGCATGTGGACAGATGCAGTGTGAACACAGTGCTGTGTGCATGTGGACAGATGCAGTGTGAACACAGTGCTGTGTGCATGTGGTCAGATGCAGTGTGAACACAGTGCTGTGTGCATGTGGACATCTGCAGTGTGAACACAGTGCTGTGTGCATGTGGACAGATGCAGTGTGAACACAGTGCTGTGTGCATGGGGACAGATGCAGTGTAACACAGTGCTGTGTGCATGTGGACAGATGCAGTGTGAACACAGTGCTGTGTGCATGTGGACAGATGCAGTGTGAACACAGTGCTGTGTGCATGTGGTCAGATGCAGTGTGAACACAGTGCTGTGTGCATGTGGACATCTGCAGTGTGAACACAGTGCTGTGTGCATGTGGACAGATGCAGTGTGAACACAGTGCTGTGTGCATGGGGACAGATGCAGTGTAACACAGTGCTGTGTGCATGTGGACAGATGCAGTGTGAACACAGTGCTGTGTGCATGTGGACAGACGCAGTGTGAACACAGTGCTGTGTGCATGTGGTCAGATGCAGTGTGAACACAGTGCTGTGTGCATGTGGACAGATGCAGTGTGAACACAGTGCTGTGTGCATGTGGACAGATGCAGTGTGAACACAGTGCTGTGTGCATGTGGACAGATGCAGTGTGAACACAGTGCTGTGTGCATGTGAACATCTGCAGTGTGAACACAGTGCTGTGTGCATGTGGACAGATGCAGTGTGAACACAGTGCTGTGTGCATGGGGACAGATGCAGTGTAACACAGTGCTGTGTGCATGTGGACAGATGCAGTGTGAACACAGAGCTGTGTGCATGTGGACAGATGCAGTGTGAACACAGAGCTGTGTGCATGTGGACAGATGCAGTGTGAACACAGTGCTGTGTGCATGGGGACAGATGCAGTGTGAACACAGTGCTGTGTGCATGTGGACAGATGCAGTGTGAACACAGTACTGTGTGCATGTGGACAGATGCAGTGTGAACACAGTGCTGTGTGCATGTGGACAGATGCAGTGTGAACACAGTGCTGTGTGCATGTGGACAGATGCAGTGTGAACACAGTGCTGTGTGCATGTGGACATCTGCAGTGTGAACACAGTGCTGTGTCCATGTGGACAGATGCAGTGTGAACACAGTGCTGTGTGCATGTGGACATATGCAGTGTGAACACAGTGCTGTGCCCATGTAGAGGAGGAGAGGAAGAATCCTCTTGCTCCCCCAATTTACAAAGACAATCCATTGCAGCATGAATTCTAACTGGTATTAATAATAAAAACCCAGAGTTAGGCATAGGGTTTAATGCTGAAGAACAGAGAAGCAGAGTGGCCAGACGCTAAAGAACTTTCACCTCTACCAATGTTCTGACGGAAAAAGTATCCTATCCTCACACTGCCTCCTCACACTGCCTCCTCACACTGCCTCCTCACACTGCGGCCTCTGACTGCCTCCTCACACTGTGGCCTCTGACTGTCTCCTCACACTGCGTCCTCACACTGCCTCCTCACACTGCGGCCTCTGACTGCCTCCTCACACTGCCTCCTCACACTGCCTCCTCACACTGCCTCCTCACACTGCGGCCTCTGACTGCCTCCTCACACTGCGGCCTCTGACTGCCTCCTCACACTGCCTCCTCACACTGCCTCCTCACACTGCCTCCTCACACTGCGGCCTCTGACTGCCTCCTCACACTGCGGCCTCTGACTGCCTCCTCACACTGCAGCCTCTGACTGCCTCCTCACACTGCCTCCTCACACTGCGGCCTCTGACTGCCTCCTCACACTGCCTCCTCACACTGCCTCCTCACACTGCCTCCTCACACTGCGGCCTCTGACTGCCTCCTCACACTGCGGCCTCTGACTGCCTCCTCACACTGCAGCCTCTGACTGCCTCCTCACACTGCCTCCTCACACTGCGGCCTCTGACTGCCTTAGACTGTGCTGCTTCTCAGACTGCATTGTGCTCCTGTCTCCTCCCACCTTATATTCTTCCTGTCTCTACCTCCCTAGTGCTGGGATTAACGGCATGGGATCCCAAGTGTTGTGATCACCTTTGCATGAGCTCTGTTTCTCTTTTATACTGAATCAATTTTGTGTAGCCCAGGGTGGCTTTGAACTAACAGAGATCCATAAGACTCCCTAGTCCTGGGATTAAAGGTGTGTGCCACCACTGCCTGGATCCGAGTGTTTAGTTCTGCACTCTGATCTTCAGGCAAGCTTTATTTGTTAAAACACAAACAATCACTCCAATCCATGACTCCTTCTCTGACGGTATGATCACTTACTGGAGGTTGTGCCTCTGAGCATGTTCACATTCGATTCATTGTATAAATAAGGAGACACATACATGCCGTGGTAACATGAACTGGGACTTCTCTCACCAGCTACATTAAGCATCGATGGAATAAGAAGGTCTAGACCTGATTTATGTACATTAATTCATATGAAACACATTCCCACAGCACAGGGATTCATAACAGCTGAAAGCAAACAACAGCAAAGACAGGACCTGATACACTAACCAAAAGAAACATTAATAAGTTTTATAAAATCAAAGTAGAGCTTAAGTCAAAAGAAAGTAATGGTCAACAGAATCTATTTATAATGACTCGCCAAGAAGGAACAAGTTTTTTTGTTTTATGGCTAGAAATTCCATAGTTCCCTGTACATAAATTCAGCTTTAAAATATATGAAACGAAATCTAAGAGAAATGTAGTAAGATATAGCTCTTTCCATTGAAATATTTGCCAAGGAATTGTGATAATTTTTCAAAATAAACTAAAGTACTGTCAACATAATTATAATAAATGAATTAATCTAATAAATATCATGCTGTTCACCCAACAGGCAGTGAAATACTTTCTTACCCAGTGGGAACTAGGTGCTAACAAAGCTAATTTTTCAGCGGGCAACACAGCACAGCTCAAGGAATGTCAAGGGGCCGATAAATACAAAAGTTTTCTGATCGCAACTCATTTGAGCAGGAAATTAAAATGTTCTTCAAGAAAGAAGGAAGAAAATCCCCATATGGCTAGGAGATAAAACTTGAAATGTACAGAATGTATGTGGTTAAGGAAGGGATCAAAGTGGCAATGAGAAAGTAATTAGACTGAATCATAACAAAATACTATGTTTCCAAAGACACAGAGAGCCTTAAATGAGCTTCCCTTAGCCTTTCCGAGTGTCTCTTCAGGCTGAAGGAGTCTTTGTTGTGGCAGGTCATCCTGAGTACTATGGGATGCTTCTCATTTCTAACTTTTACCTATGAAGGCCAAGTAACATCTCCTCCTATTTTTGTCACTTAAAAGGTCTATACATATTTCCAAAACTCCCCCCACAAGGTTAAGCATGCACCTGTCTAAGGAAGTATAGTATATTAAGACTTAAGAATGAAAAGTAACAAGAATAATAAATGTTAGTACAGAAAGTAACACTACCGAAAAACAAATAATTAAAGGAGTTTTTAAAAATAAAAAAAAACTCTGAAAAGATGAATAAAATGTATATGGCTTGAGAAAAAAGGGAAATGGAAACAGAAATAAACACGACTTAAAATATTATAAATTAGCTGCATCCTGGATGTTATCAACAGATAAATGGATGGTAAGCATGTGGGGTATATTACAATGGAATAACACCTAGCTTTTAAAAAATTGAAATTTGTAAGAAAACAGATGAATGGGGTAAAATAATATTAAGCTAGATGGTCCAAACTCAAAAATACAAATCCACAAGTTTCTTTCCATATGTGTACCTTAGCCTATAGTGTGTGTGTGTGTGTGTGTGTGTAAGAGAGAGAGAGAGAGAGAGAGAGAGAGAGAGAGAGTGAGAGAGAGAGAGAGAGAGAGAGAGAGAGAGAGAGAGACTGAAAGATTGTATGGTTTGTACATGTACACACACACAGTTGTAAGTGTATATGTAAAAGACCAAAAATATTTTATTTTTTAAATCAGCATATAACATGCTACACCATTATGAAGTGTTCCAAGAAAGTACATTTTTGTGGCATTTTTTCCTCACCTCCACTTCCCCTGCTACCCAAGTCCTGCCTTTTCAGACCCCTTGACTCTCCTCTTCTTTCATGACCTTTGTATCATTGCACCTAGTTTATGTCCTCTTCATCTCTTGTGGTCTCCTTCACACTGTAAAGAGATAATACAAATAATACTGAAGTTAATGACAAGGTAGACAAAGTAGAAATGCTTTTGAAAATCACACCTTAGCAGAATTTAGAAGATGAATAGAAGAAAGAGTCACCCTACAGACATTAAGTTATTCTATAACCAATATTCATGGGCATATTCACACAAGTTCAACAGACAAAGCACCACTTCAAGGCCTTGGTGACTGAAGCATCCACCGAGAGAAGAGAACAAGGCCACAGTCTTCAACAGTTCATTCTCTTAAGAAGCAAATACTGAATGCATCTCCCAAGCACTGCCACTGAAAATAAGGGTGGACAGATGAAACTACACTCACCTGTGCTCATAGCCACAACATCTGTCTCTCTGTGCTATCAAGTTCTCTTAGAGAGATAGAACACCAGGACTAAGCTGAGTTCATTCTGATACAAGATTAACTTGAGAAAACCAATCATGGAATTAATGAATAGGGATGCATGATTACTTCAGTGAATACAGAAAGGTTTGGAGAACTTAACAAATGTGTCTTTGGGTTTATTTTGGTTTTTTATGGTTCTGGAAAATGAACCCAGGCCATCATACATGGTAAACTTAAGCCTCTGAGTGCAAGCCGCTCAGATGTGTTATTTAGTAGAATTTTATTCAGATAGCAAAGAGTAGATCTCCTCTTCACACTGAGATCCTATAGTGAATATCATACTCAAAATTTAAGCAGAAGTTTTCTCTGTGAAATACAAAACGTGGCTACTCGAAGCCCAGGAGGGGCTTGATCACTCAGAAGCAATTATAGCAAACGGATGAAGGCATTGGGGAAGAAGAAAGGCTGACCCCTGTTGACAACTGTGTGTCTGTAGAACAGCCAAGAGTCTACAGCCAGGTATCAAAGATTAAAGATCTTAGGAAGATTGATGGACGCCATGTTAGTTTTATCATCATCAGCGATATTACTCTGTCATCAGCAATCTGAAAAAGATCAGTTTCCTTTTTCCATTGTGCATGGCACAGTGTGCCCAAGACTTTTGCTTTTCTCCTTCCATGGGGATCCTGGGGATTGGCTCAGGTCACCCTTGGTATCCTGTGCCTTTACCCACTGAACCGGCCTGCCTGAAATGAACACTTTCCAGAAGGATATTTTTAGCAGCGTCAAGCTCTGTCATAATTTTTAAGTGATTTATGTGTATAGCTTTTATAAAAATTAAAGCAAACAAACCAGCGAATGTCATGCTCTAAGAAGACAACACGCCCTGCTCCTTGTGGCTATGGTTGCAAAGGAAAAATCCTCCCCAGCGTGGCTTCCCTTCCTCAGGACCTCACAAAGTTCTCAAGGATGAATTGGCAGCTGCATTATCTTCACACATAAGACTAAAATATGAGAGAGTAGGAGGCCCACCTTGAGCCTAAGTCCTTCCGACTTCTAAGGCCAGACTCTTTGTGGGCTGTTGACTTCTTTTCTCTATTCCACTTTATAATGGAAGGCAGTCATTTATGTACATTATCGTGTTTGTCCCAAATTTCCTTCAGATGTCATGCTTTTTGCAAAATATTGACCTCATTCCACCACAATCATTTTGATCCTAATTAGTATCACACTTGTTAAAGAACTTGACAAACAACATGCCATCCCCAGTATCATAACCAGAAAGTAAAATTAATTTTGCTATTTATGAGATCTAGCTGACATTTTGCAACGTAATTAATATTAGGCTGTGATTAAAAGCTCAGCTGTTTTTCATCTGCTCTGAAGCTATTGAGCTCTGATCCAAAGTTCCTAGCCTTCTGGACGTTGATGTCTTAGAGATGAGGATGGTCAAAATGCTCTCCAATTATAAGTATCAGCAGGCCATCGTCCAGACTTTCCTATGGCCCTTCAGGGACCTTAATTTCGGAAATACATTAACACCTATCTGAGGGCTTTGCTCATGGATCCATTGAACAAATACTTACCAGTCAAACTTACCTGAAATCAAGTTGAAAAAGAATCAAGATTCCTGCCTATGTCCTAGCAGAATCTTGGGTCCACACTGGAAAACCTGGCACTTTTAACTCTAGCAGGATTGCAAAAGTCATGGAGAAATCCCTGCAGTGTTGTTCTAGAAGTGCTAGCCTTCTCTTCTAATAACTGGGCACATGGTGACACTTGCGACAGAAACCTGCTACGCTTTTCAGCTTGCATTTGGGGAGAGGGCATGAATACTGGCTTACTAGTGGGTTCCTTGATTCAATGAAGTTCAATGGAAGGTGGCTAATTGGTGCAGGCCTCCAACCGTGCACCTATTTGAGAGTGTTGCATATGGGAACTGGTGATGCATCTGTACCAGGGGACACATAGCTGCCCATCAGGCATTTATTTCTAGGTAGGAAACCACTTAGACTTTGAATTGGTTAATTTGGTTGTTTTTTTTATTGTGATCTGACTAGAAGCATGTTACTAGAGGAAGGGTTTATTTTGGCTTCTACTTGAGAGGATGGTGGCCATCACAGCTGAGAAGCTATGACTGTAGGGACATGATGTCACATTGTACCTAGCATCAGAAAACAGAGAGAAAATGGGAAATAAGACTAGGCTATCACTTTTCAACACCCTTCCACAGGGCAATTGATAGCCTCCAGGGTGACTCCAGTGTGGTTACACAACTTTCTAAAGTGGTGCCACTACCTAGGCACCAAATACAGAAGCCTATTTGGTGGGGGTGGCTTGCTGGCTTGAATAGGAATAATCCCCATAGATCCATGTGTGTGAATGCTTACTCCATAGGAAATGGCACCACTAGGAGGTGTGGCCTTGTTGAAGTAGGTATGACCTTGTTGGAGGAAGTATGTCACTGTGGAGATGGGCTTTGAGGTCTCATATATGCTTAAGCTACACCCGGTATAGCACAGAGTCTCAGTCTGTTGCTTGTGGATCGAGACGTAGAACTCTCCGCTCCTTCTCCAGGACCATGTCTGCCTGCGTGCTGCCATGCTTCCCACCACAAAGATAATAGATGAGACTCTAAAGCCGTCAGCCAGCCCACCTTAAATGCTTCCCTTTATAAGAGTGGCCATTGGCGTGGTGTCTCTTCACAGCAATCCCCCTAAGACAGGGGATACCTCACAGACGAACCACAGTGGGATAAGCAAATTCTGACAGGCATGTTAGAGCATCTTTAAAGATTCATACTTGCAACCTTTAATAGAAATGAAATAGAAATGGTGTCCCAGCTCACATTAACGGCCAGCCTGAGCACGGTGGTTTGAATAAGGACGATCTGCATAGGCTCTTCTGTTTGAATACTTGATAGCCAGTTGGTGAAGCTGTTTGGTAAGGATTAAGAGGTGTGGCTTTGTTAGAAGAAGTGTGTCACCACGGGTGGGCTTAGAGGTTTCAAAAGTCTTGCACATCTCAATGCCTTCCTCTCTGCCTCCTACTTGCAGGCCAAGATGTGAGCTAGCAGCTGCATTCCTGTCATTGTGCTTTGTTCTACTATCATGGACCCTGATCCTCTGAAACCATAAACCAAATGAAGTACCTCCTTGTATAAATTGCCTTGGTCCCCGAAAAGCCAGTACAAGCAGTAGGGATAAATCCTGGTTCCGCTGCCAGTGACCCTTCAGTCTGCCCCAGCCATACAACTGTCAACCACATTCAGAGGGACTGGTTTGGTCCTATGCTGGTTCCTTCCCTGTCCAGCTGGAGTTGGTGAGCTCCCATTAGCTCAGGTAAACTGTTTCAGTGGGTAACTACATCATGGTCTTGACCACTTTGCTCATGTTCTCACTCCTCCCACTCTTCAACTGGACTTTGGGAGCTCAGTCCAGAGCTCCAATGCAGATCTCTGCCTCTGTTTCCATCTGTTGCTAAATGAAGGTTCTATTTAATATTTAAGATTTAAGATAGTCATCAGTCTGACTACAGGGCAAGACCAGCTCATGCACCCTTTCCTCTACTGCTTAGGGTCTTAGCTGGGGTCATCCTTGTGGAATCCTGGGATTTTCTCTAGAGCCAGGTTTCTTGCTAACCCCATAATGGCTACCTCAGTCAAGATGTCTCTTTCCTTGCTCTCATCTCTGCCCTTCCTTCTTCCATCTCGACTATACCATTCCCTCAAGTTCTCCTCGCCCCTCCTCTTCTCCACTCCTCTTCCTCCTCTACCCTCCCTTCTCCCCCCACCCATATGTTCCCAATTTTGTCAAGTGATCTTGTCTATTTCAACTTTTCAGGTGGATCTAGATATATTTTTCTTAGGGTTCACCTTGTTACTTAGCTTCTCTAGGATCATAAACTATAGGCTCAATATCCTTTGTTTATGAGTAAGTAGGATGGATACCTTGCTCAGCCTAGATATAGTAGGGAGGACCTTGGATCTTCCCCAAAGCAACGTGCCTTATCCTCTAAGAGGAATGGGTGGGGGTTGGGGTGGGGGTAAGTGGAGGAAATGGGAGGAGGGGAGGGGGTGGAAACTTGAATTGGTATGTATAATGAAAAAAAAGATCGTTTATTTTCCTTTTAAAAATAAAATTAATTAATTAATTAATTAATTAATTAATTAAAAATAAATTGCCTTGGTCATGGTGATTTTTCACAGCAATAGGGAGTGACTAGGGCACTGGTACAACCTAACGCCACCTTTAAAAACCTTATCTCAATTTTGCAATTATCTTTATCAAGGTGACCTCTAGGCATGTATATAATGGATTGTCTTCACTCATGCAGGAGACTTCACCCTGTTGTCAGCAGGGCCATTTCTTCCACAGGTGATCTCGGACAAGACAAGAAAACAATATGAACATGAGCCAGAGTGAGCCTGCAAAGAGCATTGCTCCTTGGGTTTTGTCTTCAGGCTGCTGCCTTGAGCTCCTTCCCTGACTCCCCTCAGGGATGAACTGTGACCTGGAAATGTAAGACAAAATAGACCCTGCCTTCCCAAGTTTCATTTGGTCAGAGTGTTTTATCACAGCAACAGAGTAAACCCGGAAGAGATGGGTGATGTAGGGTTTGAATGAGGATGTCCCCATGGCTCCCACCTAGGAATACTTTGTCCCCAGCTGGTAGCCATGTTGGAGGAGGTTTAGGGCGTATGACCTTGCTAGAGGAAGTGTGTCCCTGGGGCTGGCTGTCAGAAAACTCCTCCACCTCTCCCAGCTTGCTGTCTCTGCTCTGTATTTGCAGTTCAAGACGTCAGCTTTCTGCCTTCTGCCCTTGCCGCCCTGCCTACCTCCAGATGCCCTGCTTGCCCACCACCATGGACTTTGGCCATAGTGACAGTAAGCCAGAAGCCACTCTTCCTTCTGTGAGTTCACTCAGCCAAGGTCTTTTATCACAGCCACAGAACAGTGACTAACACAGGTAGACAGAGTCAACGATCCGTGATATGGTCAATAAAGAAAACCATGAATGGTGAAATCAAGGTGGGAGTCTTCTGTTCATCACACAAGCCTTTCATTGTACTGTATGTTTGAATTTTTAAGGTAATATGTTAGGAAAATGTGCAGCATAAAATTGTTAACAAAAAGCACAGCAAGTTCAGCTTTTAAAGACACGGATAGCTACGGTTTTCTCAAATTAATGTCAGCTTTTATTCATTTTTAATTATGAAAATATTCGCAGGTATATATTTCCCTACTCAATACCATACATCCTAGATCTCAGTCAAAACCAAGTCTTATAAAATGTTCCTTTTCATCAGACCACATGAGTCTGCAAAAATGAACCCGTCTTTCCCTGTGTGAGGAAACTGCAGATTCTGTGGAGGCAGGCACTGCTGTTATGAGTGTAGAGTCTATAAATAGACCATAGAGTTTTATCTGACACACAATAGGTGCTCAAGAAATAGATCTCAGATGAATATGAGCCTGTAATTAAATACAATGTATATTGCAGCAAATAGAAATGAACCCAGTAGCAGAAGCTGGTAATTCCAATGACTCGGGAGACTAAACAGGATAATTGTAGCACAAGGCCAGTCTGGGGTGCAGAGTCAGCCTGAAAAAATATTTAAAAATTATTACAAATGACCGGGGCGTAGCTTAGTGGTAGAGTACTTGCACAGCATATGTGAGTGTTGAGTTCTTAATATCGTAAAAACAAAAACAAAAATAAAGTCCAGAACCTAAGAGGCAGGAAGGCACTGCAGAAACTCTTTTTCTGTGCCTGCCATCTTCTATTTAGACCTTGTCTCTCCAGTACAACCCACCAAAAGTCATGTACATTTAACTGATAAAGTGTTTCTTTCAGAAGGAAAGTTTCCTACGTCCGCACCTCACCCATGCCTTCACTTAGGCAGCTGGCAAGTGTTCCACTGCATCCTATCTATAAAGGGTGAAGACAAAGCCCTTGGGTTGCGACAATGCTTTTCCAGCTCAGCACTAGGGACAGTTCTTTGCTGAGCAGCTGGTCCTGTTTATTGTAGAGGTCAGAGACACCCCTGCCTTCCACCCACTGCACGCTAACAGCTCTCATGTTGCAATGATCAAATACCCTCCTAGACATTGCCAAGGGCTCTTCTAAGAGAAAAAAAAATCCCCACATCTCACAATTAAGCTATAGCCTCTACCCTGAGAGTGCCTATATATTTGGTACTTTATTTTATTTTTCTTGACTGAGCCTCATTATGTACACCTGGCTGGCCTGGACCATGCATATAGAGCGAACTGGTCTTAAATTCACAGAGATCTGACTGCTTCTGCCTCATTATCAAACTTAAGCCACCACACCCAGCATTCGGGTCCCTGCTGAACACAGGTACTCCATAGGGAAAGACCTGAAAGCTTTTCCTTCTTCCCATCTCTTTGATGTCTAGAAATTTCTTACTTGGGAATCATAAAGAGAAAATGCACTTCTGCTTCTGCAGTCCATTTCAAGAGAGCAAGACTAGTTAACTTTCCATCCTGAGGAGACAATGTGCACAGGCCCGGAAGGATGAGCTGTAATCTCCTCCAATGAAGGGCAGCTCCTCCCTGTAGACCTGAACAGAAATAGCACCATATCAAGCATCCACATCATGAGAAAGCCCTGATGCCACCTAACAACCTCCCAGGTACAGCGCTCAGAGCTTAGTACAGTTAGCATGTCATAGACAGTAAACATTTGCTTTGTGGACAGATGAATGAACTGTCTTTTAAAAGGTAAGAGCAATCTGGGGCCAGGCTGTTTGTGTTTGAAGAACAACTGTTGGCCTGCTCGGCAGATAGAGACTTTTGATCTTTCCGTTTGCCGAGCTATCAAATGCATGTTCATTTTCCAACGAACATCTGTTAACTAATAAATAGTGGCTAAAAATCAAACCAACCTGGGCTGGAGAAGTGACTGAGGGAAGGGCTTTCTGTGTTAGTATGAAGACTTGAAGCTGAATCCCCAGCATTCACATAGAAAACGGGGTACAGGGACACTGAGTGCCTTTGTAGACCCAGTACCTCAGGGGTGAGGCAAAGATGAAAAGATCTTGGGACTTGATGGCCAGGCAGTCTAAACAGCTGGTGAGCTTCAGATATAGGGGGAGCCCTTATCTCAAAAACAAAGTTGGAAAATTAATTAAAGAACACCCCTCCATCCACACACACTCACACCCAACACACACACACATGCACTTACACCTCTCACATACACTTGTGTCAAACTAATTTGACAAAGAATATGCTCTCTACCTCTGGCTGACCTGGTATTGGCTTGTGGCCTAGGCTGACCTTAGGCTTATAGGAATCCTCCTGCCTCCTCTTCACAAGTGCTGTGATTACAGAGGTATAATAGTATACTCGGTTGATGGGGGAGTGTCATATATCAATCTGTTGATTTCCTTGGTTAAGCAATAAAGAAACTGCTAGGCCCATTTGATAGGCCCACCCTTAGGTGGGTGGAGTAAACAGAACAGAATGCCGGGAGGAAGAGGAAGTGAGGTCAGACTCCACAGCTCCGCTCTCCGGAGCAGACGCAGGAGAGACGCCATGCTACCTGCTCCAGGGAAGACGCACACCATGCCCCAGCTCCGACCCAGGATGGACTTAGGCTAGAATCTTCCCGGTAAGCGCACCTAGGGGCGCTACATAGATTATTAGAAATGGGCCAGAGCAGTGTTTAAAAGAATACAGTGTCCGTGTAATTATTTCGGGGCATAAACTAGCCGGGCAGGGCAGGCGGCTGGGGTGTTGGGGACGGACGCAGCCCCGCCGCTCCCCATATTACTACAAATGACGCCCAGACGTGTGGCTAACTGAGTCCACAGAAAGCCTGAGAAAGCTTGGAAAAGAATAGAGTAAAGCATGTTTCTTATGGCAATCTCTTGGGTCTACTCTGCTTGCCAGAGGCAAGCAAGCGCCTCATCTAAGAGAGGCTTCCTGACTCAGCTTTAGCTGCAAAGCCTGCAGCTCATTAAGAGGTCCTGCCACAAAACACTTAAACAGTGTTGATGAAAAGCTGAACACATGCTTTTCGGTTTACAGCCGTAGCAGGAAAAAAGCTGTGCCGTTTAAAAATGCCGGCTTTCTGGGCCATCCTGCCAGGGCAAACTCTGACTGTTTGAGGCAGGAGGGCCGGCTACCGAGAGAGGACTTGAGTATTGTCTGTTGTAGCTCGCTGGCTGGCAGGGACCTTAAAATGCCAGGTGTGGCTATAAACATGGCTGCAGCCTGTATATCCGCCATGAGGCTGGAAAGCTAAGGAATGGACTGGATCTAGCTGGCAAAGCCACGCCTTTAGTCCTACTGATATTGCTTGGCAAATTAAAGGCTCTTGTCAGAAAAAGAGAGATATACAGTAAAGAGAGATTCAAAGACAGGAAATTTCTGAATGGTTTAAAGTGTGTTAAAAATATATGCAGACTAAAAGTTAAAATTCTTAAAGCAAACTTCTGTGACTTCAAGGTGTGGTAGCACACGCCTTTAATCCCAGTGCCTAGAAGGCAGAGATAAACAGATCTCTGTGAGTTCAAGGTGTAGTAGCACACGCCTTTAATCCCAATGCCTGGGAGGCAGAGACAGGCGGATCTCTGAGAGTTCAAAGACAGCCTGGTCTACAGGGTTATTCCAGGTCAAAGATATATGCTCAAAAAGCAAAAAGTTAACCTAGGAATGTCACAGCTTAGATTCTTAAGCGCCTAGTGATTTAAAGGCGCAAATCAAAAGTGCTCCTGGATGGTAAAAAATTGCAGATTCACAATAGGACAGATTCAGACCAATAAATGAGTCACACTGTTGGATGAATGTACGTAGGCTTGGGAGAGAGAAGAAAAAGAATACAGAGAATAAAGTTAATGGTTTAAAAAGAAAAAAGTAAAAGTAAAGTCTTTAAAGAGACAGAGTACAGATAGTTATAAATAAAAATAAGCCGCGTAAAAATGAAAAATTCACAGAGAGTCTGGATTATGTACATTGTGTTTTCTTTAAAATTTTTGACTGTGAAGGAGCTAAGTACAGAGAGACATTTCATTATAAGGGCTGCCAAGTGGAACCAGAACGGATATCATGAGGGTATGATTTCAAAATTTGGATCTAAGGATATGATACTTTGGAAAAGAGATTCTGCTTTTGTTTTCACAGAGGATCAGACCTTGTGGATTGCATTTATCCCGATTTGGTATGATGGACCACGTCCTCCTGAAGGGTTGCTGTGAACATCTTCAGAAAATTGCTTTGCTCAACTGCCAACTGAGATGAAACTAGCACACAGGTTATACCAAGAAAGACCTAATTAACGACGCCCCCATTCAGCAGGAAGCAGTTTGGAGAGAAAAACTGCGCCCATGTTCCCAAATATGGTTTATAAACGTTCTTTTACATTTAAAGGGGGATATGATATAGATATGAATAATTTGCATTAGTATAGATTTTGCTTTATTTATAGAGATTTAAGGTCAATTTTGTTATATGTATAAATGTTTCTGATGTAACTTTTACTTGATAACTGTTTTGCTATATGTAATTTTACTATGTTAAAGTTAAAGCCTTTTTTGTTTAAACCGAAAAAGGGGAAGTGATGGGGGAGTGTCATATATCAATCTGTTGATTTCCTTGGTTAAGCAATAAAGAAACTGCTAGGCCCATTTGATAGGCCCACCCTTAGGTGGGTGGAGTAAACAGAACAGAATGCCGGGAGGAAGAGGAAGTGACGTCAGACTCCACAGCTCCGCTCTCCGGAGCAGACGCAGGAGAGAC
Source organism: Microtus pennsylvanicus (assembly GCF_037038515.1). NCBI lineage: Eukaryota > Metazoa > Chordata > Mammalia > Rodentia > Cricetidae > Microtus > Microtus pennsylvanicus. The sequence goes on from NC_134588.1 coordinate 70,254,291, forward strand.
GCCATGCTACCTGCTCCAGGGAAGACGCACACCATGCCCCAGCTCCGACCCAGGATGGACTTAGGCTAGAATCTTCCCGGTAAGCGCACCTAGGGGCGCTACATAGATTATTAGAAATGGGCCAGAGCAGTGTTTAAAAGAATACAGTGTCCGTGTAATTATTTCGGGGCATAAACTAGCCGGGCAGGGCAGGCGGCTGGGGTTTTGGGGACATAGCCTCGCCGCAGCCTCATATTACTACACTCGGTTGTTAAAATTTTTTAAAATGATCATTTCACTTATATGGAAAACCTAAGAATTTTTCATCAAGACTTCCGTTTGCTGCCGTTAGAAACTATGCTTCAGTTCTGCCCTGCATTGTTCTATGTTTCTGCTGAATTGTAGAGTAAATGCCATCCATCATTAGAAGCATACCCAGTCACTTTGAAAACAGCAGCTTCCACCCATTCTAAATGGATGCATTGTGGGCGGAACGTGCCAACGCTATCAGGCCTCACTCTAAAGGAAACCATGCATTTCTTTCACACCAAGCTGAGCATCATAAAGCATCAACCCATGCTCTCCACTTTGCTGGATGTGTTTGGCACAAATCATGTATTAGTCCTGTCTTTTACATAACAACTTACGTCATGCAGGTCTGTGTGGGAGAATTAAAACTTAATTCCATGGAGTTGAAATGAAGGCAAAAGGTTTCCGGGAGTGTGTATTCAGATTCGGACTTCTTGACCTGTCTGGTGTGCACAGTCCTGTCTTGATCTGGGAAGCTGAAATGTCATGTTCTGTTTTCTTCTCTATCTTATACTCCAATTAAAACAAAGAATAACTCGAACCTGCAACATAGAATTCCAGCTACCGAGGAGTCTGAAACACACAGTCCAACTCTTTTGGAGACAGAAAATCCATCGTCCAAATAGGATTCCATGCTCTTGCTGATAAGGCCCAAAAGACTACTCCTGACTGAGAATGATTTAGAGCAACTCAGCTTCCCAGAGGAAGGAAAGAGGCCCATTCATTTTCCATAGAGATGCTGCACACTAGCAAGTTCTTCTTTAGAGTCTCTGAGAAGCCAGAAGATGCTATTTAGGGAGATCAATTTACCAGCCAAAGCTACAGTAGCAGACTACATAGAAATTGCACCAACATGGGCTAATGTGGGTGTCGGGCAGAACCAAGGGACACGTCTCCTCCGTGGCTCTCTGTATGTTACTGGACACAGGACCCAAAGCTTTGGCATATCCAGTCTGTTTTACAATAGCTTCATAAAGCAAATCCACTTGGGCAAACGTAGACCTTTAAATCTTATTTGGGAGTGCAAGAAATGCTTAACATGGCAAAAAAAATGAATGTTAATGTAGCATCAAGGATATTAACTTTAAAGAAGTGACACAATCTGGGCATTGTTTATAGAGATCCCGGAATCTTAGCATTGGAGTTAAAATGGAAATTCCACTGTGTAAGGGGACGACTGGGAAAGAGCAGCTGGCGTTAGGTGCATCCTGCAGACTACTTGATTATATCCGCCTAAAATTTTTATGTCTAGAAGTGTCCAAGAGCGACAACGGTGTTATTTTCTTAGCTTGTGTCTGTAAATGATTAGCAAAGTATCCAAGTGACATTTAATGACAATTTGCTTTTGCTTTACCTCACAGGCCCTGTTCACGAGGAGGGAGCTGCAAAGAGTGCGGTTAAAGTTGCCAGATACGGAAGACCGGTGTGAACCACACGGCTCTAGGGAATCTAGAATAATTATTTCTCATTTTAGATACACGAAGGTTGTAGCTCGATAGTCTCAAGCCACAAAGCCAAGTCCACAAGAAGACATCTTAATTTCGTTTTTTAAATTCAATCTACTATTTGGGCTGACTATGCAACCCTGTTCCTTCCAAGCTATCTTTACTAAATTGTTTTGCACAAATTTCTTCTTAGACCCAAACTGCCCTGAGTCACTGTTCCCCTTTGATGGCAGTGGTCTTAGAAATACCCCTAGGCATACACAAAAGATAGCGGGAAGCCAGGGTTAGTGCCTGTCGCCTGATGTGCCCTGAGCATTGCCTGGCTACGCACCAGGCAAGCGATGCTGAGAACACTTTCTCTAGCTCACTGTCAATAATGTTTAATTTTACGGTTGCTACCCCTAGGTAGCAACATTATCAATAGCTTCTTAGTCAAATGGCAATTAGTCTACAGTGACAAACCCCAGCATGGCCCATACCTTCTGGGGTTAGGATTCTTGACCCCTCCCTCTCTGCATAAAACAGGACTGACCCTGGGAACCGAATCATCAAAATGGGTCAGAAGAGAGTTGTATCCGATAAGAATTTAAGATGATATGGTTGGGCAGTCTCAGGTCTCCAGCTCAGGGAGTCCTGAACCCATACATAAGAAGCCATAAACTATACAGACAAATCATCAGGGGAGGCAGGAGGCTGCTAAGCCCTGAGACCACCTGTCAAGAGACAAAGAGGTGGTCCCAGCTTTCTGTCCATCTGTGGATCCCCACAACAAGCCCACCAACCAAGCTCCAGGCACGGCCACCATCTTGCAGCAACGTCCGATAGATTACAGCTCAACTAAGACCAGCAAAATGCCAACCACTAAAGAGAACTCTATTATTCTAACCCCCACGGGGCACTTGGGATCTTAAGAGATTTTGTTAAATGGTCATTTTGAGCTCAAACGTTTGGGGTACTTTGATATTTCATAATAAGTAGCTAGAAGCAAAGAGGAAAACACAGCTTTGCCTTCTGCTAGAGTTCCACTTGGATTAACATTGCTCCTGTCCACTCCTTGCCCACTGGAACTTTCCACTATGCTATCGCCTACTGGATATAGTTTCAATATGATTAGGGTCTGAACGCACCTGCATGGTATGTTAACACTTATCACCCTCACTCTTGGCTCCACTATAGATTAAGCTGGTTTGGTCCCCTCAGATCTGCCCCATCTCTCCACCTCCATTCACTTCTTGGACAAAGCTCTTCATTCTCATCTGCAGCCCCTGGGCATCTGTTCCCTAGAAATGCCAGAGGCTGTTACCAGAGAAGCTGCAGGTGGATCCTGCTGGGGTGGGAATGGGGGTGGGACATGCTGGCATACATGTGCCTCTTCTTCTTGCTTGCCCCGCCTGCACACAGGGCTCTTTGCTAGGGCAGTGGCCTTGTAGCAACCTCTGTTGCTAGGGTGTCACCTTGCCCTGGGTCACTGTTCAGAAGCAGCTTTGGCTATAAGGATGGGCTGGATTCCACCATAGAAGCAGCAGGGCAATGCAGGTAAGAAGCACGAGACTTTCCGGACTCCTCATTCAAAGTGGTACAGGCCAGCAAGGGGCGGGGCCTGATGAAGCTCAGCTCTTGGGACCATGCTTGACTTTCAGTTCCGGGTCTACTCCTTCTTGACCCCTCAAATGTTTTCCTCTGCAAATGACTCCTTCTGAAGAACCAAGAAAATTCTAGAAGCATCTGCTACCACTGCCAGAGCTATTCTTAAACTGATCTGCCTCTGCTAAAGGCTGGCTTTCTATTTCTCCACCGATACCAGTACCCCACAAAAGTGGCAGGGTGGCCACAGACTGTAACCAGCTGCAGCAAAGAGCTCAAGAGAAGGTACTGGAAGGGGAAGGGGGATTTTGTTGACAGATCAGTGTGTGCACATGTGTGCAGAAGGGTCGCAACACACTTCATTAAGAATTACAATTACAACATGTTGACCAAATGTTTGAAAACATATTGCAAATAAAATTCGCATCTCCAAATCACTGTAACTTCCTGTTCCATCAGGATTTAAGGAATCAAGAAGTAATTTTTAAGAAGTGACTGTTGGTGGGCTTTCCTGGGCTCTCCAGATGTTATTGGAATAATGATGACGTTTCAATAAGACCTGTACTTACAAATGAAAATTTTTAATTGTCTTTTTTCTCAGTTTTAACAATGGTTCTATGGTTATAGTCAAGAATTTCTTATATTTGGAAAACATTCAGAGGTAAAAGAACATTATGCTTGTAACTATTGTGTTCAGAACAATGGCGTGCAGAAGAGATTGTGTGAAGAGCGTGTTGTATGGGTGTTCTTTATTCATAAATCTATGATTGTAATAAAATCTGAAATTTTAGAAACAAACAAGACTTGGGTCTTAGTCCGACAGAAACTCTGTATAAGGCTGGCTGTTGGTATTTTTATAGCTTCCAGATAATTATATTGTATCTCAAGATAAAAATTGTACCAGCCTTGGCAACGGAGAGATATGGGAACAGAAAGGACAGAGGCAGGGAGGCAGCTGGAGCCAGCCCTGGCAACTCCAGTTCAGACGGTGGTAGGCTTGTGTCTTCTCCAGAGGTGTGGATGGTCAACCTTGGTAACCTATCATCAGTGACGGAAGAGCCAGACGGTGATGGGCATAGGGACGGCTGCTACCATGGAGAACCGGAATTCCGTAGTGTCTTCTCTCACCCCACCAGATACAAAAGAGAATGTGGTGGAACAGAATGTGCGTGGGATTGGAGGGACAGGAAGTGGCTTAGGGAACAGCAGTCTGTGTTCAGGATCTGTCATCCCAGTCTTAAATCTGAACCGCTGAGATTTTCATGGTCTGGATAAACTTTCCCAAGGACATCAAGAGGAAGAAGTATTCGTGAAATTAAGAAGTATAAAACTTACGACCTTTTTCTGCTGTCTCTTGCAAACGTCGTGGTGCATTTGACTTGCTTGTTAATGAGATTCTAAGAAGTCAGCATCCTGGGTAATTAGCACAAGTGTTGCCGCTCGCATTTGCACCCCGCAATGCAAGTTTTAAGTACAACTGTGGGAGTATTTAGGGCATGCGCACAATGACCTAAACAGCGCACTTTGCAGTTTGCCGCGAGTGCATGCATATGGATTTCGTGATTGGCGGAACAGCAGAAATGCTGCGCAAAACCAGCTCAGATGTTTGCATTTCCCTCGTTGATGGGCTCTGACCATTCCCACACGCTCTGCCTCCAGGTTACTAGTTAGTAACGCAGGACCAAAAGGGAAAGACATTGCTAATGGCTTGTCTTACTCTTTCTGATAGCTTCCTTCTAAAACTCCACACTTTCCAGCTTCCTTTGCAGCCAGGCCAAGCAGTTCCGGAAGGGACTACATCTGAACTCCACACTCACACTTCGCACTTGGCGTGTGAGCACACGAGTGTCCTGCCTTGAATCAGGATGGTCCAGCTTAAGGTCAGATCAAAGCTTTCTTTGTTCCATATTCCCATCTCTATGACTGCCCTTTAACAATCTAATATGTGGTACTGACGACCTGGACCAGAAATCTGAGCCTAGGAGTGGCTCACATCCACCTATGGACAAACCTCCCCGGCTCTCATGCCCCTCCCCCAAGCCCTAGGCCCGAGAGGACCAGGGAGGGCCACCCATTTCTCTGTAGCTGCCCTTTCTTTTCATTCTGTCGCCACCCTTTTCCTTGTGTCTCTCTCTCGGCTGGAGTCGCACTGTATTCAAGCAGAACAGGCTTGCTTGCAACATAGTAAAATTCCCACCAAGGTAACCATGGACCTAAATCCAAGGTGTTCTGGTTAGGTCTGGGAGATCACCCCAGCTTCCTTCTTTCTGTCTTAGATGCTGCTCGGTTGAAAACACCAGAGACTTTCCATTCTCTGTGAGAAAGTTTGGTTAAGAATTCTAATTCTGGTAGCCTGGCGGTGGTGGCCCACGCATTTAATCCCCAGCACTCATGAGGTAGAGAGGCAGGCGGACCTCAGTGAGTTCAAGGCCAGCCTGGTCTACAGAACGAGCTCCAGGACAGCCTCCACTTGATGAACCCTGAGAACTTCCTTCCACTATTCATAGGAAATTGCAGTTTCCTAATCCTAGTACTGTAGAGGCTGGGGAACTTTCCTTTAACTTTCCAGTCATGTTTGGTCATTTGTGGACTTATAGGAGAGAAACATGAGTAGATAGTGACCCCTGTTTTTATCTTGATCCTGGGGCCCCTGCCATGGGTTCCAAAGCACACACCTTTAGCCTGGGTGTGGGCTAATTGATAACACACTTGGGAGACTTCATACCTAGCTCACTGGTTCAGCTATCTGTCCAAATCTGTCCTCAATACACACTGGACAAATGGCCACTGCTGGCCCAAATTCAGAACTCTCAATGTTTAGTATCTAAACTGATTTTGGTAACCTCACAAAAAGAAGGCTAAAATGGCTCATGGAGCTTCCCCCTTAAAATTCTTTCCCAAGGCCCTGGCTTAAAACCATGCTCTTTCTGCTGGGCATCCAAACCTGTATCTATCCCTAACGGATGCAGCATAGACGAAGCCTTCTGTCTCCAGCTGTGGCCTGCTTGTGTTTCTGCCTTTTCCAAGCCTCTAAAGTCTTGCTTGATCTCTATCAGCTAAGAGACCAAAGCATTTCAGGTCGTCTGCTCACATCTGCAGACACACAGAAACTGCTCCTAGCTATGCAGATCTCTGGCTTCCGTCTTAGAGATCCAAATGTCCTTGGGGTATAGATAATATTGAAAAATTATTCCATGCTGTTCTACTTGACTGCAAAGGCTGGCTCTGGAGTTGGAGTTTGGCCTGTCTGCTCCAGAACCACACAGGTTTGTTTCAACGCTCCCTCCAAATAGGTCAGGATGGCCACCTGACCCTGTGACAGGGAGACAGAGAACACAACAGAACAGCCCAGGGAACTAGAGAGCAGCTAAGAGGCGAACTATTTCCCATAGAGGTTACGAATGGCAAAGCGCCTAACTGAATGCTCTCTGTGCCTCGGCTTCATTTACTGTCGTTAAAGATTTTCTTTGGTTGAAAATTTAACTTTCTGTGTTTTAGGATTTCTAAGTTTATTGAGTGTCATTTAACAAGGTGCTATAAAATTTAACCTAAAATCTGTCACAAAAGGGGGATAATAATTACATATATAATCTTAACCTGTCACAGCGTACCTGCATTAGCCTGCTCTCAGCTCTTGTTTGGGAGAACGGCGTGTGCCTGGCAGCCTGCCTTAGAGCACATCGTGATGGAAGCTTGCCATGTGCCCTCACCACCGTCTTGCTGAGGTGATCTGTCACGTGGTATTTTTCTACTTACCAGGGCATCCCCTTTCTTAGACTAAGAAGGCAGCACCAGGCTGCCAAGTTGGTTTATTTTAAAACTGGGTCATGAAAAAAAAAAGCTGATATTTTTGCTATCTTTTTTAAGCGTTAACTATTTGGAGAAACTGAGTAATATTAAAAAACTGGCATTTTGTCAAAGTACACTATAGAAATGAAGTTCTTTCTGTGGACTCTCTTATGGTTTAAAGAAGTTTGAAACTAAAGGAGCTTTAATTCATAAAACCTTCAAAAATATTACATTATATTTTTAGTAAATTATATTTTCTAAGGCCATTAGAGTATATTATACTTTTCTAATGTCCAAGCTTAACAGGGATAATATTGTAAAATCCTAATCTTATAAAAGGTATCAACTTGTAAACTGTTAAAGATCATTAGGATATACAAACTAGTTGAATTGGTCATGCCCTTTACCCTGGTCATGCTAAGTACAGATATAATTTATTCATGGAGACAAGCTTAGGAGGAGAGACTAATCTATAGCTCCCAATATATAGCTTTCTGTACATGCTGTTAATCCTGGACAAATAACTTAAAACAAGTTTAAGATAAATGTAGCTTGTTTAGTCTAAAATAATGTTGAAAATCAGGTATATAAAAATTGGTTATAAAAACTTGAACGTTTAAGTAAAATGGATTAAATTTATAGTGTGCAAATTAAATATATAAATTAAATTTAATGTGTGTTGATATATTTAATATATAATTTATATTATATATTTAATATATAAATTAAATTTACTTAGCTAAGTAAATTTAATATATAAATTAAATTTAATTAATTAAGTAAATTTAGTATAAAATAAATTTATAATATATCAGGAAACCCCCAGGCTAAAGTAGTTCTGTTGGATGGAGGCCCATCCTACAGAGTAAGTTGCAAACTAGCTTCTTTTCCCGGATGCACGGGAAGTGATTGTTTTAAGCCTGTCTGAAGTCTGCTGCTTCTGCCCCCAGTTGCATGGCCTGACGGACTCTGGCTGTGTCATGTCTTCCCACGTCTCACATGACAGGGATATGGATGCTCAGTGGAAGATCTCAGCGTCTGCACCCCCATCCTAAGTGTCTCAAACAGCAGAGAGGCTAATAGCAATTGCTCCACACTCAATGTCTCCAAAACTGATGCATGAGGATGCTGCTAACTGGGGAACCTGGTGCCTCTCACCTGACTGGCATGGGAGCCGTATGCTAGTTCATTGTCCATACCCTTTACCCTGGCATTCAGTTCTTCCTTTTAGCCCAGGATAATTCCAGGGTCCACACCCTGACTACCTCTGTTCCCTGATTAAGGGAGGATGCCAGATACTCTGTCATCAAACTCAGGTCTTTGGGAAGTTATTCAGATCTACCAAGTGGAGACAATGACAGTTGTTCCTAGAGTCAACAACTGATTTTAATGAGTGATTTCCTTTTACCCATAAGCCCTCAACTTCTTCAGGAGGAGAGGCTCAGATGAAAGAGAGTCTCCCCAACCTGGGCTCACCTGTGGTGCCTTGAGACTATAATTTAGTCTCTACCCAGACAGCGAGCTCCTGTGTTCTTGCCTTGAAGCCGACAAGGAAGATAAGGGCTTTGGCAGTGAAGTAAAGTGTCTGAGTGAAAAAGAAACATGGCTCCTTTCCAGGAGCTGAGTGGTGGATGTTTTCTAAGAAATTCCAAAGTCCAATATCTGTTAAAACTTATTTAATTTGGTTATCTTGTTTTAGAATTATGCCGTTAAACAGCCGACCTATTTTAAAATAGATGGTGTCAGGAAACATGCCTACGTGACATAGCACTCATTGTCTCTGGGAGCATTTTTAAAACCAAAAATTAAGAATCATTCATCTGGGGAAATACAACTTAGGAATCAACTGTCTCTATATAGACTGATAATATAAAATATATTTGCTATATATAGGTATAACAATTTAATGTTTGTATTGTCATGTTGTCAAATATTACATAAGATCATTTAAGGAAATAGTCCCAGTTTTTAAATAAATCAAATTGTTCACAGCCAAAAATTGTGTTTTACTCGAGATACTCTGTTTTTGTTCATTAAATAGTAGCTGGTATTGCTTACATTTGAAGAAAATAGACAATATCAGCCGGGTGGTGGTGGCGCACTCCTTTAGTCCCAGCACTCAGGAGGCAGAGGCAGGCGGATCTCTGTGAGTTCGAGGCCAGCCTGGTCTACAAGAGCTAGTTCCAGGACAGGAACCAAAAAGCTACGGAGAAACCCTGTCTTGAAAATCCAAAAATAAAAAAAATAGACAGTATCATATGTAGAAGCAAAAAATGGCACTCGGCCACTTGCTGTCCAGATTCATCCCTCGCACATTTTCTCCTTGAACTCAATTTCTTTCTCAGACACAGAGATTTCTTTTAAAGCCTTGCTACCTTACTGAAAATGGTGTGGCCTCAGTATAGTGAGTTCCAAATTCTTGTAGATTGCAACAAAATCTGTCACCACACAAGCAAATGATCCCAAAGCCTCTTATATCTAAGGTTTTATAACTTTCCACTCTTAAATCTTTTAGCTCCATGATATCTCTGTGCTCTGCTCTCAAGAAATCTTTTAAGACTATTGCGCAGTCTTTATCTCAGGATTGATTTTTTAAATTCACTGGGTATGGTTTAAAAAAATCTATAGAATCTGTAACAAAATTTGGCTTAAAACTTATAGCTAAATACTTATAATTAGGAATCTATAAATGGGTATAGATGTGATTCAACTCTGTGTTTTAAATAGCAACCATTTGGCTCTCCTCCGTCTTGGCTGATGACCTTCAAGATGTAACATCCACATGACTGGTAAGCATCTTTACTAAATTTAAGGATGCCTGCCATATGATTTCTTCATCTTAAGATGACCACATGGCATAAAACAACAATTACAAAACTTCTCAGTCCTGCCGAATCCTTGGTTTATCATTGTATCTCTTTTTAGACTAAGGGCACAACAACCAGTCTCCAAAATATTTTGGATTTTTTTATTCAAGGTCATAAAATTCTACTCAGACTAACAAAAACTGATTAACAAGAGGTGTGTGTCTAGTTACTTATGTCTTTTCTGACTGTTCAACACCAAGCTTCTAGAAAATTTAGATAAGCATCAGCATGTGTTTGATAAATAAGGTACATTTGATAAATAAGATTTATAAATACTGGGTCATTTCAGATTCACAGTTGTCATGCTGAGTGCTATTAATTACTTGAAGGAATAAGCCTTATTTAGCCTCCTGCTTATGTTTTCAAAGCTAAGCCTTAAACAAGTAATGAGAAATAAGCAAAGTGTATTTAGTTTTGATATACTTAATAGATAAATGGTCCTAAAAACTTTTCAGAGATCTGTTGACTGTGGCATTTAGAAAGCTTAATGTAAGAAAGCTTTTTACTATGACAGACAGAGGCCCTGGCTCCCGAAAGAGACCCAAGGTTTCCGAAGAGGATGATGGGGCACAGGAGAACTCCACCTGGAGCTTTAAAGGTAGCAAAGCAGGCCACTGGGAAGTGTCACCTCACCTGCCACCAGGACTCTGTCCAAACTGTGACAGAAAGAAGGACACTGGGGAGTGGATTCTCCTGATGGACCTAGACAAGGGAAGCTGGTCCTCCAAGTTCCTCCTCCACAGGAACATCTGTTAGATCTCCTGGGCCTGGTGACTGATGGCTGATGGTGCCCCGGGACCTCTGCTCCCAGTGAAATAGGTATCACCATGGAGGAACCTGTGGTGATTGTTCACATAGCTAGCGTCTGTCGTTTTTAATAGACTCGGGTACGACTTGGTCTACACTTCATACTCACTGCAATGAAATTTATTCTCCACAGATCTCTGATAGCATCGATGACTAGACTGGGGACAGCTTTGTCGGTTTAATAACAACAGCCAAGGTTTCAGATGCTTTCTCAGTTCTCCTCATAGCTAAAAGTCAGGCCTCAAGCCTCTCCTTCTGCCCTCCATCTCTCTGTCTTCTTTTTCATATCCAATGTCTTCTTTAGTATAAGTGATGGGTTAATGTGGAGCAATGACACAGAACGAACCATGGATAGGGTCCATGGTTTGGACCACTCGTGTTTCCTGGAGCGCTGCTGCCTCTTCTATGACTCCCGTGGGAAAGGTAGACTCCTGTGTTGTTAGACCCTCACAATTTAGTCACAGGCATAATATTCTTCATGTTGCATTGCTGTGGAGTATTATTTTACTATGTAAAGATGTGTTACACTTGTTTATACTGCACAATATTACTTTAACTGTGTAAAGGTGTGTTGTATTTATATCCTCTGCCTTTGTTAACAATGTAAAGATGCAGTACTTTCGTTTATGCTTCATTTGTTTAATTATGTAAAGATACATTACATTTGTTTCACCTTGCCTGTCTAAAGCCCCTGATTGCTTTAATAAAGAGCTGAACAGTCAATAGTTAGGTAGAGGAAGGATGGGTGGGACGGGCAGGCAGTGAGAACAAATAGGAGAGGAATTTAAAAAGAGAATGAGGGAGAAAAAAAGGGACACACCCAGGGAAAGAAGCCAGGCAGCTTCCAGCCAGTCAGACATGAGAAACAGTGAAATTAATATGTACAGAAGGAAGGAAAAGTAAAAAGCCTCAAGGCAAGAGATAGATAAAGAGAAACAGGTTAATTTAGGTTAAAAGAGCTAACCAGAAACAAGCCTAAGTTAGGCTGAGGAATATGGGATGTCCTTCTGTATATGTGGGGTTTTTGTTTGTTTTTTGTTTTTTGTTGTTGTTGGGTTTTTTTGGCTAATGAATAAAGCTATTTCAACCAATTATTAGCAGAATATAGTCAGGCTGGAAGAGATATAAAGAGAGAGTAGGTAGAGTCAGGGAGATACCATGCAGCTGCCAAAGGAAAAAGACGCCAGTCAGAACATTGCCTGGTAAGCCTTAGCCTTGTGGCAGTACACAGATTAATAGAAATGGGTTAATTCAAGATGTGAAAGCTAGCTAGAAATATGCCTGAGTCATTGGTTGAACAGTATTGTAATTAATATAGTTTATTATATAGTAACACATATTATAATATATAATTATAATACATATAATTACTATATATTATATAGAAATATATAATATAATATAGTTTATATAGAGAGAATATAATATAGTTTCTATGTGATAATTTGAGTCTAAGTGGCCAGGAAACAAACAAGCAGTCTATGTCTAAAAAGTGACACCCACACATTTGGAGCTAGCCTATGTGACCAACTACCCACTTCGAGTCTGGGTGCTTGTATGCCCGCTTGGGGTTAAGAGGAAAGTAGCTCGGAGCATGCCTGCTGCTCAGCACCCCTGCCTGGGCAAGCAGCTGGATAGTGTCTTCCAGGTGTCCAAAGGCAGGAAAGCATGGCAGATTCCCATCACCATGCACAGAGATATTTACAAGTCACACAGCATACTACATGGCATATTTAGCTTTAACTCAGACAAAGAGGGTTTATGTATTGCAAGGTGCATCCCAGAGTTGAGGGGGTGAGTATGGATCTCACCCAGCAGTCCTAGAGCTGGCAGTAAATGTACATCTGCCATATTGAAATATTTATTTATTTACTTATTATGTATACAACATTCTGTCTGTGTGAATGCCTGCAGGCCAGAAGAGGGCACCAGACCTCATTACAGATGGTTGTGAGCCACCATGTGGTTGCTGGGAATTGAACTCAGGACCTTTGGAAGAACAGGCAATGCTCTTAACCACTGAGCCATCTCTCCAGCCCCCATCTGCCATATTGAAAGGCCAAGAGAGGTGGAGCCAGCATTCAGGGCTGCTACAACCACATAGCTTACCCTTTTAAAGTGCTCCTTGTCAGAAAATGATTTCAGATACATAATAGGACAGAGTCAGACCTAAAAGACCTCTGAACTAGACATAGTGTGTTTTAAAAAATATATGTAGGCTTGGGAAAGGGAAAAGAATATAGACAGTTATAAAAAGAAGTAAATTGCTTTAAAAAAATAAAACAAAGTCTTTAACGAGACAGTAAAAGTAATATAAAGGAGTACAGACAATTATAGATTAAAGGAATAAAGAAAAATAAGCCATGTAAAGATGGAATATACATAAACAGTCTGGATTATATCTATTATTGTGTTTTCTTTGAATTTTTTGACTTCAGAGAGACATTTGATTCTGGGAGTTGCTAAGTTAAACCAACTTAAAAGTATCCTAACTTCAAAATTTGGGTCTAAGGCCATGTTGCTTTGGAAAAGAGGCTCTGCTTTTGTTTCCACAGAAGATGATAACCTGTGGATTCCTTCCAGGTTAATGTGGTTTGATGCAACAAGATCTCCCAAAAGGTCTCCATAAGCCCTAAAAATACTTCACCCAACAAACAACACGAAGCAGATTGGAGAAAACTATGCCTTACTTCCCAAAATTACTGGTTATAAATGTTTGTTTTCATTTAAAGTGGTTGATTATAAAATGGTCACAGTCAATTTCTAAAAAAAATAAGGGAGATGTAATATAGAGACGAATACTTTGCATTGCTTTGGATCTTGATGTAAATTTAAGGTCAATTTTGCCATATGTATTCCTGCTCTTGATTAAGGTATTATGTTTGTACAACTTATTTAAAAATGTAATATATAATTAAAAATTACAGATTAACAGATAGTCATTTATAATAGTCAAACTTGTAGTCATGTTAGTTAGGTTTTCTAGATGTAAACAGATATGTTTCAAGTGTAAGGTATTCTTCAACCCTTTCAAAGACCAACAGAATATGGCATTTAAAATGTTTTAAGAACTTAGACTTTTCAGGACAATGAGACACATCCACTCCTGGCTGAACCAATCTACTTCAAGTGGGTGATGGGCATTGAAGAGGCTCCTTATGGAGTTTGTTAGCCATTTGGGCAAGAAATTGGTCTTTCCTGGACTGTTCTATGGTATGCTATATGAACTGAACATGCAGGACCCACAGAAAAATGCCTGATGAATTTGCCTAAAGAAGATGAGACAGTCCTTCAGGGTTCCTGCTTCATGAAAGAGTCTGCCATACATTTTCTAAAACACAGAAGAAAGCAACTGATGAACTTTGTTAGTACAAGGCAAAACAGATCTTCAAATCTCCTGCTTCATGGAAAAATCTGCCAGATATTGTGAATCTGTAGGCTGAAGATGGATGCTCTAATGATACAGAAGAATTTTGGGTTACTGTCCAGGTAGCAAGATTTCTCTGTCAATTATAGAACTTTGGAAGTTGCTTATAATACACTTCCTGTTTACTTAGACCCTTCTGGGGTTTTTGAATAGTTCAAGACAGATAGTTATAGTTTTACTTAGTTATGATAAAGGACAAATTAGATATAAAACTCTAGACTCACAAAGACAGGATAAATGATAGAGTATTTTCCTTAATTTGCCAAATGTAAATGGATTAAATATTGTAACTATAGTTCTTGCTTGATAACTGTTTTGTATATGCAATTTTATTATGTTGAAGTTAAAACCTTCCTTTTTAACTAAACAGTAAAGGGGAGATGATGTGGGATTTCCTTCTATATATGGATTGTTTTTATTGGCTAATGAATAAAGCTGTTTCAGCCAGTGGTTTAGTAGAATATAGCCAGGCTGGAAGAGATAGAGAAAGTAGGCAAAGTCAGGGAGATGCCATGTAGCTGCTGAAGGAGAAAGACACCAGCCAGAACCTTACCTGGTAAGCCACAGTCTCATGGTGTTACTGTTACACATATTAATAGAAATGGGTTAATTCAAGTTGTAAGAGCTAGCTAGAAACATGCCTGAGTTGTTGACTGAACATTTTGTAATTAATATAGTTTCTGTGTGATTATTCGAGTCTGAGCAGCCAGGAAATGAATGAGCAGTCTATGTCAACAGCCAAGCATCCATAAGAAGTCTCCATGTCATGATGTTATGCCCAAATTCTGGAACCCAGATCACTACTATGAGACCAACTCCAATGTAAAAACAAAGAGTCTTTATTCATGACTTAACTCGGGTCCCTCTATCCGTCTGAAGTGGCAGTGGCAGCAAGGACTGACAGCAGCAGCAGCCGCCCCAGGAACCACACAGGAGAGACTCTGAGCTACAAAAAAATGGGGGTTTATATAGGGACAGAGGCTCAGGGAATCCCAAACCTCAGGGTTTGTGATTGGCTGCCCCCTAGTGCCATAAGGGGGAATTCCAGACTTCCAGGCTTGGGATTGGCTGCCCTCTGGTGAGGTAAGGAGGCTTTCCAGTCCTGAGGAGAATTGCCAACTGCCAGTAACTGCCTGGAGCTCTGATTAAACCATTTTTTTTCTGCTCAGGGGTTGGCTGGTTTAGAGTCAGGGGCAGAAATGGCTCCGTTTCTGGAGCCAAACTGTGTTTCTTTTTCTGGTTCTTTCTACCTTTTTAACCCTAATTTTGTGGCTAAGGTAAATATCTTTGGTATGTCCTGAATCTAGGGACTTAGTGTGTTCTTTTGGTCCCAGTTTCAGGGTTTGGGTGCTTTTCTCTGGCTCCCAGTTTGTGAACAACATGTCTTTTCCCCTGGCTTTGGTCCTGTTTTCAGGTTGTGTTTTTTTCCCTGTGTTGGGGCTTGGATTGTAACAGTTCAGTGTCTGTGTGGGGGCTACAGATGAGGGATTTTCTAGGTTCTAGGTCTGTCCATGATTTGGGAGCTGGTTGGTGGTCCAACAGAAAAAAGCCTTGTATATTGATTGCATCTACTTGGTTTGAGATCCTCCCACATTACTGAAAGGTTCTTTCATTGTGCCTCCCCATTTTCTCAGAAGGCTTCATTTACAAAGCACAGACATCCAGAGTCCAAATCATTAACCTTTGTGGAAAGACAGAAGTGGAGCCTTAATCCAACATAGCACTATAAACTACTTACTCCTTGTCTGTTCAGGAGTTTGGGCTCAAGGAGGCTCACTCTCTTTGTTGCTTGTTTCTACATTCCCAATCTAAGGGAATTTTTATCTATCATAGTTTGGGATTATCTTAGAGTTTCTATTGCTGTGAAGAAACACAATGACCACAGCAACACTCATAAGGAAAACATTTAATTGAGGCTGGCTTACAGTTTCAGAGGTTTAATCTATTATCATCATGGTGGGAAGCATGGCAGCATGCAGGCAGACATGGTTCCTGATAAGGAGCTGAGAGTTTTATATCTTGATCCACAGAGAGCAGAAAAAGAACTGGCTTGAACATGTGAGACCTAAAAAAAAAGGAATGAAGGAGGAAAGGAAGGAAAGAAGGAAGGGATGGAGGGAAGGAAGAAAAAGAGAGAGAAAATGAAGGAAAAAAGAAAGAAAGAACACACTATTTGAGTCAGCAAGCTATTCAAAGCATATTTCTAAAAATAAGAAACATGTAGCCATGAAAACCACAAAACAATAGCGTAAGAGATGGGGTAGGGGTCAGCCAGAAGACTTGTTAGTCAAGGGCACTTATTCCAAGCCTGGAAACATGGGTTCTCCCTGACAGAGTGAAGAAAACCAATTCTCAAAAGTTACTCTCTGACCTCCACACGTACACAATAGCACACACACAAACACAACTACTCTCTTTCTCCCTCTCCCCAATAAAGAAATGCAGTTTTTAAGAGAAACAAGGCTCCAGGAAGAATGGGACAAAGCACCTACCAAAAAAGGGGCAAGAGTGGACGCTGAGAAGCTTCAGGAGGAGATGAAATAGTTTGTCACCAAACTCTAATCCATGTAGAACATACGAAAACACAGACGGCACAGAAACTTCAGTGTTCAGAGTGTGATGGCCCAGATACAGTGACATGGAACTGCCATGGCACCTGTCCTGGAAAGTTTCCGTCCAGGTGGAGAGGATACTCACAGACAAAAGAAATTCTCCTAAGTTCAATTTGGTGAAGCACCAAGTTTACTGAAGTTATCTACAGTGAATGGTTCTCATGGCAGTTGATCACTAAGGACCACATATTAGCAAGGGTGAGTGTTCACCAAACTAATCACTGGTGTTCCCTGATTCTGTCCATAACCTACAATCAGTTCCTCCTCTCTCCAGGAATCATCTTGTTGTGCCTAAGTCCTGAGACCCCCAAGAAGATCACCACAAAGCCACACTCTTCCGAATGAAAAAGCAAGGTTTTATTTATTGTTGTAAGGGGTTTATAAAGACAAACACCACAAAGCGGTCACAAGATCACAGTTTCAAAGTACAAAATTGCTTATCCTATATAACTATTGGTTAAAGGTTAGGCAAAACTTAGCTATTATTCTCTCTGATAGGCTTTCGTTGCCTGGGGGAGTGTTCACTCATAGCAACTGTCCCCTGGTCAGGTCTTCAGGACATCTGTTGACCCTTTGCTAACCACGGGGGCCATTTGGAAACTCATCTGATTGGCCCACTGTTATTCAACCAATAGGGAAAGTTAGGTGGTCAGCATCTTGTCCGCAGTTTTGTGTAACTTGGGTTTTTCCCATTAACTAATACTTCCCTTAGAGGGAGGCTAGTGACCCCTGACTTTTCTCAGGGGTAGGAGTGAAGTTAGAAGTCCCACAAGGTCCCAGCACCAAAATGGAATCTTTCCTGGCCTCAATTTTTCTGGTCTTACATTCCCACCTCCCCAGAAGTCCTAGATGGAGTTCAATCCTGAGCTCCAGATTCCTCCTCATTTGGAAGGGGAAAATATGTAGAATAATATGAACTAGCATTAATATGCTGAACCATGAGTTGAACAGTGTCAAGCCTTTGTCTTACAAACTGTACCAGCTTTTCAATCTGAAAATGACTGTCTATGGACAGAAAGTCTAGGAGTCCAGAAGTTGCTCAGTCCATAAGGCTGGACACCTCAGCTGATCTTCAGTAGATGCTGGAATACAAAAGAAGTAGGTTCTAATGCAGAAAAGGAATGGGTTTGCTAGCAAGGAGCTGGTAAGCAGGCAAACAGCTAAAGCTTCCTTCTTCCATGTCCTAATATAGGCTCCCAGCAGAAGGTCTGGCCCAGACTAAAGGTGTGTCTTCCTGCCTCAAGATTTGAATTAGAAATGAACCAACCTATTTCACATTGGGCAAAAACCCCTCACTGGCATGCCCTCCATTTTGGGATTTTAGCTAATTCCAGATGTAGTCAAGCTGACAACCAGGAAGAGCCATCACATAGGCCAAAGGCAAAATACAGATGGGAAGAATATACACACTCAGCATCTCATACCTGGAGAACCTGTACGCTAAGAATGAGAGCTAGAAGAAAAGGGCTCTAAATGAGAAAATTGAAATGAATTAGAAAGGAGATGAGGGGAGCTGTGGAGACAGAGAATGGGTCAACATTTGTTTTCTGCAAAGACCTAGCCACAGGATTTCATTAGGAACACAAGATCCTGAGTCCGTGATGAAGCTACTTAGAGAAGTGTTCAAAGTCGCAGGTTACTCTGTGCCATTGCCATTTTGCAGTCAGGAATGATGAACCATCTCTCCCAGGCTGCCAAGGATGTGGGCAGAAGCTTGGGGATTGTTGGAGTAGGATTCCTGCAAAACCTAAGCTAACATCAATATGTTTTAGGATTCAAACACGGTTGTAAGCAGTCCTTGATGGTGACTTGGTTATTTACTTACAGCATGCATATCCATAACCAACACACATAACACACGAACTCAGCCATAGTCATAGTAGCTTTCTAAGAATGAAACGTAAGTATGAGTCTTGGTCTTTAGAGAACGTAACTGAAGTACCACAATGCCAGAAATGTGAGGAAAGTGCTTTGCCACAATAAATGTAGCATTAAATGTCATTGATAATGTTAATAAATGTTTGTCAGTACACATCTTCAGGGTTATCATGCAGAAGCATGATTTTTCTCCTGGCCAGTGATTTGACATTTTTACAGTCCTTAGACCCATGAGCAGTCCCACCCACTGTGGGCGGCGCCACATCTGGCTAAGGTCCTGAACTGTATGAAAGAGAGAACGTAAGCTCAATACAGACCTGTTCCCTCTGATTCCTGACTGTCAATGAAGTGAGATGGTTCACCTGACAAGATGAACTGTGAGTCATGACCAACCCTTCCTCCTCAAGTCTCTTGTCAGGGATTTTATCAGAGCAAGATGAGTAAGCAAATAAGAGTCACCTTGGTTTGCAACTTATTTTTTGAGCTCTTCTAGTCAGACTAAATGGTGTTTTCTACCCAGCATTGCAAGCCTAAAGGAGGAAACCCGTGCATATCCTTCCTCCCAGTGACATTTGTAAGATGTGTGAAGATACCTTTCCCTCCTGTGTGTGACCAAGGAGACACTCTCTGTAGAAACTGTTCCACCTTAAACACACTTCACATATACTTTTAAGAGACAAGAACTTTGGAGCCTATGAGCAAAGCCCCTCAAAGCCTGGACTCCCAGGTTGACACTTTCTGTCCAAGTCCTTCAATAAAACAGACACTCAGAAGTGCAATGTGTAATCAAGGACATTCAGCTCAACTGCACATACTAGGAACATTCCATATGCGAGGAAAACAATTCCCTGCAATCAGTGCACAGGACATGGAATTACATTTTTACCACTCTATATGGGAAATGTCTGCCCTCTTTGGAAATTCCTTATTAATGTGAAAACTCAGAATAGGCAGCCTCTATACTCTGATGCCTGGAGCCTGGTCCTTATCACTTCTTTAGATTTTTTTTAAATGGAATAGTGAAAGTAAATTACTAAATTATAATAATTGGAATATTGAGGTACTAGCCATCTTAATGATAGGTATTTTCTGAACTTGAGGAGTAAAACCTTTGGTTATTTTTAAATCCTACAGTGGCTATTCCTGTTCACGCAGCATCTGTAGCTGCTTAAACAAATCCCCATTATACTCTATCAAACATCTTACAGTTTCTGAAAAACATTTAAAATGTGAATTATTTTCTACCAGAAATATAAAAAAAGAATTAAGGCACAAATCACAGAGATAAAATGACCATATCTTTGATGGCCTGAATTAAATCAATATTTATGCATGTATGTACAAATATGTGTATATGTACTTATTTGTGTACATGTGTCCAAGATACTTATTCTTTAGCCTTAGCAGCTGATCTTTGTCCTGTGTATTAGTCACTTTAGACAAAAGAACAAAGGAGGGCCTGTAAGAAGGTTCAGTGGATAAAGGCAAGCCTGGTAGCCTGAGTTTGATCCGCAGAATTCACACAAAGTTAGAAAAGATTACAAACTCCACACAGTTGTCCTCTGAGCTCCCAATGGAGCTCTACCACATCAGACATACCTGCCCACCTCCATAATAAGAAATAAATGGATAAGTTTTAAAATCTTTAAGTAGAACACAAAAATTACCCATCTATTCTTTTGCTAAAAGAAAAAAAGAATCTTACTATAGCATTTTATTTTAGAAAACGAGCAATATTTAAGGTATTGTATAGTATTGATGCTAGTTTATTATTAATATTGGTATCCTAAAATTAAAGGATTGACTTTATTAATACTCTATGAATATGTATAAACATTTGTGTCTTTAATTGATGAAAATTAGAACACGCTAGATGGACTGTTGAAACATTTGCTCCATCAACGAGCTAGACGAGAAAGAAAAGCATTCTCTAATTCTTCAAACATTTGTCACTTGAAGAACGACACTACAGTTGGTCATTAGCTGAGATTGCAATTGGCATTCAGTTGAAGCTTAGGTCCCAGCAAAGACTGGACTTGCAGAGACCAGAAACCTCAGTCCAATCACTGCAGTGAGAGGCCACCCACCTTCACCATGGCATTCAAATGGGTTGATTTTATGCAAATAAAGTGGAAAATCAATGGAATACAACAGGTCATCTGGTCAGCGCCAAGTTGGGGCAGACACTAGAGAAAAGGTAGGGAGAGATTTGTGCAAAGGGTGTGGTCCTCAGAGGAGGGCTGGGCTCTTGGATAGAAGTGGTCAGACATAATGCAGAGCAGTTCTGGACACTAGCCAGGCTTTTTGTCTCTCCTCGTTTGCTGAAGCCAATGCAAATAAACCACAGAACCTCAAACACATGACCGTTCTCATACATTTTGTCTCATGTATCCCCGTAAGAAAGGACTGTTGAATGAAAGGCTCAAGGTCTTATTCATGACTTCTGAGGAAGCTGCTTGGAGATTCAATCAGCTGGTGCCTGCTGTCGTCGCTGGCTCTGCATGGTCTTTCTCTGCCATCTTCCCAGTGAATTCAGATCAAGGGAAGGTAGCCATGTCCATGGTTTCTCAGTACTTTTGTTTTAAAATTTTTGTGTCTTCCACAAGTTTTTTTCTTTTTAAAGACTAAACAAATATTTTAAAGAAAAATAACATTTTCAAGTCTCTTTGCACATTTAATATTTTCCGATTGTCCTACATTTATTGACCTTGACCTACAGGAGATTTACAAAGTCATTTTTACCAAATCTCTGCCTAAGTACTCTGCTTGGAAATTACAAATAATAAAACTTTGAAATCCTTAGACTTTCAGGAGTGGAAGTCTCAGTCAGGAAGGTGCTTGCCTTGCAAGCATGGAGCATTGAGACCCGGATTTGCAGTCACTGCACTGGGGAGATAGAGCCATGCGACTTTCTGCAGTCCATCAGCCAGCCAACTTAGTTGTCCTAGTAAGCCACACATCAGAGAGAGACTCTGTCTTAAAAACAAAAATTAATAACACTAGAGGCATAGTGGCCAAGAGTTTCCTCTAGTGTGTGTGTGTATGTGTGTGTGTGTGTGTGTGCTTGTGTGCATGTGTGCGCGTATGCACATGTGCAAACACACACTCTCATATGAGCACACAAATGTTCACACAGACACAGGCATCATCATGAGATTCATCTTTGAGTTATGTGTGGGATGGTTGTTATGAAGAATGGACTGCAGAAACTTCTCTAACCTATCATGCTCCAGGGCCTGTGCCAGACAATGTAAAACACATAGGTGTCCGAACACACAGGCACCTCCTAGCCTTCACAAAATTACGGCTTTGTGCTTATCAAAAAGCTATACACATCTAAGGGAACACATGGAGAATTATAGTATACTCTGGAAGCCTAAAGAAGTAGACTCTATTGCCTGTGAAGGAATGGACTTGCTGGCAGGGTTAGAACAGGTAGGCATATCCCTAGAGGCTTCCAGAAGAAGGTGTGACCCAGATTAGAGGTGGATTTTCCTGCCTAAAGAGCTGGGTTAAAGGCGTATGTCTTCACCTCAAAGATCTGGATTAAAAGTAGATCTTCCCATCTCCAGTTATGCAGAAATCCCTGAAAGGTGACAGGTGTGTCCTCTTTTGGGGGGATTTACTTAATTCCAGATGTAGTCAAGTTGACAACCAAGGATAAGCATCCCAAGTCTACCCCTTGTCAACTTGACACATAATCATATCCCCTTATGACATGATTAATTTCCAAATGGAAACAATAACCAGGTCTTAATAACACCTAAACATAATACAGTGATTCCATGTACAGTCACAAACAAATTATATGTATTTAACCAGGTCTTTACTACACCTAACATGATACAGCTATCCCTTGTATAACTACAACCACATTGCAAATTTAGAATATGTGTCAATGTCCTTTAGGAGACATTATTTTAGTATCTCAAACTTAAATATGGTATCCATTGATATTCTATTAATTGATGTTGTATCACATGATAAAGAAATTGAGGAAAGAAACACAAATATCTGTACAAATGCATTCATAACAAAATACAGCAGTAACATTCATGTCAACTGTAATTCTCTTTTCTGTAACTGGTCACCTGGCCTTAACTGGGTTTTATAACTATCTTCCTCTATCACCCTTTCTGCATTTCCTCCGCCCTCAGAAGCACCTCAGCAGTCCTGGCTGTTTTCCTGGAGGGTCTGTGAACATTGTCATCCTGCCTGGATTAGGCTGTTGTTGTTTCCCATAAGCCATAGTAGCACCAAGAGACATCCTAAAGCAGTGGTTCTCAACCTGTGGGTTGCAGCCCCTTTGAGGATTCAATGACCCTTTCACAGGGGTCACCTAAGACCATCAAAAAACACAGATTAAAATGTTTATCTAATTATTATTCATCAATAAAAACTCTTAAATAAGGTATTGGGGTAAGACACTGAATGATTGGAGAAGTGACCAGTGACCTCTTCTCTTTCTTTCCTCAATTAATCAAAGGGGAAAGAATTTTTCTACATCCCACCCTACTACTTCCTGTATATCTCTTTATGTCCTCAGTCCTGCAAAACCTCTATGACTAATTTTAGTCAGCTAGTAGCTAGCTCCTCCCTCTGGTTCAAAGTAAACTAACTGGCAGTCTCGGGTGTATCAGAGTGCAATCAAAACATTTCCCACTTTTGTCTAAATAAAAAAAGGAAGATTTTAACTCTAACAGAGCAAAATGTAAATAATTAAACAATTATCAGCCTGTTTGTATCTAATCTTTACCAATTTCGATAGCATCCATCGCTTTTCTTCTTTTGTGGAAACAAAAGCAAAACCTCTTCCCCAGCATAACACATATCCTGGCTTGCATTCTGACTGTGAGACATTTTCATAATTAGTGATTAATGGGATAGGGCCCAGTACATTGTGGGTGATTCCATCCCTTGGCTGTTGGTCCTGAGCTCTATAAGAAACAGGCTGAGAAAACCATGAGGAGTAAGCCAGTAAGATGCACTCCTCCATAACCTCTCCATCAGCTCATGCCTCCAGGTCCCTGCCCTGCTTCTGCCATGATTTCCTTTGATGATGAACTATGACATGGAAGTGTAAGTCAAATAAACTCTTTCCTCCCAAACTTTCTTTGGCCTTAGGGTTGCATCACAGTAATAGTATTCGCAACTTAGATACTATTCATAAATAACATAGAAAATGCTCTTAGAAAAAAATTAAAAACTGATAAAAAATGTAGGCAGTAATCTGCATGAGGATGTAGTCTCTGTAACTTGATTATAGCTACATAATTTAATTATGTTAATCACTAATGAGTTAAATTTAACACAATGCAAATAAAAACTTGATAGAATATTTTATTTTGGAAAAGGAGATAAAGTTATATTACCAAATGCCAACATAAAGAGTTTAAATTATAAAAGCAGTATACCATTGGTTCATGAACTAAACAAGTTGGCCAACAGAATTAGGCAAAAATTCCAAACTTCAAAGACAGGGAAACTACTTGCAAACTTGGTATTAAGATGAAAATATAATGTTGTGGTGGTTTGAATAGGAATGAACCCATCAACTCATTAACTGGAATGCTTGGTCACCAGAAAGTGGCAGTGTTGGAAGGGATTAGGAGGTGTGGCCTTGTTGGAGAAAGAGCATCACTGGGGTGGGCTTTGAAGCTTCAGAAGATCAAACCAGGCTCATTGGGTTCTCACTGACTTCCTGCTGCCTTTGGGTGCAGATGTACAACTCGCAGCTACCTCTCTAACACCCGCCTGCCTCCTTGCTGCCTGGCTTCCCTGCATGAGGATCATGGACTAATCCTCTGAAAGTATAAGCTGTTCCCAGGTAAATGCTTTCCTTTGTGGGAGCCGTTGTCATGGAGTCTCTTCACAGCAATGGAACAGTGACCAAGCTTTAGGGTAGCCAGGGAGCATAGCAAAATCCTATTCAAAGCATAGAAGCAAAGCATCTATCAATTGACAGAGTGGAAAAATAAATCCCTGTATCTATACCTAGGATGCACAAGGAATTCTCACAAATCAGTAAGAAGAAATGGGAATTTCCATCTGCACAAGGGCTAGAGAGTGAGCGTCTCCTCGGGGACCCTGGGAGGGCAGTCACCCTTCTGCTGTTTGGGGCACCCGGAGCTGAAGACATTCTTCATGGAATGGTTGACAATTCAGACGAATGTATGAAATTTTAAACTTACAATACTTCCAGGCACAGAAAACGACCGAAAGGGTGAGGGGGTGTGGAGAAGAGAGATTGACAGCTCTGTTTCAGCATTACAGGAGTGGGTGTCATAAAACGCCCCACCAAGTGTGCCAGGATGTCCTTCATTTCCATCACATTTAGTGACAACCTATGTCTCCTCTCCCACATGCTGAAGTACAAGAGAATTGTGATGTAATTACCGGTTAAGTATTCAGATTGTTATTTGTAGAGATTAATGATAAAAGCAGAGGATAAAGGGATCGTTAGCATCACCTACCATTAAGTATTAACCTAAAAAAATATTTTAATGTATTGCCTCACTATTCCCTTTTGTGTTTATGAGCACAAGCACATTGTATGGTGTGTACATGTCATGGAGTGTATGTCCAGGTCATAGAATACCATGCAAGGAAGTGCCTGAGATCAAACTCAAGCCATCAAGCTTGGCAGCAAACACCTGACCCGCTGAGCTGTCTTGCCGACCCCACTTACCTTGTTCTTTAGGGTTAAGGCTGACTTTCCTGCATATATAATGAATGGTATTTGAATATAACTTCCATAGAGGAAGTCTGTACACTTTCTCCCAGAACAGAGGGTTGAACGTAGGGCCTCACAGTAGGTAAACACACTAACAGAGTCCTCTTTTCTTTTTTTTATTAGGAGTCTCACTATATAACTTGGTGTAGGAGGTTCTTCTGTTCATGTGTTGCTTTCATTGGTTAATGAATAAAGAAACTGCCTTGGCCTTTTGATAGGGCATAACTTAGGTAGGCCTAGAAAACAGAATTGAATGCTGGGAGGAAGAAAACAGGGTAAAGAGACGCCATGGATCCCCAGCCGGAGGTAAAAGTGCTGAAACTTTTCTGGTAGGCCACGATCTTGTCGTAATACACAGATAGATAGAAATGGGTTAAACTAATACGTAAACACAGATTTTTATAGACAAAAGTACCCCCTGTGGGAAACCCCTCCCAGAAGTCATTTATTTATATTTCATGTACGAGTGCTCTGCTTGCCAGCAGAGGGCATCAGAGCCTATATAGATGGTTGTGTCCCACGATGTGGTTGTTGGGGACTGAACTCAGGACCTCTGGAAGGGCAGCCAGTGCTCTTAACCACGGAGTCATCTCTCCAGGCCCAGAAGTCATCCAGTAATTCCCTTCTCTTCTCAGGAACAGCTTTTCAGGGATTTTAGGTTGCATACGTCCCATTGGCGGGCATTTATGTCTTTAAGAACTCTATCTGGGGAAGATTTTGTGATGATTGATTACATGATTTTTTTGTATCGTGATTTCAAAGCTTGCACACACAAAGTCTCTCCTTCCAGCCAAGTAATAATATATTGATAATTTTCCAGCTGATAAAAATTAGCCACTTTGCTCTCAGGGTCTTAAAATTAAATGTGTGTGTAAACTTAAAAGGTAAGAATAAGTTTTTAAAGCTTCATTCAGGCTTGATGGTACCAGTATATATATCTCTACCATTTAGGATGCTGAAGCAGGAAAACCCGAAGCTCAACTTCAAGGACAGCCTTGGGCATAGAGTTCAAGACCTGCTTTGGCTACAGAGTAAGACGCAGCATCGAATGTTAAAAGACTGGGGTTGTGAGTGTTTCCCAGTGACTAGCACAGGTGTGAAGCCCTTCAGTGACACAAAACTAACCAGCTGGTTAATCAAAAAGAGCACTGTAGCAACATCTCAAGAAGCCAGAGCAACTGTAAAGCCCTGCTCTCCTCAGTGACTAAGTCTGACACTGTAGGATGCTGTTCATATAACTCTGCCCTCCGTGCAATCACTTGTTAAGATGCAAAATGAAATCAAAAAGTACTTCATGCCATTAAGCGCTGTGTAACAATCAAATCCATTTACCTTTAATGATTAGAAATAGACATTATAGAAACACAGTCGGAGTAATTATATTTCCCAGAAACTGTGTTTTAGTGAAAATTTCATTAGTATAAAATAATTGCTAAAATTCAGCAAATTAAAAATGTTTCAAATTCTAAGAAGACCGTTTTCTTCCTAATGTGAAATATTAGATAGAAAAAAGAAGATTTTTGATAGGAAAATAAAGACTGAAAATCAGAAAATGATAAGGTATTAAAAAGAAACAATTTAATGCTTTATATTTTTAACAAATTCTGAAAAATGCTGAAAGGTAAGAAAAATATATTAGTAGTAATAATTTATATTACAGAATACATGTTTAAAGCTAAGAACTCATAGCGACATCATAGAGTACAGCATGTTTTTCTTTCTAACTCCATCTCAATTATAAGTGAAGAATTTCAGAACAAACTGGATGAGAAAGCAATCTCTAAGATGAATGTTCTTCCTGCTGATGAACTCACCTACCATGTGATCTGAATGGTATCTCTGATGTACAACCCGCCTCAAGCAGGAAAGTTTCCTTCCAAGAACAGAACAGATAGAAACTCACTAAGCACAAATCGACAAGAGAATGAAGTAAAGGATTCTGCAGAGTAAGCTCTTGGAGGATTCAGATGTGAGTTTGTTTTTCCTTCTGTGATCTGTGCTTTTTTGACAAGCCCAGGAAACCATTACCAAACCCAGTGCCACCCAGTGGATCATCCCCTTGAGCCGTGCCTTCCTCCTGTCTCCAAGGCATCTCCTCAGCCTTCCTCTGTTCATGTGGTGCTGGGAACTGAACCCAACGCTTCATCAATGATAGGCAAGGGATCTGCCAAAGAACATCCCTAGGTCTTCATATTCAATTCTAGCGTAGAGTTATTCATAAATTACAGAAGCATGGTTGGGCATAGTAGTCACGCTTACATCCCAGCAATCGGAGGGTGATACAGGAGTATTACATGTCCCAAAGATTCTGGGTTACATAGCAAGTTATTATCTAAACACAGACAGATAATAAAGAAGAAGGAAATCTATTCAAGAAGCCTGACAACTTTCTTCATTTAGCAGAAATCTGATTATTTTGCTAGCATATTGGTTAGAATAACAGCAGTGAAGCAAAAGCCTTTTAGTAGTTGAATGTACAAAACGTGAAGGCAGGAAAATATACCCTGTAGCATATTCAGTAAAGACCTCATCTGAAATCATAATTGGGAATAATTTAAAATTGGTCTCAGTATAAGCAACATAAACTATGATTTATGCAATACAAGTTATTGACAGATTTGTAGTTTCTCTGGCACATAAATATTTCTTTTTAAGCTCATTCTGGGGAGTGTTCCCGGTAGGATGACAGCACTGGTGTAAACAAATACACATTAGCCATTTCTCTAATTATATCAAGACACAGATCCATAATCTGTGGATCCCAGAATGCCACGTGTGTAGCTGGAATGCAGAGAAAAAAGTTTACACGGAGACTCCAGTAATTTTTTTTCCTTCCTTCTGTGCATTTTCAAACTCCGTAAGAGAAGAGCAGAGCCAACATGTCAACAATGCCCAACGTTATTCCAGTTTCCAGCAGCTTTGCCAGGAAATGAGGGGTTGGGTGGTGACTGTAGCAAATTCAATGAGCTCTCACTCGAAACACATTAACCAAACATAACTGTTTCTAATCCCTAACAATCTTTGTAATGATTTGCTATTTGTAATAGCTCATCGTCAAATACATGGTAGCAAAGTAGAGGACCCTCTTCTGTTGCTAAAGCTTTGATGGAACTGGTGAACAGGGCCTTTTGAAAAAAATGTTTAATGTTGTGTTAAGAGCAGAGAATATATACCTTAGAAAATATTCCCTTGTAAATATTTTTGCCATTGACTAATTTAGAAAAATCACCATAAGCAAAATTATGCAGGAATTCTGTGTACATAATCACATTGACTACATGAAAAGATTTAATTATTCTAGAGAAAACAAAGTGTTGTCATATATGTGTATAGCTTGAGTGTAATTGTCCCTGTAAGTTCATAAGAAGTGGAACAGTCCCTGGGCAGTGGCAGCACACATCTTTAATCCCAGCACTCAGGAGGTAGAGGCAGGTGGATCTCTGTGAGTTCGAGGCCAGCCTGGTCTACAAGAGCTAGTTCCAGGACAGGCCCCAAAAGTTGTAATTAGCTGTTTATAATGGCTTGTTTTTCTATGAATTGCATCACTGCCTAGAGCTGTCACTCATTCTTCATGGGTCGATTGAGTACTTTAGGGGAGGTCCGACACTGCCCCCTCCAAAGCTAAAACAGCTTGAATGTCTGTGACTACAGTTCCTGAAGCTCGGGTGGGAGAAAATTTTACATACTCACTTTTAAAAAAATACAGAGAGATATATTTTTATATTAAGACGTAAGTTTCAATTTCTGAAAAGTATTGTTTCGTATAAGATGCTAAGACCTGGGCGGCCAATGTCTGACCCATCTGATGGTGTGTCTAAGTGTCCTTGTCCACAAGAGCAAGGCAAAGTTTCTTAGCACTACTGACTCTGCTCCTTAGCTCTCCTGCTGTGCTCATTAAGGTTCATCGTGTGAACTGCTGTTTAAAAGGATGTGGGGCATGCTTAGTTAATTAGTTGAGTCATCAAACAACAGCTATGGAGTAAATCAATGATGCACGGTCAGCAAGCTACCTGACGGACCTGTCTCTAAAGATGCGCTATACTCAAGATCAATCAAAACACGGGTGGCCAGTGTGCTGTTGAGCGGCAGGCTGCCCAACGGACAGTTTTCTATTGCAGGAACAAATTTGAAAAGTAGCTTCCAGGATTTGTTTCCTATAAAACTGGCCTGAAAGTCGCCAGGGAAAATAAAAGTCACACGTTTTCTTTCTGCATGCCTATGTGTGTATCCGCGTGTCCGTGCATCTGGATCTGCCTGTTTGTGTGCATCTCTGTGTTCTTGACTGAGTGTATCTGTCTGTTTTCTCATGTTTGTCTGTGCATGCGTGTTCATGTATGTATGTGCCTGTATGTGGAATGTAGGGAGAGAGCATTGTTGTCCAAACACAGACCCCTACCAGCACCTCATATGGGAATACATTAGATTTGCAACTATTGTGTATGTGTAGGTTTCTATCTTTGTGTGTCAGTCTCTCCCTCTATGCCCCTTCTGAGTGTATGTATCTCTGTGTGTGACTGTGTGCATGGCTGTGTAATACTGGCACAGAGCAGTGTTCTCAGTGTGGCCCACACCAGCCTCACCATGTAGGAATATATTAGCAATGGCAATCTTGTCTCCCTCCTACCCCTAAGGTATTGAATCAGAAACTGGGGTTCACCTCACAATGTAACTTTTCATCGACTTTCCCACAACTTTGATGGACTGCAGTTTCAGGACGACTCCACGGGTTGGACATCACTATTAACTACATGCTATTGTTCCTGCAACTGATCAAAGCTGGCAAATTGTCTTCTGCCTTTGGAGTTCAGCAGAGAATTGCAATGACTTTTGCCGTATGGGACAGCAGTGACAGACCCATGGTCATGGGCAGAATTCCCAAGGTAGGAAGATTGGCGGTGACGTAGATCCATCATGGTACAGCTGCAGAGGACAGAACAGGAGGAAGAAGCTGTCTGCGCAGGAATTCTATGAACTGATCTTATGAAGTAGAGGTACACAGGGCAGTCAGCCATGGCGCCCTGGTTGTTTAGGTCTTATTATACAGGATACTCTTAGCATTGCTTAACTAAAAAAACATCTGCTAATTCTGGTTCAGACCCACTTGAGGGTAGTTTGATCAAGGAATGAGTTGACCTGGGTCACCTACAGAAGCACAGTTGATTTCTTACAGGAACATAGGCATTTTACATCACCATGGGAAAGACTCCTTTCTCCAGTGGCTTCCGACAGCTTATACACCTGATGAGGACTGGGGCCTCGTGAGCCCTCCCTCCATCTAGGACTGGGGCCTTGTGAGCCCTCCCTCCATCCAGGACTGGGGCCTTGTGAGCCCTCCCTCCATCCAGGACTGGGGCCTTGTGAGCCCTCCCTCTATCCATGACAGAACATTAGTGGGCCCAACCGTCTACAGGGCTCATGCTTAAAGTCAGAGCTACTGGGAGCTTCAGGAGTTATGACCACATGCCCCAAAGACAGTGCTCTACAAGAGACACCTTACGGTACCCGTATGTGGATAGCCGAGTAGATGTCTCATCGTTTTGCTGAGGAGTTTTACAGTGTGCATTGTTGCCTGTAGGGACGAACTCTGTGGGACAGTATGGAATTTTCTGCAGTGTGAATTGGTTTCTGTAGGGACTGACTCTATGGGGCAGTATGGAATTTTCTGTAGGGTGGATTGGTCCCTGTAGGGACTGACTCTGTGGGGCAGTATGGAATTTTCTGCAGTGGGGATTGGTCCCTGTTGGGACTGACTCTATGGGGCAGTATGGAATTTTCTGCAGTGGGATTGGTCCCTGTAGGGACTGACTCTGTGGAGCAGTATGGAATTTTCTGCAGTGGGATTGGTCCCTGTAGGGACTGACTCTGTGGGGCAGTATGGAATTTTCTACAGTAGTGTCACAACATCCTAAAACAGGTTGAAGTCAGGGCTTGTTAAGGCTCCCTCTTTTGGGTGCTATCTCGAGGCAATTGTATCCTTGCTCTAGGTCCCAACTACATCCATCCCAGAATGACATCTACCCCTTTTTCCTTTGCCTTGCTACTGTGGTCAGGGGTGGAGAGCTGGACATGGCAGCCTAACCCCATCCCATGCTGGGAGGGACCAGGAGAGCAGAACACACGGGATCGCGTTTAACGCCACATCCGTTCTTCAGAGACCCTCTTTTAACTTACACCTTTACTTATTTATTTTGACCACTTGACATGTATGGAATGTCCCGTGATCATAGTCACCGCTCAAGGCCTTATTTCATCTGCCTTTGACTCCTGCTGAGTCCCTTCTTCTCAGCTTGTCCCTACCCTGTTTTCCTGTCCTTTTGTGTGCAGGAAGCTGTAGCTGGTATAAGCTCATGATCACATGACCTTACATCCAGTAGACAGATTTACAGAACCCCTCCACAGCCTGTGGCTCTTCCAGACCCTCTTCTGTAATGCTCTCCAGGGGAGTTCCTCTTTAAGGAAATGCAGAAGAGATACCTGAAAGGAAGACTTAGCTCCATCCATCCCAACTGTTGCCCTTAGTGACCAACCACTCTGTCGTGGCTGAAGGAAAGCTTTCCCCGCTTTCTTCCCTCCTTCTTTGTAGGTTAGCTTTGGTGAGAAAAGTTAAATGAAGCAAACTTATCTGTGACTTTTGAAATAAATTCCTAAATCGTTCTTACCATTCTTTACTCGGGGAGACTTAGAGGCTGTGAAAAGGAGTTTACCACACAGAGAGACTGTAAAATGAGAAGAGCCTTAACCCTGGACAGAGTCCATCTCATCGAATGAGAAGCGAAGCCTCAGCCCGGATGGAGTTGAGTGAGCGAAGTGGAAACACGAGCTGCTGTCTTGCTAGGACCAAGGGCAGCAGCATCCAAGGGAGGAGGAGATGCTCGAATAGTCGAATAGGCTGCATTGTGGGACACTCATTGCCTCATTGACGGGAAGTCTGGGATTTATGTTCAAAGTCGCTGCTGCTTATGTCATTACTTACTGAGAAATTTTTTGCGTTCACTCTAAGTAGTTCAGAAAAATACAAGAGCAAGGCAAATAATACTAGCGATGATAAATGACTGCTGGTCTCATTTCTTACACGCTTTTAGGAATTTTTCTATGTGTGTATGCAAATATTAGTAAGGCATGTATATATTTTCTTTCAATTTAGCAGTTATCTACCCACTGAGAAATTAATAGGAAATTTTAAAGCATGCATAGAAATTAAAAATGCCCATAAGCAAGCAAACATTTAGTGTGTACATTTGTATTTGTCAAAGAAGAATTGGATCATGAAGGAGAATTACTAAAATACATTTTGTTCAAAAATGTAATGCTATCAAAGCACATTATATTCTAATTTAATTAAAAAAATAATTAAGTTTTAGAAATCGAATCATGTTATGAAGTCTACTTTGTAAAATGTTTGTTTTGTTTAAAGATGGCACCCTGCTTTATAAGATATCATTTATCCTCTTCATATTTGACAGTATGTGGAGATGCTGTTTGCTCACAACGACAGAGAGAGATACAATGGAATCTAGTGCCTGGAGATCAAGAAAGCTACCAGACACTATACACTGAAAACTAGATGTCTCTTCAAAATGTCAATAAGGTCCTGGCGGATCATCAGCTGTATGTTAGGTCCCCATACATCACATGTATGATGAATGGTTAATGTCCAGACCCCAAAACTCCCTGTCCATCCCCAGGTAATTACTGCTGAAATTCCCACCTCAGATGAAGCTGGGTCTGTAAAAACTGACTTCACCTCTGTCTGACATGCTGATGGACTGACTGGAAGTCAGTGGAGAAGTTGGCTGGAACCTAATTACAATTTATTTGGGGCTATTTTTAATCCCCCAGTAGCCATTTCTTGGCCACCTCTATGGCAGACCTAGCAATCTGTTAGTAACGGATTAACACACACGCACAACAACAACAAAAGCTTTGGAATTTATTAGCTGCACAAAACACTAATTTTACCAACCAAAAGGCTTTGAGGCATCAGATAGCCTGGTTGGGATTTCTCCTTTTCACTGTAGACATTTACCTAACATATTTGAAAAGTGCCTTCGTTTTTGTCTTTTTTTGTTCTGTTGCCATAAAAACTTCACAAAACTGCTTCTATGTTGGAACATGGGATGTTGACTATTATAAATCTTTGCTCCTGGGCCATGGTTACTTATATTTGGCTCCATAATAAGTTATATCTTACGTGCCTCTCCCCCAAAACTGTATATTATAAAAGGTATTTAGCAGATTGGCCTACACCATTGTCTCTGAACAGTCCAACACTAGCTAACTTCACACTGGACTAGCTCCCTGGCTACCCAAGCCCAGGCAGCTAGAAACCTCAGCAGCCCCCAAATGATGCCAATGGCCTGGAAAATTCCCAAAGAGTCACTGGTATTCAGTCCACATTGGAAGGTTAAAGAAGCCAGAGTCTGATCTCAGGGAAGGATAGCCGTGGCCATGGCTATGGCTGTGGCATTGGTTTCTGTAGCAGCAACAGATGCATCAAGGCAACAGGAGTTTAAATCAGATGATAACATTGAAACCTCAATCAGGAAGAAGAGAGCAATTGGCATTTTGTCTACCTCACGCCCTCATTTGTACAGTTCAGGATCCCAGGCCAGGGAAGGGGGTCACCTTCAGTGGGCAGGTCACCCTCTTAACCTAACCAAGACAATCACTCACAGGTCTGTTCAGAGCCTTATCTCTGAAGTGGTTCTAGATCCTAGAATGCTGACCGTTAAGACTAGCCCTCATCAGTGTCTTATCCAACCTCCACTTCCGGAAAAAGCATTTTCAACCTGGCTTCCCAGGACTGTGCTGGGAAGAAGGAACAGTTAGAGCTTTGGGACAGAAGTTCAGACTTTCAGTTGTAGCCTGCCCAGGAGCTGGAGACTTCTGCCCCTGGTGGGTCTCGAGTCCTCAGACCCTAGGGGCTCACTCACAGCAGCTTTAGACTAATTCATGGAACCTTGTCATGTACTCTACTAATCACAAAACAAACCCAAAGAGTGTTTTCTTGATTCTACCAATTCACTGTTGGTGTGTACTTGTCTCCTCCTAGATTGATGCGTTCCATTCTGCAGCAATCTCCTTCAGCAAGAGGGTAAATAACTCAAAACAGCTTCAGGAAATCCCAGAAACTAACCAGATTCGCCAGGTTCCATTGTGCCAAAATATCAACAAAAGCTTAGAGTCCCCTCTCAGAAAAGCCACAAGCTGAGCTGCAAGGAAGGCGTCAGACAAGACCAGCTGCCCAGAAGAAGCAGAAACCAGCCGAGCTGCCTGGACGAGCTTTAGACCAGAGTCACTTGAAAAGGACACTCATCAGTTTTCCAGCTTTTGTGAGCTGTCATCCATGCTGGAGGAGCAGGTCTTGCTGACACAACTGTCTTTGAGGCATTTCTGCTTTTGTGCGCCATCCCTCACCCATATGCCTGTAAGCAACGTCAGTAACACTCAGAGGTTCACCAAGGTAGACTTTGGTCTGCCATGGGACCTCCACGTGAGAAGACACGTGTGTACATCTCCCCAGCAAAAGTGTTGTCACCCAACTGGGCAGCCAACACCATGAAAGGTGCCTATTTCAGATGATCTATCCATGTTGTTTTGCTCATGAAACTTTCTGTTGGGCAACTTGTGCAATAATAAAATTTAATTACTGCCAATTTATGATTGCAATGTTTGATGGTATTTTTAACCTTCCAGAGAAGGCCTGGAATTTCACCATCTGTTTGCTCTTTTGTTCCTGATGGGCAATAAATTGCACCGAATTCTTTACGATTATAATGTATTCTCATTATTTCGTGGGTAGATTGTAATGATTTTCCATATTATCTAGAACTGGAAGACTCCAATTTAACTCTTTGCAGAACTGGTAAAATTCAGGACACTGGGTGATCCCACAATCCCCATATCCACATGAGGATTGGTTTAAAATGGTCAGAGTTGGTCAGCTCTCTGTCATTGCAGCTAACAACCACATAGATCTATTTACATCTGTTATGGTTTGAAACTGCCTTCAAAGACTTGCTGTAATGATTGTTCTGTCTCTTTAAGAGACAAGCCATGCCCACTTTCTCCTCCATCTGCTGAGACAGGCTGATCTTCAGCTTCCAGCCTAAGTTCTCTCTCCCTTTTCCATCTTCCTCCCGAAGAGGCAGCTTCTCTCTCTCTCTCTCTCTCTCTCTCTCTCTCTCTCTCTCTCTTGCCCCTCTCAATGCTCTTCTCCTCCCTTTTCCCTTCCATAAACCACTTAATAAATACCCAACCTTACTCTGCATGGCATGCCTATCCATGTCTCTGTCTCTTGCCCACTGCCACATGTCTCCCTGCCCTGGACCAGCCACCACTTTGGGGAGCTGCAGTCATCCCTGCCTGGGACTGACTGTTCTCAGGGCCAGCTGCCTGCCGCCACATAGCCCACTGCCACTGCTTGGGGACCTGCAGCATTTCTGCTGCCTGCAAGCAAATGGATGGAACTAGGAAAAAAACTCATCCTAAGTGAGGTAACCGAGACCCAGAAAGACAAATACAGTATGTACTCATTCATAAGTAGATACTACATGTAAAGCAAAGAACAAGAAGACTGCAATCCACAGCTTCAGAGAAGCTAGGTAGCAGTGAAGACCCTAAGAGGGATGTATGGATTGCCATGAGAAGGGGAAATAGAAGAGATCTTCTAGGTAAATGGGATGGGAGGGGAGGGGTGGTAGAGGGGAGGGGATTAGAACATGAGGAATGGGATGATCGAATTGTGGGAAGGAGAGCAATGAAAGAGATATCTTAATAGAGAGAGCCATTATGGGGTTAGGGAGAAACCTGGTGCTAGGGAAATTCCCAGGAACTCATAAAGCTGACCCCAGATAAGACTCTTAGCAATAGTGGACAGGATACCTGAACTGGCCTTCTCCTGTAATCAGATTGATGACTACCCTAATTGTCATCATAGAACCTTCATCCAGTAACAGATGGAAGCAGACACAGATATTCATAACCAAACACCAGGCCAAGCTCCAGGAGTTCAGTTGAAGAGAGGGAGGAGAGATTATATGAGCAAGAGGGGTCAAGATCATGATGGGGAAACCCAGAGATAGAGCTGACCTGAACTTCTGGAAGTTCACAAGATCTAGACTGACAGCTGGGGAGCTGCATGGGGTGGAACTGGTCATGTGGGTGACCGTTGGGTGGGGAACTCTGACAGTGGAACCAGGATCTATCCCTGGTGCATGAGCAGGCTTTTTGAAACGCATTTCCTATGGTGAGATTCCTTGCTCCGCCTTGATGCAGGGTGATGGGGAGGGGCTTGGTCCTGCCTCAACTTGTGCCAGGCTTGGTTAACTCTCTGTGAAGGGATTTACCCTTTCTGAGGAGTGAATGAAGAATGGGGTGAATGGTGAACTGTGGTTGGTATGTAAACTTGATTAAAAAAAAGTAAAATTTAAAAAAAAAACATAGTACGTTTATAGTGTACAAATGTCAGAGATACTGGCCATATAGGTGGCAAATAATTTGGCTTTACTATTTTTTAACACTGTCTTTTGTGAACAGGTTTTTTTCTCTGCTGTGCTCTGGTCAGGTGTTGCTGCTGTGGTGCCTGTCTCTTCTGTCATCTACGAGGATGTTCTTCATTCACTTTTTAATTATGGGCATGGTTGACTATATCATTTCATACTTTTAAGTAAAAACAAACAAACAAGCAAACAAAAACAAACGAAACACCCCCGAAAACATCAGTGCCCTTTCCTGTCTATTTTTGTTACATACAAGAGAGGTCTGCTGTTGTTTTCTCCAATAGGGAGGCTGTAAAAGCCCAGCCACAATTTAAGATTAAGTGGATTTTGATTGGTGTGGTGAGTCAGGACAAATAAGGAGACCCAGCTGGCTCCTGGACTCTTGTCTGATGACATTGTCTTTGATACAGAGACATTTCTACTGGCAGCAAGTATTCTAGCGTAGCCTATACCTGACTGTGACTGTTTATGCATCAGGTGATTATCAGTCTATAACTAGATAAAGTAAATATTTTATGCCTTTCAAGTGCATCTTTTGCCTGAATTCTCTCATTACATAAAGCTGCTGGGACCTCACCATGCTCAACCCTATAGACATCTAAGGTCCCATCAGACACCTGCAAAACGACACCACAATTAGAGCTAAAGGAAGCCTGGGGAGTAGGCTTTTGGCATGAGACCAACATCTGAAACCGTACAAAGGATCTTGTGTATGTTGCTGGAATTCTATGGATCTCGGTTTAGCTCTCCATGAACTAAGATTGGCGCTGTGTCTTATGTGCCTCCTGAAAGCAAGGGACACAAGCCCTTCCCCACACCCAGTACCTTCAGGGTTCTTTGGAAACAAGGAACTCTGAAAGCCATGGCAAGAAAAGATAGGTGGCTGCCAGGGACTGTGTGTGGAAAGCCAAGTGTGCAGAGGAAAAATGTGATCATAATTTCAAGGTTCTGGAGAGTCCGACAGAAGCAGCCACGGCAGGGAATTGGTGGGATCTGGAATTCAGATCTCAGGAAACTGAGCATCCTTGGAGCTAAAGTCAGAAGTCCTTCATAGAGTGTAGCTCGGGGTGTTCTCTCCTTTGGAGAAAATTTATTATGTTAGTTTTTATTTTATGTGTGTCATGGGAGGTGGCACACACATGTCAAGCAGCTTATAAGGAGACCAGAGGACAACTGTCATAATTCCCTCCTTCCACTACTTGGGTCCCAAGGACTGAACTCAGGTCTTCAGGCTGGTGTATATGCTGAGCCATCCTCAGGCTGGTGTATATGCTGAGCCATCCTCTCAGCCCAATTTATTCTTAAAAAGAAAAAAACAGTGCGAATGAAATTATCTTAATTTTTTGTTATTTTTGCTTTCCACAGAAATTCTTACAGAATGACTAAAGTCTTATTTGAAAATTTTTGGCTAGCACTTTAGAGAGATGTTTATTGTCTAGATTCTTCTCCCAAAAGTCTAGGAAAACAAGAAAATGAGTTATGGAACTTTCAGCGGATGTCAGTGATTCCTCCAGTCACATTTACAGCCACCATTCAGTACCAGTTATTGGAACTCAGGAAGACTTGTCAAGGCTGGGAAGAATCTCGATGTTGGGCAGTGTTGGAACAGGGCCTGTGGGTTCTGGAGAGGCAACATCACAGGCAAGGGCTGTGAGAAAGCGAGAGCCATGGTGCACCCTGAAGTGACCATCCAGTAAGATAGCCATGTAGGACCAACAGCTAACCCCAGTTCCATTGGCCCTCATAGTAAACTTGGCAATTCTTCCACTCAGGATTGAGGCTATTATTTGGGGGCCTCACCATGAAAATAAAAAGAATGTCATTGCATCTGTGGAATCTGAAAATGATGGCCAGTCTGGAGCTGCCAGACATGCTATGCAAGGGTTTACGATCACACCACCCCATACCACGAAGATGATAACGCCTGGAATAGCCGGATTTAAAGAACCAGTCTTGTTTATATCTGTTGTTTTGATAACAGATGGTAAAAAACATTTTGAAGGTTGGAGGTAAAGGTGAAGTTTGAAGTCAGAAATCACCTAATCTTTTCTTAACTTTGTAAATTATGAAATATGAAGTCTTGATTTTGTTCAACAAACTTTTACTTGTATTCTGTGGGGGAGGGAGAAAGGAATCAGTCAATAGCTTTAGTTTTTAAATTTTATTACCTAGATTTTGTTTAAAGCTACACTCCTAGGGAAACCTATTATTCATGCCTTCATTTACTTAGGAGTTCATGTATCCCAGAATGGCCTCAAAATCACAGAAGACAACCTTGAACTTCGGCTCCTCCCACCTCTGTCTCCCAAGTGCTGGAATCATAGTCACGTGCCATCACGTCCTATTTATGAGGTGCTGGGGATCAAACTCAGGCTTCATGCATACTAGGTAAGCATGCTATAGCCACTGGCCAACACCCGTAATCCCCGCCCCCAGACTTACAATTTCCATTTGTTCCTGTTCAAGTTCTGTATCCCTGAAATATGATGAATTGTATACTAGAAAATTACTTTGAGTTTAACACTAAACTATATGAATAATTGAGATTTGCTATTTTTATTGGTAATAACGAATAGCAAGAATAGATAAGGGAGGCTCTTTATTATATAGAATCTAAACGACAAGGTATGAGTTGAGTTCACTCTAAATTCCTTCCCCCGCTGTGACCCAGTAAGGCAGGAACGGGCTCAGACCAGCAGGTCACCTGCCTCTGCAAACACACAGCTGTACCTGCTTCCCATATAATGCTCTGAAGCTGCTTTCCTGATGCAGCAGCCTGCTTGAGTACCTGGCAGGGATCATGGGGCCCACAAAGCCTGAACTGTCTATTCATTGGTACTTTACAAGAGAAGGCTTAACCCCTTGCTAGTTACAGCTCACCATAGCTAGAAGGCCTTGCTCTAAGGAGATTGTCATGTTTGAACCCCTCCTAATGACTTCAAGGTTCTAAATCAGTCAAATGATTTTTCATTTTTCCTCCTTAAAGCCTGCCTTGCAACAAGTCACTCAGATTTGTTTATCACTTCCTAAGAATTACCTCTCCCACGCTGATCAACACTTCACATGGGGCTCCACAATGTTCCCTGGATCCTGGATCAGTGGTCTCTCAATTCCCAGTGTCTCCATCTCCCAGGACTTTTTCAGAACTGTGTAATTAGGGGTACAACCTAGAACTTCTGGGTAAACATGATCAAACATCTACTCACTCTGGGAAGGGAACCAGTGACAGAGCACAGAAACAATGTCACCAAAGTATACTTAGGTAGAAGGATGGTTTACCGTGACAGAGCAAAGAAACAATGTCACCAAAGTATCCTTAGGTAGAAGGATGGTTTACCGGCGACAGAGCAAAGAAACAATGTCACCAAAGTATCCTTAGGTAGAAGGATGGTTTCCCGGGGTTGCTTAAAGAAATATGGGTGAGGGGTTACTTAGAGAATTCAGCTTAATCACCGTAAAAGCCCACATTAGCCTGGATGACAACTCATGCACCCCGTGTTCTTGAAAGTCTCTGAATGACTGGTGGGCAACTGGACAGACCTCACTGCTTACAGAAACTCAGAGAGGAAGTCCCTGCAAATCTGGTAAAATTCAGGGATTTCCTGAGACTTGTAAGGTCATTAATTCTGGAGTAATAGCCCCCACTTAGGATGAAATATTTCAACTCAAAGTAAATTGCTACACAAAAGGCCCCAGTAGGAAGAAATGTGTTGCTTTGAGCAGAGGCATAGTTCGTGAAGGTTTTGACTGCGGCTCATCTCAGTCAACTGTTGTGTGTCCTACCTGCTACCAAGATGCCAAGACATTCCACAAGTGCCCATGACTAGGCCTTCCTGGATGTGATGAATTCATTTTTCCTTCCGACCCTAAGTTGCTTTTGTCAAATGTCTTGTTCATTCAGCTCTGCTTAGCACAGCACAGTACCACAGAACTTCTGCGAGCATGAAAAGACTCTCTACTTGAGGAGTTCAAGATGGTGGCCATTATCCATGCGTAACTCTTTATAATATGAGTAGTAACTAATGAGCCTGAGAGTGGAATTTCTTTAAAATTTAATTTAAATTAATTTTAGCTTAAATAGCTGATGGCTACATATTAAAGATTGAAGATCCGGACTATGTGCTCAAGAAAGGGTCCTGGGTGGGACACAAATGACTCAAATAAGACTCCAAAGTCACCTGGAATTGTCTGGGACCTAAAGAGACTCTATCTTAGGGGACCTGTAATAAAAAGGCCCATAAGAGTTTCATGGTTAGAGTGTTAAACGTGTGCCCAAGAGACTTGTTAAGTAGAAACTCAAAGGACAAGTCTTCCCAGTTGGCCTAGAGAAGATCTTGTCTAAGAAGTTCTATTCCCAGGTGGGCGGTGGTGGCACATGCCTTTAATCCCAGCACTCATGAGGCAGAGGCAGGCAGATCTCTGTGAGTTCGAGGCCAGCCTGGTCTATAAGAGCTAATTCCAGGATAGGCTCCAAAGCTACAGAGAAACCCTATCTCAAACAACAACAACAACAACAAAAGAAGTTCTATCCCAAGAGAGTAGAGAAGCAATGTATCTTTTAAGTTGGTATATCCCACTAAGGGAACCATCTGGAGTCTAGGGTAAGTAGACCAGACCCCTTTAAGATGACATGACTTAAGGAACCTAGAGATTTAGAAAAATGAGTTGGACAGGCACTTTGAGGATTTGAGTCCATGGTCAAGGTAATCCAGCAGGCCTGCGATCCTGTGGGCAAGCAAAGGAAGCTTGACCACAGTGGAGCAGATGTAAAGAGATGAGAGTCTTTTCAGTCTGAATAGTCTAAGAGTTAAGAGCAGGGAAAGAGAATAGAGGAGTGCTTTAGAGCTCCCATGTCCTCCAGGCCTGCGTGGTTATCCCAAATATTCTGAGTATACCCATTCCTTTCTGTAGCTTCTCTTGTATCTGAACATGAAATGGCCCCTAGAGCCTTATGCGTTTGGAGACTTGGTCCCGGGCTGGTTGAACTGTGTTGGAAGGTTGTAGACCTTCGGGGAGGTGGCATCTTGCTGGAGGAAGTGCGTCACTAGTGGAGAATCTTGAGATTTCATAGCCTAGCTCTGATGCTTTCTAATTCTTGACCTTAGATACAATGCAAACAGCTGCCCCATGTTCCGTCTCTAGGATTTCTCCGCCATGATGGCCTAGAAACCAAAATAGCCCTTCGTCCCCTAAGTTGCTTTTCTTTAAAATCAGGTATTTATTCACAGTGATATTAACCCTTTATCCTGAGCGAGCCCAAATGAATTTTTGTTCTTCGCAGCTCGTTGTCAAAGAAACACACTTCTAGTTCACGATTACCCTGTGAACACCAACCCAATATAAAACTTGCTTTACAAGAAATAGGCCTTCAATAATGTGGCATTATAAGAAGAAGCAAACAAGAAAGAATAAAACCCAGTGGAAATATTCTGGAACGAGTCTTTTCCACCGTGACTTCACAATTGGTGCTCTGATTTATGCACTGGCTGTTTCTAAGTATGGCTAATACAAATTATTCCTCCTCCTTCTCGAGAACCCGATCCTCCGTGGATGAGTTAATATTCTTCCTGAATCTGGAATCTGAGGTGACAGACACAGCAGTCTCAAAGGCTAGATTAAGCATCTTGGCAGCCCCACACAGTCTTACCACATCTGCTGCCACAGACTCTGCCAGACAGCACTGGAGGGGGCGCGAGGGTGAGGAGGAGAGTTCTAGGTCTTTGACTCTGGTGAACTCCTACCTGAGGCTCAGACTCAGAGTTTGAGAATGTAGTAGGAACAAGATGCCCACGATAATGTTATCCCTGTTTAGCATCCTTCTCTCATCCACGGAGACAAACAAACAAGGCAGAGATGCAAAGGAAATACCAACAGGGATACAAATGGTAGAAATACAATTTAATAATGCTCATCCTTCATGAACAGGATGTGATACCTGAG
The DNA here is from genome assembly GCF_037038515.1 of Microtus pennsylvanicus. Classification (NCBI taxonomy): domain Eukaryota; kingdom Metazoa; phylum Chordata; class Mammalia; order Rodentia; family Cricetidae; genus Microtus; species Microtus pennsylvanicus. Next base: position 70,297,162 of record NC_134588.1, read on the forward strand.
GCAAGTGTTTAAAAACGTTTGGCTGCAACCTCAACCTATGTTGCTTAGGTCCTGGAACCCTGACTAGGGGTGGTAAAGGAATAAAGAAAGGACAGATGCACGGACATGCATACAGGGAGCTGAAATCGGCTGAGAACACCACCTCTGCCATGAGGACCTTCAGGGAGTTTATCAGGTCCAGCGCAAGGAGAGGGATCCGTCTTAGTAGGGGGTCTCTTTAGGTGAGCGTTCACAGGTTATAAACACCTGGGAGGAAGAAGGGGAAGTTTCTATTTTCACACACTATGGTCCATTGCCATAAACACTAACACTCATGCCAGGATTGGTGAGGAGAGCTTTGCCATTCCCCTTGAGCCTCGGGCGTATGAGTCATGGCTTTGCCAGTTTTCCATGGGTCCAAGGCTCTGGAGTCCCCTACATAGCAGTTCCAATGTCAACAATATGCTTTCAGACAGGACTTCACTCGCTCAGGGTTTCCTTCCCGACGTACGATAACATTGAAATGCCCCTAGGAAACACCCTGAAATGTCATCTCTCGGGCCTTGGTTCCAAAGTTCCTGTCTTGGGCAAGGTGAGACTTTGGGGACATTTGGTATTCCAGTCTCTGTTCAGACAGACATCACATTACCTCACAAGATTCTTTAAGCTCTTTGCCACAGTAAATCTGGAGAATTTCAGTAAATTCTCTAACTTTTGCTTGCTTCCTTACCCCCTCCCAATAAATCTTCTATTTTTGACCTAACCACTATAATTGAGCTTTCCTTTCCTTTCTCAATAGTTACATGCCTCTTTTCATGGAAATTTCCCAATCCCACTCGAATTCTTAAGAAAAGTGAAATGATGAGGAAAACAGGCTTCAGAATAATTTAAAGATACAGGTTTGAACCTCAGCCTGAAGTTGTCTGCTTCTGGAGTGAGATGATGGCGGGACAGCCAGGATCTCGCTCTTCACAAGAGAACCAGAATGAAATCTTGGATTTCTGTAAGTCACAACAAGCAACTGTCATTCCAGTTCCCTGAATGCCTGTTAATGTTTCAGGCTTTAGAACTCCCAAGCTCATAGCAGAGAATAAAAGCCTTAAAATTACAGCTACCTTGAGACGTTTTCCGGCAGGAAAAAAAAAAGTGTATATTGGGCACGACCTACGTCGCTAACCTGTCACCTACAAGGACCTAGCAAACAATGTCGTCAAAGCAGCTAATCCCGCCCACACCACTCTCTGCAGGATTGTATCATGCGGCAGTTCTGACTGACAGTGGTGATAATTAGTCATGCAATTTTGACTTATTCTAGCTTCGTTCTCCCGAAATCATGCCAGGAAACTGGAACGTTGTGACTTACTCCTGATGAGGAGACTCGAGCTGGTTTGGGACCTTGGAGAACACGCCTTCCCCATTGAGAGCCCAAGCGTCTCCCAGCGCTGATGTGAGATTCTCTTCCCATACCGAGATGGTCAATTTTAAAATCTCACACAGCTTGTGTGTAGGTGGACTTCAGAGTCTGTGGACAATGCTCAAAATAGTTGGCGCCCCCACATTAGGCTTCAAATGGGCGTCTGCTGCCGTCTCTCTGTTGTTCGTGTGGCATATTCTAAACCTGCTGGTGGATGACCATGGACTTGCAGTGGGTGTCCCTGGGCTTTAAGTGCAGTGGCTCATAGTTAGTGCACCAGCCTGGGGTATGATTTCTGAATCAACCCTGTCCCAGGTCCCTGGTGTGATTCTAGTAAACAGGTGTACTAACAGGGCAATGGGCTGTGGATCTGGATAAAGACAGAACGAGAGAAGGAAGTCAGACCGGAGCGCAGCCTGTCTGAGGTTTCTGTTCGTCTGTAGTCTTCCAGCCACCGTCCACACAGTACCCGGCTTTGTTTCTGCCTCTGCTCCATCACCCTGTCTCTCAGATCAGCATGGCAGTTCTTTCTCTTGTCATCCTTTGGTGAAATCCATCACTGTGTTCCTTCAAAAATATGGAGTTTCTGTACGGACATTCACGCAAGCCTTGCACAAGAGCTGTGATTCAGAAAGCGCTCCTTTTTGCATCTAAAATGTAAAGTTTACACAAGATGAAACTAAAAGCGAAACTACTGTTGGCAATGTCTAGCCCTTCTAACAGCTTATCAGCTAAGCATGGCAGAATGGTTTTACTTAAGTGAAGAATCACCAAATATCAGGATCCCATCTGCCCTCACTACTCGGGAGAAATAAATAGCTGTGTTTGACTCTCCCAAAAACTATGCTTTCAATTTCAGATGTTACAGTAACGATGCCATTCTGTGGTCTTTCAAAGCACTTGGCAAAATGTTATATAGCATTCTCAGTGAATGGACTGAACTGGAAACACTTGGTGGGGGTGGGGGTGGGGCTCTCCATATTATTATCACATCTCTTCTCTGCACATTATGGAAAAGTATCCAGTTGCATCCTTGCTTCTCAGTAAATAGTTCCAGTCTTGGTCCCAGTGACTATTAAACGGCTCTTCACTCATGGGTTGTATTTATTTATGGGAAAAAGGGAAGGACAGCGGAGGAAAGGAAGGAAGCAACAGTGGAAAGGAAGAAAGGGAGGGAGGGAGGAAAGAAGAGAGGGGAACCTTTCAATAACTTCTTCCAGACTAAATCTGGTGACTTGTTCCTAACTTTTTGGTCTATTTAACCGAATCTTTTCAAAAACCAGCTTTTGAAGACCGAGGCACATGGCTCAGGGATAAAATGCTTGCCTAGCATTTGCGAAACCTGAGCTTGAGTCCCAGCACCACAAAATAAACAAGACAGAAGCCATCCTTCCCCTTCTGTCTTTTTGCATGGACCTCACTACCTCTTAGCTTTACCTGATGCCACATCTCAGTGTTTTATGCTATTTATCTCTTATATATATTAATGCCTTCAGCTGCTATTTTCCAAATTTTTATTTAATATCTTCCTTTCCTAAATCCTTCTGACTCTATTATTATCTTCTTATAGCTAAAGAGTGAAAAGTTCAATATTTTAAACCTGGCAAAATGTTTTCACATTTTCATTTCAAGCTTATAAAGCTCAGGGACCACGTGAGGGAGCAGAGAAACAACGTGAAGGGAGATGCTGGCAGCATTCCCTGAAAGCCTAGCTGCCGAGTGTAGGAGACACGGAGCAGTGGATAATGAGTCGCTGTGTCATTCTGCATTGTGAGCTTTGCTATGAATTAAACAGGATGCTAAATGGTGCTTGACTGGGGCGTGGCCTCCTATGAGACTATAGAAGATGTTCTAATGAACGCTGGGGAACCCAAAGCCATTGCCAGGAAGACAGAGGAAAGAGAGGCTTTCCAAAGAGGATACTATCACATTCCAAGGTCCTGAAGATGGGTGGAGCTTAGTGAAGAAGCATTGTCACAAGAACTTGAGAAAAATCACAGTGAGAAAGTATGAGTTGAGACAAACTATGAAATGGGGATTGAGTCCAACCCGGGAAGACCACAGCAGGCAACCAGAAAAGCCCTTCCTGCAGAGAATAAAACCTCAGGTTTGCATCGGAAGAATAATCTAGTTGCACTAGGAAGATAGATCAGAAAAAGGGGACAGGACCAGGGAGAAGAGAGTAGAAAAGCTGTGTCCTGGTTCACCAAATCCCTCCCTTTTAACCTGTTTTCTTTCAAATAAACACAGATTTCACCTATGAACTCTTAGTAGCATCAGACTCCATGCCTTTCTCTATGAGGCCCAAAAAAATTGTGAGCCTATTTCCACTTTGACCGAAGGTCAGAGTTTGAACTTACCTCTATTCCTTCAAGATTATTGCTTGTTTCTACCTCAAACAAAGACCCCCCACCTAGATTTAGGTCAGTGAGTTCTGCTCTCTCAAGGTTATTGTCATCAATAACATCCAAACCTTGTGCTGCAGGAATACAGAAGTAGATATGTTTCTACTCCAAACAAAAGCCTAAGAATCCAAAAAAGTTCCTACTCACTTAAGGAGATAGCAATGGATTCCACCCAAAGAGTAGTTTGCCTATAGAATGTTTTGGTCTAGGGTGTGAGATTTGTTTTGTTCTAGCAACAGAATGTTTATATATGAATGTAGCAACCTTCAATTGGTATGTTCATTTCCTTGTATCACGTCAATGCAGTTTTTTATCTTACTCCCACCTTTTGGGGGTCGGGATATTTTAAGCAATTAGCAATTAAAACGTGGGTGATTTCAGTATTCACTGGAACTCCCTCCCAATACTATCCTATGTTTCTGTTTTATTATTTTTATCTGTGTCTTCATATTCTTTACTAACTTTTCTGATCCCCATGACCCTACCCTGACAAGAGGTATTTTTGTCAAGGTTGGTCCCTGACATTTCTCCTAATATTCTGGCCTGAAAAGCAGTGGATGACAATGGGTTGTTAACCAGGTACATCCATCAAATAGTGTCTACTTCTTAGGTGACTTCCACAGAGCTGATGGAAATGTTACACAGCATGGCAGGCCAGGGGCAGAAATAGTTGGAGTCATAGGCAACACATCAGTTCTGAAATATAAGCTGCCCTCTCTAACGACAACCTTCCCGGCTGTCTCCTCCCTCAGCTCTACCTCTGTACACTCTTGTTTTAGTCAGATCTCCAAGGATGAGGCCAGCATCTCTCCCTAGGCTTTAATCTCAATATGCTCCAATCTCTGTCTTACGTCCATTTCTGGGAAACTTCCACACAGGATCCTGGCTGGCACTTTAAACCCAGCAGATCTGGATGGAATGCCCCTCTTCCCCACCTCTATGGCTTTTACACTTTAATTTCTTTGTTTTCTGTTAATGCTATCTCAGTTTTCAAAGGGGATAAGCTCAAGGCACCAATCGCTAACTTTCCTTTCTCCTCTTTCCTTTCCTTCTATACATTCAAGTGCCAGCAGCATCAGTGGAAACCAAGCTGTAGAAGGTAACATGTCTCCCCAAGGACCCCCTGGGCTGGCTAGTCTCCGTGAGACATCCTACACCAAATTCTAGCTACCTTCCTATCAAGGTCTATTTTGGCAAAGGAAAGGCATTAGGCAGTGGTGATATTCAGGAACCATATTAAGTAGAAACTGGATGGTTATCAAAGAGAATATACATGTAATTTATGAAACACCAAAGCTACCCATGAGAACAATCACCAGTAGATAAATTCTGAAACAAAAATATCTAGAATTAGTTATAGGATACATCAGCCATCATCTAAATGGAGAACTTAAGTAAGTTAGATTGTTGGATAGGTGAGGAGGGACTGTACAGCAATTTATTCTGAAAATGTTGTGTGTTGACACCAATCTACTCATTCTCAACCCTCTGCCCCGTGCATGGTCTTTGATAAAGTGGAGGACCTGAGTGATGTGGACTCTCTGAATCCAGAGTCAAAGGAACCGGGCCTTTGGCTCCCTCTTGAGAACTATCAGGGCTCTGTAACTGCCCAGAAAAAATGGCTATCAAGGAAGTAACAGTACTCATAGCAAAGTGAAGGTTAAAATAGTGAACATCCAGAAATCAGATGTGTTAGCCATGGAATCTAGGCCTGAGGCTTCATGGAAAGATATTTTGACCTAGGCAAGGAGATCACTTTCCAGCAGAGGTTCCCTAGGAGTCATAGATAAGGATGTATTCATATAGGAGCTTTAGTTCAAGGGTCAACTGCTGAAAGAGAGTCTTGTTTCCAATGGCATGAGTTCTGAGTGTGCTCCAAAGTATGTCCCTGCATCTTGTTACTCCAAGCATGGTCCATAGGCCAACTGTATCTGCCTTCTGAGGAGTTCCTTAGAATTGTAGAATCTTAGATGATGTGGGAGTCCCCTCTGTGTGTTGCTTGTATTGGTTAATGAATAAAGAAACTGCCTTGGCCTGATGGGGCAGAACTTAGGTAGGTGGAGAAGACAGAACTGGATTCTGGGAGAAAGAGAGCAGAGTCAGAGATACGTCATGAATCCGCTGGAGACAGACACTGTGAATTTTACCTGGTAAACCACTGCCATGTGGCAATACACAGATTAATAGAAATGGGTTAAATTAAGATGTAAGAATTAGCCAATAAGAAAGTAGAGCTAAATGGGCCAAGCAGTGATTTAATTAATACAGTTTCTGTGTGGTTATTTCAGGGCTAAGCTAGCTGGGCAGCCGGGAGGAACAAACGGCCCTCCTTCCAACACTTAGACATCACTCAAACCTGCTAGATTAGGAGTGTCATCAAAGGTCTCATTCACACATTAAACTGGGGGCTGAAAAAGACCAGCAGGGGACACGGTTCAGGTCCTGACTCCCTCCCCTCTGTTCAGCCTGGTTAATACCTCCTAGTCTAGAAAGAGCAGTGTGAGTGCTGAGGAGGTAGACAGCATCTTAGCAGCTGCCTGTTGCTGTGAAGAGACTCCATGACCAAAGCAACTTTTAAATGGAAACCTTTTCACTAGGGGCTTGCTTACAGTTTTAAAGAGTGAAGCCATGACCATCATAGTGGGAAGCATGGCAGCAGGCTAGTAGACAGGTAGGCAGGCGGGCATGGCCCCCGACTGGTGGCTGAGATCTTACATCTTATCAGTAAGTTAGGCACACAGAGCAAGAAACTGGACCTGGTATGGACTTCTGAAACTTCAAAGCCTACGCCCAATGGCACACTTCTTCCAACAAAACCACAGGCCCTAATCCTTCCCAAAAAAGTTGCAAAAGTTAGGGACCAAGCATTCAAATATATGAGCCTATTGGACCCTTCCCATTTAAACCACCACAGGCAAGGAGACGAGTAGAGAAGTCTGCTTGGTTCTCATTCCAATACTAAGTAGGAGGGTAGACTAGAACATTTATTTACAGAAAGGAAAATTAAAGAATCAGTCAGAACATCATAGAGCATTTTGTCTGTTTTAAAGATTCTATTATTAATTTAAGTGTGTGTGTGTGTGTGTGTGTATTTTAGATCTCTCTGTGTATATGCCCACATGTGTGCGGTATTCAGGGAGATTAAGAGAAGGTGTTGATCCCTTAGAGCTGGAGATACAGGTAGCTGTATGCTGTCTGGTGTGAGTAGTGAGAACTTAATTCAAATCTTCCACAGCAGTACAAGCTCTTAACTTCTAAGTGAGTTATCTCCCCAGCCTTGATGGGGCACTTTTAATTAATGTGGCACATTTCTCTATTTATATATATATATTTAATTTTGATTTCTTGAGGCTGAGGAAAAATAAAAGGACGTCTGGCTTGGGTACTTTTAAGCAGGCTTGAAAAGACATCAGAGACAAAAGGAAGATACTTGCTAAGGGGTCCGTACATCCTGGAGTTTCGGTCCCACAAACCACATGGTCTCCTATCTGGATGATTACTGCACAAAACAGCAGTGATCATGGAATGCCTGGAAGATACTCATAAGACAGAAGGTTTGGCTGACAGACTATGAAACTCTTCTAAAGAGCAGAGCAGTATCTTACATACGGTGGCTCATCTCTTGCTGCAGTGAAGACTAAGTGACATGAACATGAATGATGCCCTGGCCCAACAGGTTGTATTGAGGCTACCTCCCTTGGGTAGGAGGCAGATGTATATCACCCCTAAGGATCCATGCCTTTTAACAATGTTCAGGAGAGACAGTGGTGGTGGCGTGGTGGCACACACCTATAATCCCAGCACTTGGAGACAAAGGCAGCAGGATCAAGAGTTCAAGGTCAATCGTTGCTACAAAGCAAGTGCAAGACTGATCTGGTTGCAGGAGACCTCGTGACACAAAGAAAATCCAAATCAATAATGATAATAAAATGCTAAAGGATTCCTAATGTCTACAGAACTTATTGCCTCTATGCTACTAACAAAACTATTGACTAGGCCTCTCGCAATCTATCTAAGGCTCCTTGAATTCCTCTGACTTTTTCTTAATATCAACTTGCCAACTATTAGCTCTCACTTGCCTCCCACTCACACACCGCCTGTCATCTCGACTCACTGGAGCCTGCAAAAGCATATGGTTGAGCTCGGAGGGCTGTGGACGAACAATGTAAACAAGTTCTACCTGCAGGATCCTTTCCTGTAGAGAACCAGACTTTGGGTACCTAATGCACTGTTTTGGAGAAAACATCACATAGGCAAGATAGGCAGCAGGAGAAAGGCAGTTGTTACCTTCTTGCATATCTGGCAACCCGTGGAGACAGAGTTTGTCTTAGGAGTCTCATGTCATCCGTTGCCCTCAAAGTGTACATTCATGCTCTATGCCCAGGTAGTAGGAATTGTAAGGTGAGTCTTAACCCAGAGCCTTAATCCTTGCATGTGTAGGTAGAGGCAGTTAAACTTATTTTTTCAGGATTCCTGAATGTCAATAAACCCAGGATTGTTGGTACTTGGCATGCCTCTATGCCCAGCATTTTAGTTCCTCATACATGGCCCTGCAATGCCTGAGCAACACAAACGGGGAATTCTTGCAGACAGATGAAAAGCCGTTCATTCATAGAAGCAGCAAAGACCTGCCCATGTTTCCTCTGAGTTAGCAAAAATTCAATGGATCCCCATTATCCTCAAGAGCTGGAAGACAAAGGATGACACAGCTCTGACTGTCACAGGACCTTTGGATCCTGTTCGGAGCTGCCCATCCCTACCGTTGCCATGTTGCATCAGGCAGCCACTGGCTCTCGTCAGCCACTACAGCCACCCCCACACTACCTTCTCCACTATATCTGACCTGCTCCAGCCAGCTTATTCCCCCCCCCCATACACTGTATACATGTACTTGGTGGTCTTTGGTCTTTTGATCGCCTTGCTATCAACCCAGAGTCTGTTTGCACCTATGATTTACTTCCTGTCTACCATTGCTCATACTTCCCATACGGAGTAAGACAAAACCATGATGGGTTTCCTCTGAGACGCGTCTATGCTTTGTTGACTTCTGCCTGGAGGGTCCTCCACATTGGCCCTGATAGGAACTCCTCAGTCTTGTAATCTTCATTGGCAAGCCTTCAATCCTCCCCTGAGCCCCACTTTCTCTACATAGAAGTCATTATCAGCTACCAATCCCAGGCTGTTCCCACCGTTAATCTGCATTGCCAGCCTGATAGAGTTTCGAATTACCTACGAGATCCATCTCTGAGCCTATTTCTAAGAGTGTTTCCATAGGAGGGAAGGCTCACCCTTAATATGGGAGGAGTCATGAACCCAAGAAGAAGTGGGGAGAAAATGAGCTGACCACCACTGCTCATCACTCGCTGCTTCGTGAGTGTGGACATGATGGGAGCAGCCATGCCTTTCTTGACTGTGATGGACTCTGTCCCCTCAAACCACGGGACAAATCCCAGCCTTTCCTCTGTTGTTTCTTATGACTGCTATCTTGTCAGGGTAGTGTGGAAGTGACTGATACAACCGGATTTGCACACTCACTGTGCAAAGGTGAGTCTCTCCTTGATTCACTTTGTGCACTACACAGAAGCTGAGCATATCCACCAGCGATGGAGAAACAGAAGCAGCTTTCCAAGTACGTGGCTTTCATAGGACACAGCTGAGATACGAGGAGAAATCAAAGCAGAAACTGGGATGATATGTACGATCGGTGACAAGCAAACTGGATTGATTGAAATCATTCTTTTCAGGGAACTGATTTAAATCCGATTTAGAGGTGGCCATTCAAAGAGACTAAAGCGATGGGAAAAGATTATTACCAACTTATTTCACTGTTGCGGTTTTTTAATATGGTTGGAAATGAAGTTATATGAACTCTTTGTTTTTTTTAAGTAAACACAATTCCTACTTCCGAGGTTTCTATGGTCTCACGTAATATTGCTGCTATTAATAAAGATGAGCAGAGGAATTGAGACACAATGGACAATAATTAGGAGGAGACTAGCCAAGGTTTGAATAATCTGGAAATGAAAAAAATACCATGATTTGATTCTTAGGGCATTGACTCATAAGCGGGGATTCTTGAAAAGATATTATTCCTTGCATGGCCCTGTTGAAGTGATGGAGAGTCACAGCCAGCTCCTCCAACCTGGAAAAGTCAGGATGAACTATGAAGAAAGAGAGAGCTTCGGGGTGAAAACACGTGACACCTCGGGCCACAAAGACAGAGAACTCTGGAGCAGCAGGAGAGCAAGTGTCCTTCATTAGGCACAGGTCTTTGCATTGTAGTAAACACCTCCCCTATGAAACAGGCTGGCAGGAACACTTTAGGTACCCATACCTGACTCTGCCACCCAAGTGCTGGATTAAAGGCATGCGCTACCACTGCCCGGCAAAAAAATGTGAATTTTGTATAATGTCCTGGAAATAGTTTTTTGTTTTATTTCTTTTGTTTGCTGTTGTTTTGTTTTTGGAAACATTAGTATCTTTCTGCCCTCACACAGAACATAGGAACTCATGGCTCTGGTCTCCAAAGCATCAGCATCCTGGGTGCTGTTTACAATGCCTGTTGATCTCCTCACACTTTCCTAGTGGGACTCCACCAGGAAGCCCTCCTCTTTGGAGCGGAGCTCTGCAGCGTAGTCCTGCCAAACATTGCAGAAGGTCATTCCGTTCCAAGCTCTTGTCATCTTCTCTAGGGATCCTTCCAGACTCAGGGCCAGGAAACAATTATTACTTCGAAAGAGAATGAACTGATCGAACAATGTCATGACAGATGAAAATCTCACGGAAGTTTAGAGAAGACCATACGAGATCTGAATCAAAGACGCCCTCAGAAACACACGATTGCTGTCTTACAGAGAAAACATTGAGAACAGCATTTTTTTAATCCAATGCAAATTCAACGTTTGACTTTTACTAAATCAGGAATCTGGAAGTTCTTTCCCAAAAGGTTTGCCTCATGAGAAAAAGTCCATCAACACAGGGTAAATAGGCCCACCGACCCCGCCCTCACGCAGTGTGTAAAGCCAGCTTATGTTGTGTTTCTTCCACTAGCAAATGCGGGTTTCTTCTGCTCTTTGGAAACCTTGTTTCTCTTTCTCACTTTCCAGCCAGAGGACTACTAACATGAGTCTTTCTTTCCCCCAGAAGTAAGAATTGGTATCAAAATTTATTAGCTCATTCTCTACTGCCAGATATGAGGTCTGTGCCAAGAAGACAGTCTGGGAAGAGAGGGCAAACGGGTTAGCCTTTCTAGTCTAAGCCCTCTTCCTTATCTGAAAGCTCACACCTTTGGTACTCAAAACAGTCCGAATGTTTGGATGAGTCATGGACTTCTCCCCAGGGTGGCATTAAGGCATGCATCTACTCTGGCTGGGTAAATCTATCTCTTTAATCCCTACCCTCTGTGTACTTGTGTGTGAGGCCTGGGGCACAGCTTAGTCTCCCAAAATTGCACAACCAAGGAGTCACGTGGCTAGGTAAAAGAGTACATGCAGATCAGAGCTCGGCTGTGGCACACAGAGTAAAACCTTCCGGGTCTCAAAACATAGCAAGCACTGCGGTCAGATCAGTGATTGGGAGGGCAAACTTCCCCCTCAGAGCTGAATAAATCCCTCTCCACCAGTTCTGCACCGTCAACTCACAAGACAACCAGCGAGAGCTTTCAGCTCTCTTCAGAATCGCCACAGTTGGCTTCAGCTTTCCCCATCAACAGTTCCAAGAACTGTGGGTCTGGAGTTAAAAATAGAGCGCAATAACAGAAGCAATATATCACAAGCGCTAAGACGATGGTGCTTTCAAACTATTTAAAACCGTCGATTATCCTGCAGCGGAGGAAGGAGGGACAGTGGGCGTTGAATCCCGAATTTGCTGTGAGCTAACATTCATCTTAGTGGCAACAATCAAGGGAAATGCCAGCGCTTCCGGTGGCCTTCAGAAATTCCAGCCATAAGGAGTTGAGGAAGGTTGCATGGCAGGAAGCTGATCTGTGCCTCTTTTCCCACCTGCTGTTTCCAGGTTCCTGGGAGTGGGCCTCCCAGAAACCTGGGAAACTCTTGGGGGAAAGCCACCAGAAAAGTCTGGTTGGAGTGCCCAAAATTTGGAGAAATGAGTGAGGGCACCAAGAGCAACTTCTGTGGAGGAAGATGTGGAGTGGTTTGTGAGCCCAGCTCCGGAGGACTCAGACAGGATGACTCAACCTGTCAAAGGTGAAATCATTTCCTCACTTGAAAATGGGTGCTCAACTTTTTTTTTTTCTTACTTTGAAAAAATGTCCTCCATGAGCATTTCCATTTTCTGTGGGAAAAGTCCTGCAGGAGCTTGTGGTATGGAGTGAGAAACAGCCCACAGGCTTGGTATTGGAGCACTTCGCTTTCACTTGTTGGAGCTGTTTGGGGAGGGTTAGGAGTACAGCCATGCCAGAAATACAGCAGTGGAGAAGGGCTTTGAGATGATATCACTTTGCCATACTTGCAGCTCGCTCTCTCTCTCTCTCTCTCTCTCTCTCTCTCTCTCTCTGTGTGTGTGTGTGTGTGTGTGTGTGTGTGTCTGTCTCTGTGTCTCTCTCTATCCCTCTGCTCCATGCTTGCTTTTAAAGATGTGTGCTCTCCCTCCCTGCCCCCGCCACCATCCCTGCCACTTGCCACTGTTCCTCTGTCCTGCCATGATGGACTCTCCTCTGTTAGAACCCTGAGCCAGAATAAACGCTCTCTTCTGTATGCTGCCTTTGTTCATGGTGCTTTCCTCATGTCAGAAAAGTAGCGAATGCACAGCTGTGTCTCTAAATGGAATAGAGCACAAGATAGCATCATATAATACTATATATCATGAGAAAGTGTGTGTGTGTGTGTGTGTGTGTGCGTGTGTGTGTGTGTGTGTGTTGCTTGGCACAGAATATAGGATCCTGTAGTGCCAACTATACCCTTTTACGACCCTTACAATACTTTCATCTTTTTTTTCAGAGGTGCTCCCACCATGCCCAGGCTGGCTGTGACTTTCTAGGCTCAGGCAATCTTTCACCCTGAGCTGTGGGTACACCGCCAAGCCCTGCACTGTGAGCATTAACCGCTAGCAACCACAATAAGAGTACTGAACAATATGATTTCGCTGTTGGGCTTCTTCAGTGTGATCGACATTGGCAAAGCTGTGCTGAGGGTGGTAACGAACTTACTGTTTACCAAAGACTTCATTTAGGATGTGGCTGTGTTGTTTCCGGCCACAGAGCTGCCTAGACATCAGGCCTGGATTTTATTTCTTCCACAATTCCCTGGCAAGTATAGCCTAGACAACAAACAAATTCCTTCCTCGTTTTTTTCTGTCCTTCCCTCCCTCCTTCCTCCCTTCCCTTTTCCCTCCTTTCCCTCCCTCCTTTCTCCCCTCCCACTTTCCTCTTTTGTTCCTTTTTCCAATCCTACTAGTATGCTCCAGTCCCTCCTTCTCTTCTCTCCTTTCCTTCTTTTCTTCATTTACTTGATAATTTGCTTTGTAAATGTTTTTGTGCTTGTTTCTAAGTTAAAGGAGTTAATGTTCTGAGCATCACTCTTGGGTTTTATTTCTTATTTCACCCAGAGTTGAAAAATAACAATTATTTTGGGCTTCCAGAACTTTTCAAAAGCTCTCAAGCAGGGTTGCTGGACCCTGGCAGAGCTGGGGAAAGCAGGCTACTGTTCTGTACTGAGTGCAGGGGGTTTTGTCTAGACTCTGAAATGACTGTTCCTTTGCTGTGGCTGCAACCTTAAGCCTGTGTCACCAAAGCCCCTGCCAGGCCAGCTTTAAAGAGAATACAGATAGCATGGGGAGATAAGGCCAAGGAAGAGGCTCAAATAACCCTAAGCTGCATTTGCAAGGCCCCTAGAGGATGCAGGGGAGGGAAGAAATCAGATAGCAGATCCCCCAAGTGGAAACTTCCCAAAGTTCTCTATTTACAGCAGACAGCCAGGTCCAAGTGGAAAGTCCCCAGGACCCCAGGGGTTGGTTTGTGGGCCCAGCAAGGGAAAGGCTGGCTTTTACAGGGATGGCTTACTGTGTCAAAAAAAAAAATGGATCCTAGCAATCCCATAACTCCCTACAATATCAGAGTTTGGAAGCTACTGTGATATTTCTCCTGCAACTCCCTCTGAGCACCCAATTTAACACAGCCTCCTTTAAACAGAAGGGGAATGACATTCATTATTCTCTCTATTTTTTGTTTTGTTTTTTTTTTTACTGGTTATAAGCCTGTATTTTCTTTTAATTCTCGCTCATTTTTTCTCCTCCTCTTTCTTACTAAAAAGTCTAAAAAATAAAAAAATATGAGTTTGAAAGATGGTTCAGTGAGTAATGTCACACATTTAAAAAAAATGGAAGAATAGACAGAGCTCCAAATGATCTGAGTCATTCCGACACTTATGATTGGTCATCCTGATACTATTTCTGAAGCAATTTCAAAAGGCAGGTAGAAGGCTAAGAAGACAAGAATATCAGCTTATTTTCTCATGCTTTTTTTTTTCTGTCGTTAGGATTCTAAGTAATGACAGGCCGTGGGCAGAGTGGCTATGATGCTCTTAGGTTTCTCAGTGGAAATGTTTCACCTCTGTTTGTTTGTCCTTGCTTCTAAATCCTCCAGATGTGGTTTTAATCACTTTGTCTTTGCTGCATTGATCTATCGTGTAGAAGCTCTCCAAGGCACTGATTGCTGAATGCCAGGCAGGAAGCTTCCACTCCCTTTCTGGTTGGCACCTTCCAGTGTGTCATCCCTTATGGTTCAGTCTCTATAGCTGTTTGATGAACACAAACATGGACATCAGAACTGTCATTCTGCCTCTTTTTACATACTGTTAGAAAGTTTTCCTAATGCGAGCTCTCTGCCAATGCAAAATTCCCAATCAAGCCAAATCAAAACAAGCAAAATTAAAAAATGTCCAAGTTTAATGGGATTCCTGGGCTCTCAGGTGGCCCTGAGGGGGAATTGGGGGGAGCCACTAAGGAGACCACCAGGAGGAAGGAAAAGGGACTACATGTTCCTCTTTTGGGAGTTTACTTAAATACTCTGTGGGAGTGGTCCTGACCCACCCCCTAGGGAGGGGTCAGGACCTGGCATCCTGGGATTTGGAGTCCAGACCAATACAACTCTCAGGCCTCGGGACTGGGGGCTATGCTCCCAACTTAACACACACCGTCCTTATGACCTTTCTGGGTGAGACCCTCTCACACTCCTGCACAGCCTTGGGTCAGTGGAGTTGTTGATGTTACATTTTCAAACAGTGTAACCTCTAAGATTCCCACTACGGTGATTAACTTCACTGTCAGCTTCATTGGATTTGAAATCACCTAGGAGACACACATCCAGGCCCATCCGTGTGACGGCTTTCAAGAAGTTTAACTCAGGAGAGAAGCACCTTGATATGGTAGCCCCACTACCTGGGCTGAGGGCCCAGACCAAATAAAAGCGGGGGAAAAGGAGGAAGCTGGCTGAGACCCTCTTGATCTCTCTGCCTCCCGCCACCATGATGGGCTATACCCTAAAAGCGTGAGTGCGTGAGTCCAGAAAAACTCTTCCTTCTTTGAGTCACTTTTGTAAGGTATTCCGTGAGAGTGAAAGGAGCTAATTGGTTCCCCCAGGGTCCTGCTCAGCCCACACAGGCACTGGTGACACAAGTTGAAATGGAACGACTTGTTACAATTTCCTTTACAGTTTTCACTGATGTGGTGACAGGAAAATATCCCAGATCAATTGCCTTTTCTCATATGAAAAATCAAGGGAAAGGTTTTCGGGACCCTTATTCTCTAACATTAAAACCACACATCTGGACCAAGTCTGCCTAGGGAATTCATAAAGAATGGCAGACTTTCTTCCTGCAGGGCTTCATGCCGCTACTCTTTTGAAGAGAAAGACCAGACTCTGAGAGCCTCTTAGACATCTGCTGTGGTTCCCTCCTGTCCTGGTAAAAGGGATACCTGCCTCAGAGAATAACTTCATGAGTCATACTGTGGACTCCCTCTGCCCAGTGTCAAAGGGCACTGTCTGGATGGGAAACATGCTTCCTTCTAGGAATTATTTACAAATGATGGTAGGTACGCCACAAGTCTCAAGGCAAATCAGCTTAGAAGTTGGGAAGACAGGAAAAAATGTTAAGGCTCCTGCAAAAATTAAACCTTAAAATCCAACCTATAGACCTCCATGGTTCTTAGGGGCCCACAAATGTCATTAAGAGAAAAAAGCTGATACCTGAAGTCAATGGTTAATGTATTAAAATGGGCCCATGGTGACAAGTGTTCACTGACCTCAGGCACACTCCTCAAAGCCTCCCTATTGACTTACAGACATAAATGTGTGTGTGTGTGTGTGTGTGTGTGTGTGTGTGTGTGTGTGTGTGTGGTGAGTGTGGAGGGGATGTGTGTTACAAACCCTGTGAAAAGTTTTCTAACAACCGACAAAGTTGAAAAGTGTTCTTAAATACCACCCATCGCAGTGTTGTTTACTCAATTAAGAAAAGCTGAAGATTACATGATTTGATTGCTACCAAGTAATATTCACTAGTATTTCCAGTGTTTAAATATTCACTAGAGGCTACAGAAAAACACCTCTAAAATTAACACATGTATTAATTAGCCAAATATTTTTTGACCGCTGTAATGTTAAGTCTCATCAGTACATTTTGGAAGTTAAAAACATCAGGAGTATGATATCTAGGTATATCAAATATTCAGGTATAATATTGTCATCTTCCGCCTTCTGGCACAGCGCCCTTCTCACCTCCCTATCACAGCTGACTTACTCTTTCATCTGACTAGCCCTGAGAGGTTCTCTTCCTGAAATTTTTCAGATTGGAATGGGACAAAAGTCCATTTCTGTCTTGCGACAGAAGTCACAAATTGGAAACCCAGAGAAAACCAAATGAAAGGCATGGAGAGACGGTAAGAGAAGAGGAGGTACAAGCACCATGTTCTTCTTGTCTAGGGTATATCCACATCTCTGACTGTCTCTGGGGTCTGCCCTCCCTCCCCCCGACTTCAGCTGCTATTGAAACTTTCTCCTGTGCACTATTCAGTTGAGGTTCCAATTTTAAAATCAAGTGAGGTTTTAATTAATGTGCAGAATCAACTTAATCACAACATAATTAAAATACTGTACCTATGAAAATTAAGTAACTTGAGGGAACCATCAGCAGCAGTAACGGAGAACATGCAAATAACTGTAGTACCAGTGGGAGCTATGGCACTAAGCAGTTAATAGATAGTAACAAATTCCTAGACCTCGGGGTTAATAAGTGTGATTATTAATCTCCAATGTCAATTTTGCTCAACTGAAAATCACCTAGGATATATGCTTCTGAATACATCTATGAGAGGGCACTTCCAGCCGGGCAGTGGTGGCGCACGCCTTTAATCCCAGCACTCGGGAGGCAGAGGCAGGCGGATCTCTGTGAGTTCGAGACCAGCCTGGTCTACAAGAGCTAGTTCCAGGACAGGGACAGGCTCCAAAACCACAGAAAAACCCTGTCTCGAAAAAAAAAGGAGGGCACTTCCAGAAAGGTTTAACTGAATAGAGGAGACCCACGCTGAAAATGAATGGCACCATCCCACGGACTGGGTGCTCAGACTGCATAGAAAGGGAAAACAGAGAAAGCCAAGAGTACAGTCATCCCCTTCTCTCTGCTGCCTGTCACTACTGGTTAGTTCATAATCCCAACATTATACGTGACTGACACAATGGACTCCATCCCCTCAGTCAGGAACCAAAATGAACAGTTCTTCTCTTCGGATACTTCTTACAGAGAGAAGGAGTAAAGGAATTATTGTATAGGGGAAACTGGATTTGTGAATAGCCTTTCTTTTCTTCCTTCCTTCTTTCCTTCCTTCCTTCTTTCCTTCCTTTCTTCTTTCCTTCCTTCCTTCCTTCCTTTCTTCTTTCCTTCCTTCCTTTCCTTATTCCTTTCCTTCCTTTCTTCTTTCTTTCCTTCCTTTATTCTCTTCCTTCCTTCCTTTCTTCTTTCTTTCCTTCCTTTATTCGCTTCCTTCCTTCCTTTCTTCCTTCCTTCCTTCTTTTATTCTTTTCTTTCCTTCTTTCCTTCCTTTCTTAACCTATTGACCTTCCTATCTTCCATTCTTATCCTATTACCTACTTGTCTATTTCATCTAAAACTTTTGGCAATATTAAGATGAACTCACATTCCTCTTCCAGTCCTGCATCTCTGGTACCAATCGTGGAGCTATGTACACAGAATCTACTTTGTAAGTAAAGCCAAGCTAGGGAACACAGGAATAAGCTAAAGTGTAAGTGTGAACACTGTGGCCTGTGGATGGGAAAGGAATATTGAACCAGGCTTGATTATAGCTATTTGGATTAGAAAGAGGAGTAGGGAGAATTTGCGTAGCGAGCAAAACTAAGGATAAATTGCCTGTCGAGGACTAAAGACATTGTTCAGACAGGTATTACCTCCTTCACAGAGCTGTCTGGAATGTCTCTAAAAGGATCCAGAACATCATGCTGTAGGTGACATATCCACCAGGGTCATCCCTGGAGAGCCTGACCTCCAACTCAAGCTCACCCATGCTTAGCAAAAACCAGAATGACCAAGACTCCACAGAGAGCTCTCCTTAGAAGTTTTCTGGGGAGCAGGGAAGGGCAAAACTGTCGCTGGGGCAGGGAACTTGCCTATCCTGCTTTGGTTGACTTTAATAACAAGGTTGAGGGTAGACAAAATAGCGGAATTTAAAATGTTGAGGTTTCATCTCTGCTACATTTCCCTTTTCAGGTGCAAATGGGAGCCTGTTTTAAGGCAGAGAGCCAGAAACAACACTGAAACAAGGGTTCTGTGGATGCTTCTTTTCTAAAGAGTTGATCTGTGATCCTCTTGGCCACCACACCTCAAAGCTTGATCCATGGGCAAGTAGCAGCAGGATCACCCATTTCAAATATAGATCTGAGGCTTTGGACTTAATGAATCAGAACCTGCACCTGAATAAGATTCCCAGGCTGTCTAAACCCATGCTAAAATTAGAGAAGACCAGCCAAGCCACTTGGAGTCATTCCAGTTTCATGTTAGAAATGTCGTGATGGAATCCATGCTTTAGAAGAATTGTAGTAGGAGGTCACTTGTTTATTATTGGCTGCCCAGACCCAAAATAATCACACAGAAATCATATTATTTGCAATACTGCTTGGCCAATAGCTTAAGCATATCTTTAGCTGGCCTTTGCATCTTTGGTTAACCCATTTTTATTATTTTATATTTTATCATGAAGTGTGTGGCCTACAGGCAAGGTTCTGGCTTGTGGCTCATTGTTCTCCTCTGGCGGCTCCATAGTGTCTCCATGATTCCACCTTCTTTCTCCCAGCATTCAGTTTAGTTTTCACTACCTACATCTATTCTGCTCTGCACAGGCCCAAGACAGTTTGTTTATTAACCAATGGTATTCACAGCATACAGAGGGGAATCTCACATCACCTCCCCTTTTCTGTCTAAATAAAAAGTAAGGTTTTAACTTGAGCATAGTAAAATTAAATGTAACAAAACAGGTATCAAGCAAGAATTACAGTTACAACATTTATATCTACTTTATCTCTTATCATAACTAAGGAAAACTATAATTATAACTATCTGTTCTTCAACTTCTTCACAGAACCCAGAAGGATATAATATTACCTAAGTTAGCAGAAAGTATATTGTAAGCAACTTCCAAAGCTCTAGAATTGACAGAGAGATTTCACTGCATGGACAGTCACCCAAAGTTCTTCTATATCATTGGGGCATCCATCTTCAGCCTATAGGCCCATAGTATCCAGCAGACTTTTTCATGAAGCAGGAAGTTTCAAAGACAATTTAGCCTATATTGGCAGTTTGTCAGTCACTTTCTGTGTTCTTCTGAATGTCTGGCAGGCTCTTTCATGAAGCAGGAACCCTGAAGGATTGTCTCACCTTTAAGCAAGTTCAGCAGTCATTTTTCTGTGGGTCCTACATGTCCAGTTCATAGTATAACATCAAGCAGTCCAAGTAAGAACAGTTTCTTGCCCATATGGCTATCAAACTCCATAAGGAGCCTCTTTGATGCCCATCTTCCCCTTGAGGTAGATTGGTGCTGCCAGGAGCAGATGTGTCTCATTATCATTAAAATCTTAAGTTCTTAAAACATTTTAAATGCCGTATTCTGAAGATCTTTGAAAGATTTGAAGAATACCTATTTAACTGAAATACAATTCTATATATCTAGAAAACCTAACTTGACTACAAACTTGATTATTATAGATTATTATCTATTAACTTATATTTCTTAATTATACATTACATTTTTAAATGAACTGCACAAACACAATACCTTTATCAAGAGCAGAAATATATAAAACAAAATAGATCTTAAATTTGTATCAATAAACCAAGATCCATACCAATGCAAAATATTTATCTCTATAACATAGCCCCCTTTAAATGTAAACAAACATTTATAAATAATATTTGAGAATTTGGGTGTAGTTCTCTTCAAACTACTTCCTGCTTTTTGTAGGGCAAAGTATTTTTAGGGGTGTTCACAGAAACCTTTTGGGGGTCTTGGTCCATCAAACCACATTTATCTGGAAGGAGTCCATAGGTTCTGATCTTCTGTGGAAACAAAAGCAGAACCTCTTTTCTAAAGTAGCAAATCCTTAGACCCAAATTTTGGAATCAAGATACCTTTAATATATACTGAAATACAGTTTCATACATACACACACACACACACACACACACACACACACACACATATGTTGGTTTAGCTTAGCAACCCATACAATGAAATGTCTCTCTGTGCTTAACTCCTTCACAGTCAAATAATTTAATGAAAACACAATAATATACATAATACAGACTCTGTGTATATTCCATCTTTATGTGGTTTATTTCTTACTCTATTACTTTTTAACATTTATTTTATTACCTTTACTCCTTTAATCTATGACTATCTGTACTTTTTTATAATATATTTACTGTCTCTTTACTCTTTTCCTTCTCTCTCCCATGCCTATCTATAGTTTTTAAGCATACTGTGTCTCATTTAGAGGTCTTTTATATCTGAATCTTTCCTATTGTGTATATGTAATCATTCTCTGTCCAGGAGTGCTTTGTAAAATGTTAAGGGGGGTTACAAGGACTAAGACTGCTTTGCCTTTTGGCTCTGCCCAATCCAACATGGTAGAGGCATGTTCACCACCTCCGTGAGCCATGCATACTACCCCAGTTCCAAGTGTGCATCAGGTCTATGTCGCACCATTAAGCAGATTGCCACATGCTGTTCACAAACCCCATTCAAGTGCTTGGCCTCCTGAAAAAGCCAAAGTTCATACTGGCAGCATGGACCATGAAGCTGCCATTTTGAAACTGCACATTTTTTAAGGAGCTACAGCATGCCTGCATGCTGCCAGCAAGCAGAGCCCATCCCCCACCCCCCAAAAATGCAGCCAAACTTTGTTTTTTAGTGTCTAGAATTCCTTTCCAAGCCCTCTCAGATTTTGTGTAGATTTAGCTAGCACACGTTGTAGTGCCAACTTTGGCTAAGGTCTAAAGTAACTGACAGACCATTTTCAGAGGCAGGAAATTTTTCAAAACTGTCTTATCCTGTCTTGGCAATATTTGACAGTCTTTTTTTCTTGTATCCTGCTTGTCCTTTCCAGACATTGTGAATTTTGTCAGTCATCCATGCATGGGCAGTTCCTTGCCCAAAGGCCAGTTTTGCCAAGAAGAAAACAAGCTCCAAATGGAATGTCTTCGGTGCTCAACATTCTATGAAGCAGGTCGAGGAATGCCAGGAAACAGACATACATTATGTGTTTTGCATTATTCAACACTTTCTTTCCTGTTGAGCCTCGTTAACCTGAAGCAGAATTTTACCTTTGAAGACACATGTTTGCATAAAAATGTGGAAGGTCCTGTTCACACATCCCTGCCTTGGGAGATGGGTTGAGAGTGTTCCTTGTATGAGTTTCTGACTCACAAGGAGAGTAAGAATTTGCAGGAAAGGGATAGGTCATCTGCAGGAGAGGGATGGGTCATCTTACAGGAGGGGGATGGGTTAAATGCAGGAGAGGGATAGGTCATCTGCAGGAGGGGGATGGGTCATCTGCAGGAGGGAGATGGGTCACCTGCAGGAGGAGGATGGGTTATCTGCAGAGGGATGGGTGATCTGCAGGAGGGGGATGGGTCATCTGCAGGATGGGGATGAGTCACCCGCAGAGATTTTATCTACAAGAGGAAAAACTCATTATTTGCAGAATGCTGGAAAAATTTAGGGGAAATGTGAGAAAGCAGACATGGAGTCACCAAAGATGAATCAAAAGTTTGCCATGGAATAGTGAAGGCTGTCTCTATGCATCGTCACAGGTGAACACTTAAACAGAAAACGTCATGAACAGAAATGCATGTGGAGTTCACTCTCTGTGTCCTACCCCTTCAGAAAGGGTAGAATGTCATCAGTGCTTACAATGGCCAGCAGCACTTAATGATCAACTAAGAAATACGTGATGCATTTTTTGATCTACTGGGTCATTAACACATCATTCAGGTCCACAAATACTGACTGCAAAGGATTTTCAAAATTTAAATGTGTATTAGTTTGGTGCAATTACTACAACAAAGTATGACAAAGCACGTAGCTGAAAACAACATGCAGTTTCACTGCTCAGAAGGCAGAAGCCTGAAACCCAAGTGTGGGCAGGGTTGTGCCTATATGCCTGCAGGGAAAGACTACTCTTACTCTTCCCAGACTCTGACATGGTCTTCCTTTGATTGTGGTTTCAGGACTGAATCCCTGCAATTGTATCATGTAGCATTCTCCTCTCATGGGTCTACGTCACTGTGTCCCTTCGTTTTTATAAACACATTGATCATATTGGATTTCGGGCCTTCCGCCACTGTAGTGACAATTCAACAGCAATGTACCAGCTTCCAAATTGAGTCTTTGTGTAGAGTTCTGAGGATATCCCTTTGTGGGGAGAAAAAAAATCAACCACACATCAGGTATTCCTTCATGTACATTCACTGTATTTAAATGAACTATTCACCAAAACATGGGGTGTAGACTCATTGGAAGTAAAGACATTTCTCCCTTCTTCTGGGTGTCTAGTACAATTGCAAATCCTTAGAATACTACAAGCTGGAGATAAAGGAAAATCCTACAAGGCAGCAAGAAATGAAGCCAGGCTAAAACCTCAAAAAAAAAAAAAAACTGTGACAGTCTGAATGAGAAGTGTCCCAATAGGTCCATGCATTTTCCTCTAACAGTTTTAAACTCTCATGTCTTAAATTAAGATCCTTTGGTCAATTTTTAGTTGATTTTTGTGTAGGGCTAGTGACACGGATCTCTCTCGATTCAATCTTCTCCATGTGAATGTCCAGCTTTACCAGCACCATTTGTTGAAGACAATGTGGTTGCTTTTTTTGTTGCTATAGTTGTTTTCCAATGTGCATTTTAACATTTTCGTCCAAAGAAAAGCAAGTAGTTTTATCTCTGTGGGTTTTTTATGAGTCTCCTATGTGAGTCCATTCTTCTGCATGTCCACCTTGGGGACAGCACCCATGATATGCTTTGTTTATGCGTTGTAACCTAATTTTAAATCAAGTACAGTGGTAACTTCAGCATCCCTACTTTTGCTGAGAAATGCTGTGGCTGTTTGTGTTTCCATGTGGGTTTTAGGATTATTTTTCTAGTTCTGTGAAGAGAGCCACTGGAGTTTCACTAGGGACTGTGTTAAATCCATAGGCCACTTATGGCACTGTAGCCATTTTCATTATATGAATACCTGTAAGGCTCTCAAGGTCCTCCACCAGGAAGAAAAAAATGACCCAGAATGCCTTCTTCCTGACTACGACTAGAAATAGAAGGCTGTCTAGGAGGTCTCCCCCTTTCTACAAGTCAGATAGACTCTGTAAGTCCAGGTGACCTCAGTTTTCATTGGAAGGGATTTGGTTGCCAGCCCTAATAGTAATTCAAGGCCTGGAGGAGCATCTTTCTTTCCCATTGTGCCTTAGATTCAGAGCATCCCCACAGCACCAAGAGAGCTCTTCTCCCTGCAAGCTTGTCCCTTCTACCCCAAACCTGTCCTCCCTCTTGAACCCAGAAACTCACATGTAGTCATGGGAGAGCTTGCCAAGACAAATGGCTAGATAAATCCTCTCCATCTCTCACAGTAGAGTGGTCACTTGACTCCTACAGGCTGGCCAGGATAGTGTCGAAGGCTTCCTCACTTTTTACACTACCAAGCAATTCTTGGAGGTTCTTATAGAGATAAATCTCTTTAGCAAGCTTTATTGGATCTCCAGCCCCCAAATCATGACACTGAGATTTATTATTAGCTATGAATGCTCAGCCTTAGCTTATGCTTGCCCCACTAGCTATTATAACTTAAACTAACCTATGTCTCTTCATCCATCTTTGGCCTCAGAGATGTTTACCTTTCTTTCATCCTGTATGTCCTACTCCATATTTGGCTGGTTGGCAGCTGCCTGGTTGGCTTTCAGTGTCTCTCTCACTTTCTGCCTCATCTTCACTCCTTCTCTTGTTCTCCCTCAAGCCTCGATTCCTTCTCATGCTTACTCTCTCTGCTCTCCAGCCCTGACTATCCCTCTACTGCTTAGCTGTTGGCCATTCAACTTTTCATTAGACCAATCAGATGTATTAGGCAGGCAAAGCAACACATCTTTACATCACTAAACAAATGCAGCTTAAATACATGAAACACATCTTTACATGGTTAAAGTAATAGTCCACAACAAGCCCCACAGTTGGGTGCTAGCAATGGGTACCCATGGGAATATCAATCCACCAGATAAACACAGGCTCATCAAATCACACTGCAGACCATAACAACTGGACCCATAGCCTACTAAACAGTGACTGTATGTTAATGGGGAGATCTTACATAGGGGCTGGAGATGTGCTTCAGTGGTGGAGTGCTTACTTAACATGCCAGACACTTGGGCTTCATCCCCAGCTTCATAAGCAAACAAGAGCAAAACTTAAATAAGACTAGAATCTCCTAACATAACATGCAAAATAGTTAGTAAAAATAGTCACCTGTGACAGCAAGAACTAAGAGAATTGCAATTTGAATGAGAGATTATTAATTGATGATCATGCCAGGATGAACTGGATGTTGGCGTTATTTAAAAATATAATAACCAGATGATGAAGAAAAACTCTTGCAGGAACCAAAGAGATGGCTTGGTGTTTAAGAGTACTGGCTGCTTTTCCAGAGGACCCAAACTCTGTTTCAAGCACCCACATTGAGTGGTTTACAACCCCCTGAAACTCTATCTCCAGGGTCTCAGGTGCCTCCTTCTGGCCCTCGAAAGCACATGGCATGTACATACATAGACACACACATAAAAAAATAAACCAAATCTTGTTTTAAAAAAACAAATGCTTTCACGGTGAAGTACAAATGTCTTTGCAATGAATACAAAAAGAATAAGAAAGAATGAAGGAAAAAAAGAAAGAAACAAAGAAAGAAAGACCTGAGCAAAGAAATTGAAGTTAGCTAAACAGTACTGTGGGGATGTTATAGAACTGGAAAAAAAAATGCTGCAGTGAAAGTTTGGAAACTGGGACACAAAGCAGAAGTGAGAGAGGACAAAATCTATGAATTTCAAGACAGTAAAAAGAAAGGTTGACAATTTGAGCAGAGTAAAGGTTTGAAAAAAGTCATAACCAAAGCCTCAGCCATCTGTGGGGCAGCAAGAAAGTATCAAACACATGAGTCATTAGGATAACGGAAGAGGGATCGAGTGAGGATGCAAGGACATTAAAAGGCACATTGGCTGAGGATGGAGATGGCACAGTGGCTAAGAGGAGCATGCTATTCTTGTAGAGGACTTGAGTTAAGCTCCCAGCATCTACAGTACATGGGGCAATTTATAACCACTTAAAATTGAAACTCTAGGGACCCAACACTGTCTTCTGGTCTTTTTGGGGCAGACACACAAATACAATCTTTAAGATAGAACCATAATAGCTAAAGACTTTTTCCAAATTTGGTAAAAGGCATAAGCCTGTACATCCCAAACCATACTACATTCTAAACAGGATAAGCCCAAGAGAAATTTGCATAGTCACCATAATTTAACTCCTAAAAACTATATGCAAAAGTTGTGAATGTAGACAGATGGGAAAACACACTACCTACAGAACAATTTAAATTATAATAAGTTTTTCATTTGAGTCCATTTGGGCTCATTTCTCAATTACTAGGAGCAAGGAAGAGGGAGGAGAAACTGCCAACCACAAATTCTATACTCGGGTATTTATTTCCTTTAGAGGCTGTAGCAGAGTTCCACAAACAAGGTGGCTTACAACAGAAACTTATTCTTTCTCAACCTCACAGAATAGAAGTCCAAAATGAAGATGCCCATAGTGCGGACCTCCGTTGGGTTAGGGGGAAGCATCCTCCAGTAGCTACCAGTGCGGGTTTCCCTCTACTCAGACTGCACATTCCAACTTCTTCCACCCTTTCAACGGTCCTTTCACAGCCACTTCTTGCTTACTGTGACATTTAAGAGGACAAATGTCATTGAATCTGGAGTCCACTGAACAACCCAGAGTGGCCTTCCCTCATGGCTCCTTGATAAGTCAGGTCAGATGGGTAAGTTCTGGATTAGGGTGTTTTGTTTTTGTCAGTTTGACACATTGGAGTTAGTTATCCGAGAATAACAGCCTCTGAGAAGATGCCTTCATCAGACTGTCCTGTAGGCGGGACTGTGGAACATTTTCTTGATTAAAGATTTGTGTATATGTGTGTGTGCGTGCACATGTATGTGTGTGTGTGTAGGTGTATGTGTAGGTGCGTGTCTGTGTGTCTGTGTGTGTAGGTGTGTGTGTGTATGAGTGTGTGTGTGTAGGTGCGTGTATGTGTGTCTGTGTGTGTAAGTGTGTGTGTGTGTGTATGAGCGTGTGTGTGTGTATGAATGTGTGTGTATGAGTGTGTGTGTGTGTGTGTGTGTAGGTGTATGTGTAGGTGCGTGTCTGTGTGTCTGTGTGTGTAGGTGTGTGTGTATGAGTGTGTGTGTGTGTAGGTGCGTGTATGTGTGTCTGTGTGTGTAAGTGTGTGTGTGTATGAGCATGTGTGTGTGTATGAGTGTGTGTGTATGAGTGTGTGTGTGTGTGTGTGTGTGTGTGTGTGTGTGTGTGTATGTAGGTGGTCCTGGGAGGTATAAGAAAGAGCCTGAGGAGGGAGCCAGTAATAAGCAGTGTTCCTCCATGGTTCCTGTTTTAGTTTTGCCTCCAGGTTCCTTCTTTGAGTTCCTGCCCTCATTTCCTTTCACATGGACTATAAGCTGTAACATCAGACAAAATCTTTTCTTCCCCAGGATGCTTTGGATTATGACGATTATTGCAGCAGTAGAAAGATAACTGGAATGTTGGGCTTTTTTATACAGCCTACATCCTTTCTAGAAATGAGGAAGTAGACTGGGCCTCCCAACATCAGTAAACCATGGAGACAATCCCCCGTAGACACTCCCATAGGCCAATATGCCCTGAGAAATACCTTCTCAGGTGACCCTAGGTTGGGTCCCTGACTGGTCAGCAGCCGCATGAGCACAAAGAGCAAAAGAGCAATGTCGAGCAGAGACACCCCGGAAAGCCCACATCCTGCCTGAGCTTTTGCAAGCACCAGAAAGACTTGGCTCAGAAGCCAGACACACAGTCACAGGTGGCCAAGGTACCTGAGTATGAGCACTTGGAGAGGCTCTAAGATGTTTAATTAGAAAATATGAAGGACCGCACCTAGCAGCTACTCAGGACTGCTGCGTGAGAATTCTATACCCAAATGATTGGCATGGAGCCTGACAGAGGCTGACTGGAGCTGCTGGAGACCCAAGCCCCACATTGGGCACCAACTGTAGAAGTTAGCTCGATTTGGGAAATAACCAGGCTAGCTAAAAGATAAAACAATTATGTCTTCACTTATAAGGGGAAAACTCACGAAACAGGAATGAGAAGTCCAAGCTCAGTTGTGCTACAAGGGAGCCACACAGGGAGAGAGGGCACCTGGGCCTTGTACCATTTTTCTCTGGGTCCCAGAAAGCCACACCCTAATTTGGTCCCACCTCTTAAAGATAATTGGTGGGCAAATATTCCCCCATCAGGAACAGCTTATTGTTTTCTCATTCCCAACTCTCCTCAGCAAAGTAAAATAAGCATAGATTTTCACTCATTTAATGGATTCAGCATATAAGTACCTTGTTAGTATATGTTATTATTTGATAGGGAAAACATTTATCTAGAAGATATAAGATCAGAAGAAAACTTTACATAGTTTTTTGTGATGTGATTCATAAAAACAATTAGCACTACTTTGCAGTAGTCAACTTTCAAGCGATGCTCATATTTTTGTGCTAGGCAAGTCCTATAAACATTTCAGAAGCCCTGTAAAGCCAATACTATTATAGCTTACACTCCCTGCATTACAAGGACTTGAATGCTGTAAATATTCATTCAAGATGAATTAATGGTGTCCATATCCTAATTCAAAGCTTTAAATCTTATCTTATGAAGGTCTATAATAAGACAGGACTAAATTGCAAGAATGTATAAAGTGGTCCCTAAAGGAATGAATTTTGTTTTCTGTTTTGAACTTCACCTCAGTCTTCAGTGCGTGAAACCCAGGATCTATCTGTATGAATGACCACCAGTACTGGACTACTCTGGAAATATTGGTTTGGCATTAGGGTTCCTCACGGTTCTGTTTTGGCGATAAAATACCATGACCAAAAGCAACTTAGAGGGTTTTAATCTACCTTCCAGTTCTGGAAGGAAAAGCCAGTCATGGTGGAGGAGGCATGGCATGAAGCAAGGAAGGCATGGCAAAAGAAGCAGGAAGCTGGCTGACCTCATTTTTATCCACAGCAAAAAGGGAAAGGAGCAGGAGGAGAAGACAGAAAAGAAAGTGAGCATGCTCAAGGCCTATCTCCAGGGAGGTATTTCTTCTAGCAAGTCTCCACCTCCTAAACTTTCCCAAACTGGAGACAAAGTGTTCAACTACAGGAACCCTTTAAACCACCGCAGGACCCTCCTACCATTACCAATAGAGAAGTAAAAGGAGCAAGCGATTCTCTGGTTACATTTTTATCACTGCTCTGCAAACATGCATGACACAGCAGTTTAAACAGAGAAGGCTCTATTTGGGCACACAGTTCTCAGGGACACAGGTGCCATAGTTGGAAGTTGTAGTGGCTTGCCATATGGCATCTGCAGTCAGGAACAAAGAGGGTTCTTGTGGAATACTTGTTTACATTGTGAAGCTATGTCTTTGCCAAGGTGTCAGGGGCCATGAGAGTTACAGCAGGTAACAACTCATGTTCAAATGTCAACTCCTCAGAGGAGGGATTATCCGATGAATGTTAACCCTGTCCAGACAAGGTCTGCAGGACCATTGACTCTGGAAACTGTTGCTCACTTTTGTTAAAGGAGCTTGGTATCTCCCCAACATCTGCCTTATAGTGTGTAATCTCATGTGATGTACGTATGTAATCTCATTATTGCATCTCAGTCTTATGGGTACACATTATCTCTGGAAGGTCAGGAAGTTGGGCACTCATTTACCTGTATAAGTTTGATATAAAGAAAATATACTAGGACATGCTTCGCAACTGGATCTATTTGTCCCATGAGGACTGTGGACACTTAAAAGCCTCCTTTGTTCCTTTTTACTCAGACTAATATCAAAAAATAACAATTTCTCCTCAGTCTAACACATACTGCACACGATTAGCTCACTTTTACCTCAGAGCAAGTTCAAACTAGACCAAAGTCTTTTTGTAACTAGATTATAAGTTTAAAGCTTACAGTTATGTACAAGGTTAGAACTACAGGTGTCCAACCGAGGTTACTGCACAAAACACCCTAAGAAAAGCATGCCAATTCTTTGCTTGCCAAGTCTGCTGACGGGAGACCTATGTCTCAAAGCTTATCTCACTGGGCTCTGTATACCTGCCCTCTGGCCATGGTCTTAGTCCTGTAAACTTGGAACTTTGTGTTCCTCAACTCCCTATCGCTTGCCCTAGGAATGTGTTTTTGACCAACGAGAGACAACTCTTGAAATTTCTATATTGATTCAAGTTTCCAGGGGAAAAAGAGAGTTTTTAGAATAGAAGAAGAAGAAGAAACTGGGAGAAAAAAGCTAGGAGAAATGAGAAGTAGGAGAAAAAGCCAGGGGGAACTAGGAGTAGAACAGGAGAATTAAGATAGAAGCAGAACAATAAAGAGACTGAGATGAAGTACAGAGAGCCATTCTTCACCCTCAGATCCTGAGCCTTCTGCTGGCTATAGATTTCCTTCTGAAACCTGAGAGGGCACTGGGCTGGCCTCCCAAAGGCTCTCATTACCAAGGTACCTTCTGATTGGTTTAATAAAGAGCCGGATGGCCAATAGTTGGTCAGGAAGTGGTTAAGTGGGACTTCTGGGGACAGAAAAGATCCTGGGAAGAAGAAAAGTGGAGTCTTGAACCAGAGATGGAGAGGAAATAGGAGCTGCTGGATGAAAGAGAAGTACTAGGGCTGGAGAGATGGCTCAGAGGTTAAGAGCATATCTGCTCTTCCAAAGGTCCTGAGTTCAATTCCCAGCAACCACATGGTGGCTCACAACCATATGTAATGGGGTCTGGTGCCCTCTTCTGGCCTTCAGGCATACACACAAACAGAATATTGTATACATAATAAATAAACATTTTTTTTAAAAAGAAAGAGTGGTACTACCATGTGGCAAAAGTAGATTAATATAAATGGAGTAATTTAAGTTATAAGAGCTAACGAGACAAGTCTAAGCTAATAGTCAACCTTTTATAATTAATAAGAAGTATCTGTGTCATTATTTGCATATTGGAAGTCCAAAGAAAAATCTAACTATGGAGAACTAATACTGGGGCTCATCTTGCCTTCTCCTTTTTCCTATTTTATTCAGGCTGGGGCCCAGGCCTATGGAATGCTGACTCAGGGTGCCTGCCTCCACAGTTAGTCCTCTCTTGAAACACTCTGACAGACATAGCTATGTCTCCTAGGTAGATCCAGTCCAGTTGACAATGAGTGTTACCAACATAGGTTTTGCTCACACTCACACAAAATATGATCCAGTAGAAAGCACTTACCTGAACTATTACACTACGACAGATATTAAAAACAGAAATAATAGGATCACAGAAGACATCTGCAATCTTCTGGGCATTAGATGTGCTCCTGGCCAACATCTCTTCTTTGCTTCTTTTTTTGTTTATTATTATTACTTGCTTATTGAGTTTTCATGGTATTTATGACATTTTTAAAAAGGGGAAACATTCACGAAATAGGAAAATATGGATCTTCCCTAAACATGTACAAGAATTCCAATTCCAGCCCCAGTATTTGTTGGCTGTGTGGGTCTACGTATGTGGCCAAGAGACATAAAGTCATTGAATGTGAAATCTGGTGACATTGGGTGTTTCCATGAGAAAGGGTGTTGAGCTGATCTTTGCCTTCCAACTCAAATACCTTTGAAGTCCAGAGGTTCAGAAAAGCTCAGTGATGCTGAAAATTAGAACAACTTATCTAAAGCCAGCATCTGGCAGACATTCCTAACTGTAAGACTGATGAAACTGGATGGACACGAACCAAGTGTAGGCTCAGTCATGTTCTGCACCAGGTAGCATGGCCTTCCCCCCTGCCTAAGAGAATGAGAAGAACAGAGGAGGACACCCCATCCTGTCTCCACTTTCCACCACAGGACCTGAGAGGATAGAAAAAGTGTTGTTCTCTTAAGTGGTTCTGCTTCCCTGGGTTTCCAAATATAAGTTCCCCCTATGTCTTCACAAGCAGACTGGCACCATAATCGTTAGGGCGCAGTGGGATGAGGTGGAGAGCTGTATTAGTATGGAAGCAGTACCTGCCTTAGTCTGTTTTTAATCGCTGTGTGAGAATCTCTAAGGCAGGATAATTACTGAAGAAATGGATTTATTTAGCTCACAGCTCTACAGGTCCAAACACATGATACTGACCATGGCTTCTGGTGAGACTCTGATAAAAGACAACCAAGAGAGAGTGAACCATTGGCCAAGACAGCCAAACTTGTCACACAGCAACTCATCATCACAGGAACTAATTCAGTCATACGAACTAACTGAATCCCTGAAGACAGCACTCAAGAGGGCATTGCTCTAGGACTCTAATTGCCTTCCACAAGGCCCCATCTCTTACAGGTCCTACCAACACAAGGGTCACAAAAGCACAAAGCATCCATCACATGAACCTTTGGAAAGAAACCCTATTCAAACCCTGCGGTTGCCTTTGCCCCCTGGTCCCCAGAAGCAAGGAGACCAGTAGTGTTCCCTGGGGGGTTGCCTTTTATCTTGAGTCCCGATAAAGTGATGAAGAACCAGGAAGTGAAGGTAGCAAGAGAGTCTGTTTGGCACTCAGAGTGAAACACTGTTATGTTTTGAATGAATGTTGACAAGGACCACCACATAGGAGCTTACAGACACGGCTCTGTGGTGACGAGTTCTGTTGCCAGCACCCATTTTGGACAGCTCACAATCACTTGGAACTCCAGCCCCAAGGGTTGCAACACCCTTTTCTGGCCTTTATGGGCACCTGCATACATGTTCATACATACACACAGATACATACACAGTTATAAAAATAAAACTATTGTCCTTGTCTCAGGGTTGCTATTGCTATGAAGAGACGCTTGTAGCAACTCTTAAAAGAAAACCATTTAATTGGAGCAGCTCACTTACATTTTCAGAGGTTCAGTCCATTATCATCATGACAGGGAGCATGGGAGAGCGCAGGCAGATGTGGTACTGTCTACATCTTGATCAGAGGGCAATAGGAGGTCAACTCTGTGTCATACTGAGTGAAGCATGAGCATATATTGTAGCTCCCATGCCAGTACAGGTCGGTACCCGAGCCGGGAACTAAACTGGAGACTTAAAAGCACACACACTTAGATAGGGACACAGCGACATAGGTCATCCTCGATACAAGAATGCCAAGTTTATCGTGCTCAGGGAAAGCTTATATAGGGATCCTTAACTGATAGCCATGCCCCAATTCGTGTGATCTTTCAGCTGCAGGCCTCATTGGAACCCATCAGTGTCTCATGCTCAGAGCAGCTGCAGGCACAGGTAAATAAGCTGTTTTGCTCAGTTCACTCCAGCAGGCAAAGGGTCTGAGGCAGACAAAGAAGGTCAAGGGGCCAGGGGTCTGCAGCCCCCAACAATATATGAGACCTCAAAGCTCACCTCTAAAATGACACACTTCCTCCAACAACGCCATACCTACTCCAACAAAGCCATACCTTCTAATAATGCTACTCTCTATGAGCCTATGGAGCCCAGTTACAGTCAAATTACTACATTCCACACCCTGGCCCCCATAAGCTTTAAACAATATCATAATGCAAAATGCATCTAGTTCAGCTTCAAGAGTCCCTTTAACCTATCATAGCCTCAGCAATGTTTAAAACACTCTTGTGAGATTTGTGCAATTTATTAACTGCAATACCCTGTAAAATCAAAATCAAAAAGCAGATCACATTTTTTTTTTTTTTTTTTTTTTTTTTTTTGGTTTTCGAGACAGGGTTTCTCTGTGGCTTTGGAGCCTGTCCTGGAACTAGCTCTGTCGACCAGGCTGGTCTCGAACTCACAGAGATCCGCCTGCCTCTGCCTCCCGAGTGCTGGGATTAAAGGCGTGCGCCACCACCGCCCGGCAGCAGATCACATTTATAACGGCACAGGATATACATTACCATTCCAACATTTAGGGAAAGGAACACAGTGAGGAAATACTGCACCAAAGCAAGAAAGAAAACCAACAACAGGTCAAACTCCAAACTGCGTCTCCACGTCTGATGTCAAAATGCTCTTCAGCTCTCCGACTCCTTCCGACTTTGTTGATTGCAGTACACTCCTTTCTCTTGGGCTCGTTCCACTACCTGTTAGCAGCTCTTCTTGGCAGATATCCCGTGATCCTGGCATTTTTAACCTCTTGGGCTCTTCCAGGCGATTCATGCTTCTCCTTCACAGCTTTGCACAGTGGCTTCTCTAGGCCTCCATTCAGGGACAGCTCTGACACGTGCCTGTCCTCAGAGTCTTTCCTTCAGGGCACAGGGAGATTTCAAAACCCATTTCTCCTACCCTTAACTCTAATGCCAAAACCACTTGGCTGAAGCTATCAAGTTTTGCAGCTTGCTGGGGCTGGAACAAGGGCCCCTCTTTCAATTAAATCTTCACCGGCTTTCTGGGTTTTGAATGTTATCTTTATTGCCTAAGCTTGGCTGTTCTGGAACTTGCTCTGTAGACCAGGTTGGCCTCAAACTCAGAAATCTGCTCAGCACCTGCCTTCCCCGTGCTGGGATGAAAGATGTGCCCCACTACACCCAGCTCTAATCTTCTCCTAATTCCTTTTCATAAACTGAAGCTTAACTGGGTGGGATCTTGTCCTGAGGTCACCACTTCCTCTATCTTAATCTTTTATCTCCATACACACGTGATCTAGCTCCTTTCCACTTCTTGGTGCTCTTTCTCTTCTCAAAATTTACATTTTGTTATTCACCCTGCTCAGCTTGCTCCTTTTTATTATGAATCTACATTAGAGGTAATACTAACAACCACACAACAGAGTCTATGCGAGGCTGTTTCGAGATTTCCTCTGTCAATGGAATTAATCCAAAACTCTTTAGCCTCAGACTCTTCGGACAAAGGCAAAAAAAAAAAAATAATAAAAATAAATAAAAAAATAAAAAAAAAACCAAACCTATATTCTTTACCAAAATATCACAAGAATAATCTCTAGGCCACATACTAACCTTTTTCTCCTCTGAAACCTCTTGATTGAGTTCCCAACAGTTCAAATAACTCTCAGTACCACTGTTTTCCATGCTCCTACTAGTATGGTCCATTAAGCAGTGCTTAAAGCATTCCACTGCTGTCCTACCCGAATCTCCCAAAGTCCATATTTCTCCAAACAAAAGCATGGTCCATCTGTCACAGCAATACCCTAGTCCCTAGTGCCAACTTGTGCCTTAGTTAGGGTTTCTATTGCTGTAGCCAAATACCATGACCCAGCAACTCTTTTTTTATTTTTTTTAATTTATTTATTTATTAAGGATTTCTGCCTCCTTTCCGCCACCACCTCCCATTTCCCTCCCCTTCCCCCGATCAAGTCCCTCTCCCTCATCAGCTCGAAGAGCAATCAGGGTTCCCTGACCTGTGGGAAGTCCAAGGACAGCCCACCTCCATCCAGGTTTAGTAAGGTGAGCATCCAAATTGCCTAGGCTCCCCCAAAGCCAGTACGTGCAGTAGGATCAAAAACCCATTGCCATTGCTCTTGAGTTCTCAGTAGTCCTCATTGTCCGCTATGTTCAGCAAGTCCGGTTTTATCCCATGCTTTTTCAGACCCAGGCCAGCTGGCCTTGGTGAATTCCCGATAGAACATCCCCAAAAACATTGATAGAGGTGGCTTGCTTATAGTTTCAAAGTTTCATAGCAGGGAGCATGGAGGCATACAGGCAGATGTGGTGCCTGTTACATCTTGATCAGAAGGCAAAAGGAAGTTAAAACTCCTGTCACACCGAATAAACCATGAGCATATATGATACCCCAAAGCCCACCTCCACAATGACACACTCCCTCTAACAAGGTCGTACCTACTCCAACAAAGCCACACTTCCTAATAATGCCACTCTCTATGAGCTTATGAGGGCCAATTTCATTCAAACTACCACAATCCTCTTTGAAAACATGGAGAATACCCATGTGTCTAAAAGATTCCAAATTTCTAAGTTGTTAGTTCACTGAACTTGAAAAGATGATGAGAAAGTTTCAGCACATTTTTTTATAATTTGACATCTTTTTTCTAAAATGTATAAAGCAGGGCAAAGAATCAAGATTTCAGAGGACCACTCAGGAATTTTGCTGTATGAAACAGAAAGACACACATGAAATGAGTGCATCAGATCAGGGTGTGTGGAGCCAAGACAGGCAAATCGACCCAGGTAGGGATCCTGGAGCAGGTACCAACCATTCGCTCCCAGAAACTGAGCTGGCATCTCTATCAGTCCGGAAAAGCTCAGATGTTTGGATCTATAGAGAAGAAACAAATAAAACTAAATCCAGACCTCACATCATGCATAAAAATCAGTCCCAGATGGGTTCATAGGTAAAAAGACAAACTTTCAAAACCTTTGGCATAAGCACAGGAGAGTCTCTAGATTGATAAACCAGAAAATGGATTAAACAGAGGCCTGGGTAGCAATGTTAATATCAAACAAAATGGAAATCAAGGCATACAATATAAAAGGCAACACTACAGAAAAGAGGAAGATTATCAGATATATAAAACCATAAACATATATGCTTAAGAATATAAATTCCAAGAATCCATATTTAAAGAATTTAGAATAAAATTAGAGTAATAAAATTAAAATAAATGTCAACTATTGTAATTGAGTTTTCAATCACAGCCAAATAAATTAACCATAGCAAAAAATTAAAATACCCCAACTCTCACAATTTGATGTCCAACCCTTACATATGTCTTAGGCTACAGAATGCTCACAATTGATTGTGTAGCTAAGAGCTATTAATAGTTGATCTTCTGGAGGAAGCAGAAGTCAGTGTTCTTCAGGAGTGTGGCCCCTTGTTATGATAATCTTGCTTGTCTGCTTGACATACTGTGGAAGAAAGAACCTCAGTTGATGTTTAAAAGAAAAAAAAAGAACCTCAGTTGAGGAATTGCCTTCATCAGATTGACCTGTTGGCATGGCCGTGAGACATTTTCTCAACTGCTAAGTTTTGTAAGAGGACCTGGAACACCATGGTTGGTGCCAGGCCTGGGCAAGAGAACCTGGTATATCGAATAAAGGCAGAAGAGAAAGTCAGGAGGAGCAAGTAAGGAGTGTTCTTCCATGTTTTCTGTTTCAATATCCTGCCTTGAGTGTATGCCCTTTGCTTCCCAAGTTGCTTTTGGCCATGGTGCTTTTCACAGCAACAGAAAAGCAAACTGAAACACCCATGGAGGTCAATTGTGCGCAGCTGGGTGGCTCCACACCCGTGAGGATATGCGTGGCACAAATTGTAATCCGAGGGCTTTTGGAAAGAAAGAGGACAGGAGACAGGAAGCTGGGAGGGCTGAGGTCAGAGTGAATGTGGAAGAAGGAAGAGCTGAGGGTGGATACAAACGGATTATACTGTGTGCACGTATGGAATTCTTAAAGAATATTAATAAAATATGGCATTAAAAATTAGTGAGATGAAAATTTGTCAAAAATTATGCCATGGGGAAATTTAGATTGTGTAGCAAAATGGTAGTTTTTAAAGCATAGGAATGAAAATCTTCAATACTGAGAAAATGAATGATGAAGAGGATTGGGCAAAGAGCAGTAGTGCAAATCCAGGGAAAATATAGGGAAGAAAGAAATCAAGGTAAGAGCAGTTTGTTAAGAAAGCAGTGGTGGGCTGGGCAGTGGTGACGCACGCCTTTAATCCCAGCACTCGGGAGGCAGAGGCAGGTGGATCTCTGTGAGTTTGAGGTCAGCTTGGTCTACAAGAGCTAGTTCCAGGACAAGCTCCAAAGCTACAGAGAATCCTGTTTCGAAAAACCAAAAACAAAAAGAAAGAAAGAAAGAAAGAAAGAAAGAAAGAAAGAAAGAAAGAAAGAAAGAGAGAGAGAGAGAGAAACCAGTGGTGAAGACTCAAGCAGAGCTGCACAAGATGGAATGAAATAAAGAATAAATAGTCTTCCCACTTAGAAACATGGATTAGACCTGAAGTTAGTTCAATAGATGATGGAGACTAGGTAGATGATAGATAGATAGATAGATAGATAGATAGATAGATAGATAGATAGATGATACATAGACAGATAGATAGATAAGAATTGACAGATGATAGATAGATACATACATACATAGATGATAGATAGATAGATAGATTGATTGATAAATAACAGGTAGATAGATAGATAGATAGATAGATAGATAGATAGATAGATAGATAGATAGATAGATAGATAATAGACAGAGTAAATAGTTGATAGAGATGTTTGATTACTGGATAGATAACAGATTTTAGATAGAGAGGTGGGGAGATAGACGGATGAAAGAGGGAGCTAGGTTATTTGAAAAACCTCTAGCCAATACAACAAAAATAGTGAGAAAAGAAAAAGAGCATAGATAAATTGCTCTTATCCCAATAGCACAGGAAGATTTTGGCATTGGGAAATCTGTCAGTAAAACAAACATCATCAAAGAAGGAAAAGTATGAGATTATAGCCCCAAAAAAGCAGTAAAGAGGTCCCATCACTAATTTTTTTATTAAAAGTGCAGAAACAGAGAAATGACCAATTTGAGCATTTTTATGTGTCTACAAAACTGTAAAAGCAGGACAGCCACAGGAAGAATGGCACACAGCTGTAATCCCAGTACTCAGTGTTCCCACAGTGACATGGAGGAGGAGACAGGAGAGAAGCACTGGAAGCTGGCTGGCTAGGTGGCCTTGGGTACACAGTGTGGAACAACAAACAAAACTCTGTGTCAAACAAGGTGGAAGGCAGGGCAAGGCCTGACACCCCGGTCCTCTGACCCTCAACATGAGCACTGTGGCATGCACACACCTGAACCCAAACACAAAATACATACACATGCCATACACACACACACACACACAAATAAAAATAAAGTCGAATGGTTTGAAAGACATTACGCAAGTGTTTCAGTTAAAATTATGTGTTAAAAACTGCTACTGTCATGACTGTACTGGACATAGGTTGAAGTACTTCCCCTGTGTGCAAGCCAAGGGAAGCAAAAGGGTAAGTGTTGTTCCCGAAAGGGTTACCAGGAGAAGACAAGGCAATCGGCAAATATCTCAATTGTTCTGCTTTTACATTGCAGAGAGTACAAGAAGGTTGGCAGACATACAGTCTGCATGTGCCAGACAGGTGATAAAGACACTGGTTATATAGGTGCTATGATGGTAAGAAGACAGTGTCATTTAAAGCAGCACATCAAAACATAAAGCCTCTGCCTTGCATCAGACAGGACGATAGAGAACATTTTCCAACCTTAAAGTGAGAATAAATGCATGACTGGGCTTAAAAGGGGAGAAAAGGGTTAAGCAGCTAGGGCAGTAGGCCAGCACTGAGCTGAGAGGGATCAGAACCGAAAAGGATGTCAGCTGCAGCCCAGAAGCAGTTGCCAGTCGGAAGAACCCTGACACACCTGTTCAGCAGGCGTGTGGAGGTGACATGTCTGGCTTCTCCCCTCAACTTCCCATCCATGCTTTTGTCTGACTCAGCCAGGCCAGCTTGGGAAGCACAGCATGAGTGGGCAGCCCTCAGGATGAAGCAAGCCAGGGCAGGGGAAACGGGGAGAATGTTTGGGTAAATTTGACTCCACACCAGCAGGTTTAGGTGTGCAGTCCTTGTTATTTGAGCCCCTTCCTACCCAGGATTGAAGCTCCTACTGGGAGAACCCACTTCCATAGCTCTGGCCTTGAAGTTTAGAAGGAATCTGAAGAGCCAGAGAGAATGGAGGCTGTAGTGACATTTCAATTGTATTTTAATAAATAAAAACTGCTTG
Organism: Microtus pennsylvanicus; assembly: GCF_037038515.1. Lineage (NCBI taxonomy): Eukaryota > Metazoa > Chordata > Mammalia > Rodentia > Cricetidae > Microtus > Microtus pennsylvanicus. Next base: position 70,336,507 of record NC_134588.1, read on the forward strand.
AAGATCTGAGTATAAAACAGTCCCGCTGGTCAGCCTTACAGACCAGGGTATGGTGACACACACCTTTAATCCCAGTAGCCACACTAGCTGCCATAGAAACCAGGGGGTGCATGTCTTTAATCACGGTGGTGCATGCCTTTAATCACAGCCCTAGAGAGGATTATAAAATGGGAGGAAACAGCTCTCAACACACAGTCTCATTCTGAGATTCCTGGAGGCAGATTCACCATTTCAGACTGAGGTCGAGATAAGAGCCAGTGGCAGGCTGTTTTTCTTTTCAGGCCTTTAGGTTGGACCCCAATTTCTGAGCCAACCATCTCTGTCTGGTACCTTGCTACTTCTTTCACACTGTAAAGTTCTCAGATCACTCCAAATGATGAGAAGATACCCAATATGCAATCACAGAAAGTGGTTTTATTCTTGAGACAGAGAAACCAGCATGCCGGGGTTCAACCAAAATGGTTTCCACCCTGAGTAAG